>NC_092795.1:29629799-29971006 GCF_918797505.1 Bemisia tabaci
AGGACAAAATTGCTGGGCATTGTAGGACAAAAAATGCAAACATTCGGTAAAATCGAGCATTTTCTGATTCCAATAAATTAAAAATGAGATTTAGAAGAAATTAGGGTTGGAAAGGGGGGAGGGGGGTGTCCTGCTGCCTGCCACGGCTAGTGCAGCCGCGCTTGAAGATGTTAGCAGAGCATAACCTACCTCTAACTCCACCCCCCTCCCATTCTACCAACCCAGAAGGACTAGAAATATGTGAGACTTCACCTTACGCAAGAATTTTCTACCCGATAATGCACATCCACTACACAGCTTGTCTTTCTTCATTTAAATCTATGGAATTATTGCTGGAAGTACGAAGAGTTTTTGCAACCTCTATTTCGAATTTTGGGAGTTAATTTTTTGCAGTAAAACGGAACCTATTACCGATGCATTGCCACAAGATTTCTGATGAAGTTAAACAGGCCAAAAAGATTTCTTGAAATGAATAAGTGTTTACAACTTTGAAATCTCATGACTTTATGTCTCTATTTTTGGAATGTTTTGCCTGAATTTTTCCCCTATGAAAATCTCACACTAACAGAGTGTGTCTTTGTTCCATTCCCATTAAAACTGGAGATTTTATAGGGGAATACGTCGTTCCTCTTATCATTATCACGATTCGTGGTTTATTTATTTGTAGATTAAAATCTACGAATAAATAACCCATAAAAATAGGCCTATAATTTTGAATTCAAACTGACGAGCTGGTGCAAATGGCCAAGTGGCAACCCTAATTCAAATTAAAGAGCTCATTTGAATTTTTTCTTCTTTTTTTCGTCTTAATTACCTTTGGAACCATTTTAAATTATTAGAAATCTCTAAAATTCAAAATCTGAGTTCTGGAAAATTTCCCATCCCTCCGCTTTTTTAATTTTATTAGAAATTTGCACTGTACTAATGTTTCAATTTCATAGGAAGCCGAGAGGTACTACACTGTATGCAATTGATAAAAAAAAAAATAACAAATGGTACCTTGTATCCACTTGAAATTTTTAAAGCAGATCTTTGATGAATTATTTTTAAAATAGAAGGTATTAGGAAGGTAGGAACATGTTCAGTACAATTACAAAAAACTCTCAGAGCTGTAGTTTTTCAAAAATGTTTGTACTTGGAAAGAACGAGCAAATGAACGAAATAACATGCAATACATGGAAAAAAATGAAAATAATTCAATAAATGTAATAGTATTCAAAACAATCAGACCAAAAGAAGCACCCGTTGTCAGCAGAAAAGTAAGCAGGTCACTTCATGTTTTACTTTCTTAAAAAACTAAAAATTATTAAAGGACAATAACAAGTGCAAAAGGTTTAATAACTATTTTCAAAAAGTCAATTGCTTGCAGATTGTACATCACTCATTAAAAACTGGTTGGCTATGATATTTTTAATTTTTACAAGTTAAATTTTGCAGTGGGAAGTTTAACTTTCCTAAAAATTGAGAGATATTATACGAGTGACAGTTCATCAAAAATAAATATGATACACAGTGGACAGGAAAAAGAAACTTACGGTGTAAGGGCTAAACAATCATGAGTATTGGAATCATTATCAGTCTGGGGCCCAAGAACTGATGGGATATCATTGCAGAAAGTCATTGTACTGCTTCCAAGAGAAGAGTACTTAAAAAGCCGATATAGGTATAAGGCTGTAGAACTAGAAATCGTGAAGAGTGTACTCTAAATACACAAAACTGATATTTTTACCATGCCTTTAGTAAGTAAATTTAATCTTGTGCTCAGAGTTGATCACTGATTCTAATGCTGACCCTGGGTATTCTCGCAATCTGTTGCGTGCACCTACCCATTGCCACAGAACATAATGACCGCTTTGTAAAGAGGTGGATGATCGAATTATCAAGTCCTGAAATAATGCAAAAACTTTTTTCGATAAGTTTTTATTTAACTCAATATCTTCTGGAAATTCAAACAGAGGTTCTCCTCTCCTGACAGACCGCAAAATTTTTAGAAAGTTTTCGGTCATAACACCAGCAAAGTCCAGATAATCTCCTTGAATTAGGACATCATAGAGTTCTTCTGAGTTTGTCCTATCTAAATTTAGACAATTAAAAAACTGAGGGTAGATGCGCCCTACTAATTTGGCAATGCGTTGCACTTCTCTCTTTGATGCATAGTGACATTCACCAGCAAACAATTTTATGATTGTGAGTAACTTATGTTCTTGCTTGGTTACAACACTATCTGAGGGCCATTGAGTGTGACCGTTGATATCATTGATGTGCACCAATAAATTGTTGCCGAAATTGTCAAAACATCTGGACTTAATACGAGATGCTTCTCGACCTGATAGCAACAAGGCCTCACTTTTATCGGGAGAACGGTGGATTAAAACAACATCAACAGGACGCAAATAATTATCCAGAGTACCTTCCTTCTCCCGAATGATGCTTTTAATATAATTGGATGTCATGTAAATATCTTTGTGCCATGTAATCTCTTCAATACAAGCAGGATGTTGCACGTAATGCTTTATGCTACATAATGGCATAATAATGGCAGCTTCTTGAGCTTCTGTGATAAAATCATCCAGTAAAATTATCTGAACATCCCACAGTTGTTCCTGTCGAGCTTTTTGATGTTCTAATTTAAATAGAACTCTCCGCTCTTGAATTATTTCAACTTCCACCTCTTTTTCTTCATCATCTTCTAGAGATTGATGAATCAGGCCCTCCTGTAGATATTCTGTCATTTCTTCTGAAATTCGGCTAAGTTGGTCTTTTAAGTTAACTTTATTTGATCGTTCAAACATTTTTTTGTAAAAAGGGGTATCTGTCAGCTTTTTGTTTTGAAACTCGAGCGCAAGGTCGCGCCAGAATATTCGGATGCGTGTGGCAACCAACCAATCCAGCCGATCCGCTAAATCTTCACATTGGGGCGAAAGGGCATAAAACTCTTCCAGTTGAAACAACTCCTCACTCTGACAAAATTGAACCAAAATATTCAGGTTAGCAGGCGCCTCTTTCAGCCAGGCCTCTGCTCTTAGCAAAAACTCAAAGTTGATTTTCCTCACTGCTACTGGGAACAAATCCTCGTTGATGTGATTGATAGTGTTGCGGGTGACCCATTTAATTACTTCTAGACTATTAATTTTGGTTGGGTCGACTGAATTGTCTCGTGCAATAGCAAATGAGACAGCTTGCGTGCCCCAGAGAGAAACGGACTGTTTTTGGGCTAGTTGTCTTAAGCGCATGGCAGCTTGCATTAACTTATCTTTTGACATGTCCATGCCAATAGTGAGTATGGCATGGCAGTTTAAGGGAAGCTGTATATCTGTACCACGTGTATGTATATCATCCAGATAAGCGAATAAGAACCTTTTATCCAGGTAGCAATCTTGTAATGCGGATATTTTGCCATCCCGTGTTTGAACAGTCAGTTTATTGCCTTCATCGCTAAAATATAGGATACCCACAAACGTATCAGGCAAGTGGGTAATTAAAAATTTGGCAACATCACTGTTTGAGAGCCCTGTAACTAATGCTCCAGCGTCAATCAAGGCATGACAGCTCTTATTTTCTTTGACAAATAAACACAATTCCGTCAACAATTTTTTTGAGTCCTCTGTTTCCAAGGACTGATAATGACTGTTTCGCTCTTCAGTCAGAACTGATAATAATTTACCGTTAGTCCCTATTTGAGAGGTAGAGCAGCGAGATTCAACTTGAAATGGCATTGTTATCTTTCTGTCATCTGTACCAGAAAAACCTAATGCTGCATTATAGCCAACTAAAGAATGAGCATTGGCACTGATTTTATGACGATACTGCGTGGCTTCTTCCAACAATACAAACTGATTCAGGTAGTCAAATATGGCCAAGTGATTGCCTGATAAGTACTGGTGTGCTTGTGTCAAACAGAGCTCGTCTGCCAAATCCATGTATTGCAAGGATTTAAGTTGCAATGGTGGGAATTCATCTACCTGAGTTGAAATCCAGTCTTCGCCAGCCTGAGTCCAGCTGCTCAGCGTCATATCTCCAACTGGAGCACTGAAGCTACCTTTTAAATTGAGAAGTGTTTCCTTGAGTTCTTTCTGGCTGAGACCTTTATATAAGTAACTTATGATAGTGAACCCAAGCATGACATCTGGATGACTGAATTCAGATCTGGGAGAAGGTGTATCTTTTCCCAAGAATGGGATTGCAATACGTTTGATTGCTTCACCTTCTGAATTTAGATGTAATCCAAATTGAACCCTGTATTTGGAATTAAACACATGAAATAAGATTCCATGAGAAAGCCAACCTTTCGCAATAAGTAGCTTATCTTTTAATGGACCTTTATCAGCAAGGAAAGCCAACACTTTCTTTTCTTCATTTAACTGCAGTTTCCCAGCAACATACTGCCTAAGGGAGCTGATTCCATCTTGAGCAAAACAACTGTCAGCACTGGTTTGAAATTTTCGGAGCGAAGATAAGTTTTCCTGGAAAAATTTTTCTACAAGTGAAGGTTTAATATGATCATCAAAATAAGACTTGCAAAGCAATTGTATAAATGGTACACCACCTTCATCACTAAATCTTTGACTGACAGCTGTGAAACCATGAACTTTTCCGGCATCAATGACTTCTCTTATTTCGAAATCACAAAAGATTGCTTTGATGAAAAACTGTGGTATTTTCCAGCGGAGTTCTCCACCCGCAAAAGCACACCTATCACCAATAGTGTAATTTAGTTCAGTCCCATGCTTTAGGATTTCATCGGACTCATCAAATAGGTCAATGGCCCTAAGAACATTCATTTCGCTGAGAAGCTTAAGTTTTTCACTGGTATCTGCAAAAGCAAGTTTTGAGTTGCAATTCAGTTCTTGATAAGCAGCTTTCAAGCAACTCCATTCTCTGAAAGAAGAATCATCAATTCTTTTTTTGTAATTCGCGAATTCTAGCCGGCCGCGTCCTCGCGGTGGTGCTTTCAGAATTTTATTGGTATCTGAGTCTTCGGTGTCAATGTACCCATCAGCCTGCAAACAAGCTTTCAGGCACTTATCTTGTTTCAGCAATCGGTCTTCTTTTTCTGTTTCTGTCAAGTCTTTGTAAACATCATCTTTAAACTCAGCCCTTTGCCGGTAGGTATTCCAATTGAAAAGGTTGGTAGCTTCCATTTGCTGTTGATGTTCCAACAATAGTTCTCTTGTTTTCAACTGTAAACATAGACGATGTTCAGGGGTGACTAGTAAAATATGCCGGTTGTTTTGGCATGTTTTGAGCATGTTCGATATCAAAGTTATATTTTTTGTTGAAATGTCCATATCACGATTGAAAGGTAAGGTATAAATACGCTTACGAATCAAACCTGAGAAGCGCTGGCGTAAAAATTCTTTCATTGTAATTAATAGTGCAGACAAAACGTTTATGCGTAATAATTGATTGCCATCTGCTAAGTTATAACTTAGTAGTGGCAAAATAACAGAAGATTTACCCTCTCCCATGTTTAGTTGGAACATAGCTTTTCCATTTTGAGCTAACATTGCAAGTATCAGCTCGCTTTGATTGTTGCGAACGATTATTTCATTTTCAAATTGGAACAAAATCCAGTGGGGGTTTCTGTAAGATTCTGAATTGAGATTTTCCTGTAAACTTCTAACCAGAGTCTGAACTATTGAGAATCGTTCTGTGTCGTTGTCAGCTTCTTTGTGGTTTTCTAAGAGGTTCAGTACTCTCATTAATTTTGCAGAGTTTATTTCGTGAATTAAATATTCCAGTAGCTCTTGATAAACAACTTCTTTTTGTGCTACACAGTCAGGATTGTACAACTCCACCTTCTGAGGCGCAATCAATACTGTCAACAAGTCTTGCTTATTATAATAAAGCACTTGACCACAGTGCCATCGTAGTGCAAAGTAGTTGTTGGACTCACTGTTTGTCCTTAATTTGAACCGTTCTACGATGTGACCCCATAGTTGTTCAGTTCGTTCACGAATTATTTCGAATTTGCTTCGGAGGACGAATTCTAGTTCACTCAGAGATTGGGAACTGAGCCAGGAATAAGTGCACCTATCTTCAGTTTGATAAGCTGACCAACTATCTTTCAATTCACTATAAAATTTGTGCTGGTATCCATTTTTCTGTTCTCTCAGTTGAGATTCAAATAAAAAGCCACTTTCCTCAGCTTGGGACAAAGTAAAAGTAAAAAATTGGTTCAAATCAACTAATGGTTGCTGAGGGACAATCCATCTTTCTAGGCTAACTTGCTGTGAGGCAATGGCCAAAGCATTTTCTTTTTTTGCCTCAAAGTGGACATTAATTTTTTTATCGATTGATGGAGCAGCTACAGGCCAAGCCATTTCAGATGCATACTTTTCATCATCGCAAACTTTCACAATATGATAAAAAAAATTGAACATGCTATCATTGTATGCAGCTCGACGGTGAACATCTCTCACTATTTCTTTCTTGCTGAGGTAGAGAAAAGTCATTCTGGATTCATACTCAAGTTGGAAATCATCTTTATTTGACGGGAGACTGAGAGGCACTCCTTCATCATCAAGATCATACTGACTAAAGAGCTTCCAAATTCTTTTGTTTTCTTCTTCGTACTTCTGTTTTTCTTCTTCGAACTTTTGCAATTCTTTTTCTTTCTTTTCATCATCAAACTCGTCATAATCTCTCGGCCGCTTCCAGTGAAGAGACGGAATTGAGTCAATGATATCACTTTTGTAAACTTTCCTTAGGGTCAAATTGACAGAAAGATGATTTGCATTGAACCATTGAGGGGACTTAGGGAACAAATCTGGATTTTCAGCAACAAGGAGGAGAGCACGAGCCAGCATCATCCTGACTTCACTCGGAAATTCAGAGTGGGTAATACTCGCCATCAAGACAATATAATGTAAAAAATAGCTGTACTTGGAGAGACTCACTTGAGAACTTCTTGCTAGATTATACAAGGAGATGAAGTTTTTCAAATGAAACTGATCACTTAGTATACAACTGATACTGGACGAAGATAGTTTTTTTGTCCACCAAATTGTTTCTGCAGTGAAAGGAAACTTAAAGAAAGCGAGATGATTCTGGAAAATGTTCTCAAATTCGGTATCAAGAAGTGTCTTCTGAGAAAAAAACTGACGGTAGAATGAGTTGAAAGGTCTTAGGGCGTTTGGTGGTGAAAGCGATTGGGGTTGCAGTTTAAAATACACTTGGTTATAGGCTCTCAGGAAGGATAAAATTTCAGCCACTTCTTCTCTATTGTTCTTTATATTACTGGTTGGTTGCAAGCACTGTTTCAGGATATCTTCCTCTTCTTCTGAGCTAAGTTGTATGCGTACAAAAATATTCGGTTTGTTTTGTAGATAAGATAGAAACAAACGAGGAAGCTGCTTTGACATACTTGTTAATAACTGATGACTCTTTTTTTTAATCACCTCTGCACTTTCATCCGTGTACAAAAACTCCAAGCGTAAACTGCAAATCAACAAGGATGCAACTTTTAAATACAATGCTAAGCTATGGCTGCGAGCATCTCGCAAATCACTGAGGTTAAAAAATTGCTCAATGATGCTAAATTCAACTTCATCATATGGCTCATCTTTCCAGCATAGTTCCAAGTTCTCCCTTGCTAAGTGGTACAAATTACAATTGGAAATGTCTAGATTATCCATAGACACTGAGCAATAAAAAAGTAAAGCGAGATAAAGCTGAGCTCGGATGTGATGCCCTTTCAACATGTTTAACTTGGGATCATAATCATACACAAAATAAGCGGGTGATAGGACATCAGTAGCATCAATGATTGGTATCTTGTTATAAAAAGGACCTGTCGGTTTTATGATACGATGCGGAATAATAATTTTCTTAGATACGCATGTTGAGTTGCGTTCTTTTCTCTCCAAGACCATATAGCTTGATCCATGCAATGTGTTCAAATGCTGCAGTTTAGCAATGACATAACCATGAATCTGTTTGGAGAAGAATTCACCTTTCTGGTAACAAAAATGTAAGCCTAATCGGGGCAAATTTAATGATTCGATGATGTAATAACCTGAGCCATTGGATGTTGGCCGAGCAATGAGTTCTATCCAATCAGGCAATTCCATTTGTTCCAGCCATTTTTTAAAGAAACAAGTTTTTAGTTGTTTCCATGGAACAACATATCCACCATGTTGCACAGAAAGCAGAGTCCTAGCCTTTAGGTCCCATTCAAACACAACCTTTTTATTTTCATCTTTGATGAGTATCAATGAACGACCTTTCAACCAATGCCTTAATTTTCCTGTGTTATTTGGTAGTTTGTAGAAGGCTTGGGGGTACTTGTTCTCATGAGAAGATATTTCATGAGCTGGGACATACCGTTGGAAACTATCTTGAATCCATTCTTCAATTAATAAAATTTTATTCTGTACCAATGTGAATCGTGTTTGAGGCTCATAACCAACAGAAACGTAACATGGCAACATTTTGGAATCAATTTCACAAGTTTCAGGGCGAACAGCAAAATTCACTTCTCCGATATAATCTCGGAAGACTTGGTGCTCTTTAATACTGCTGGGTAGTCCTCTAATAGATTGATTGTTAAAATAAACACAACCATGTAGAGGTCTAATTGCAAAATCATTACACCTGAATAATAATTCGTTTTTACTTTTTGTCCATGAACTCTCTTGATTCCATTGTGGATTGATGTTCAACATCACATTGTTGAGTATATCTGAGTCTTCATGTAAACGATCCTCGACTTGTGAGTACCAATCGAAACTTGCTGACCTTATACGCAATAAAAAGTTGTTGTCGAGATGAGTTCCTATAGCTTTGTATCTTTCAATTTCCAGGAATGCTTTCAATATTGTTACAATCTCCGTTTTCAACAGATGCTGAGAAGCTTGTACAATTATGATAAGGTATGCATTAAGATAGAGCAAAGTTTGATCACTTAAATGGGTTGGAGACTCCGTTAAAATTCCTTTAAGCATGTAGAATATATCTAAGATACCTTCGATGAAAAAATCTCTATACTCGGATGGATAAAATGTTACTAAACCTAGGGTCACAATAAGAATATCGCCTAAAGCATAATGTTGCGTCAGGCAATACTTCATTGCGCGTGCTTTTTCTATTAGCAGTGAGCCCAACTCATGAATCAATTCTGGCTTGTGAAAAGCAGTCCATTTAAGTAAGGTGCAAGGCACCTCATCAATTTCCTTGGATATGCTGATTTCAAATAAGGTTTGCTTTATCAATACACCTTCTTCTTTGCTACTAAAATTAAGCTGCTGTTCCTTTAGCGCAATATACAAACGTTCCAACTTTAGATGTGGCTCGCTTTGTAGAAACCCTAAATGTAGATAACGATTACAATCCATGGTGTCTGGTTTCTGGTTTAGGCGGGCGATGATTTCATTTTCACACAAATGTATACTTTTCTTGGCATTTTTATCATCCTTTTCCCAGTTGAAACTAATAAACGGTTGAAAAGAATTCACAGAGGCCGAATTTGTTTTTAGTCTGTAACTTGTAAGCTTACTCACTTCAGCATTAGTACTAACACACCTGGTATTTACTCTAAAGTTGACCAAAGAATAAGAACCATATTTTTTAGAACAAAACCACTCTGCTGAGTACTTTTTAGAACCTGTATTTAACAGGTCAAAACCGGTTAAAGCTGTTTTAGCACTGTGAGCTACTAGAGGTAGAAATGTATACAGCTCAGGCAAATATTTCTTAGGATCAGTATAAGTGAGTTTTGTCCACTTTCGATGCGCTTCAACCGGTTCTAGGTCAGCATGGTCGTCATTAAATGCATCAAATACATCGGCATCTGTTTGTAGCAGATCATAAGCGAATCTCACATTGTTATCCATTAGTTCGGATTCGTTTCTAATAGACAAAGTCATGTTGAAAGCTGGCTTCTTATTGATGAATGATCGGAATGAGAAGAGCGTATGTCTTTCAATACTGTGCTCGAAAAAAGTTTGAACGGAGAATAATACATTCAGCCACTGCGAATCCTCAATCACAAGGGAAGGGATTATCGTGGATAACTTCAGCGATTCACTGCAGGAAGTGCTCAGGTTATAATTTGCAAGAACAGGCCCTATACGTCCATGACGAAGGTTCAATGCAGCAATTGCTGCATACACAAAGAATTGAACTACCACGTTTTTTGCATATAAAAGTGGTTCATAGGTCTCTTTTTTAAGGTAGCAATTCACTAATCGTCCTTGACATGTGTAGTACAACTCGCCAAGGTCCTTTAAACATGATGCCAAATAAACATCGTTTCTCGTGAATGGTAACAAGCCTGTTACTTCCAATATATCGCTTTTCCAAAGAAAATTGATGAAACATTCTTCGATGCTCCGACATATCAGCGCAGATGTGTCGAAGTCTTCAGCTGTCAATTTGTTTAAGAAATTTCCCCTAAATTTTTTGAGGTAATCAATTATGTCATCCTGCATATTTGGTTTCACAAAGTTGGGGTGAATATCTAAACTGGACGAGGAGGAAGTGTTGGAGGAAGACGTAATTTTTGGTAAATGGAGAGCAGGAAATCTGCATGATGATACATGCACATCACCGATATTGGATTGAAGTTCCAGTTCCAGTTGTTGTTTACTGCAGCTATTATCTAGGGCTACTTTCACTGCTTCACAAACAACAAAAGCATGTTCTTTTTGTTTTTCATTTCCGTGATCTAGCGCCTGCTGAGCGACATCTCTCATCATTTCCTGAAGAAGGAAATGGCATTGTCGAATATCTTTGCTAACCTTTTCCTCATAAATGGTTAAGGACTTTTCCATCAAGGAAATTTTGAAACTGGTTGTTATTTCTTGGTAAATCGGGAGGTAAGAATTGCCCAGAAAATGCTGCAATAGGTACCGGAATGATTGATCAAGAACTTGCCATGTGTGAGTAGGTGATGAATGACGATACCTGATGAAACCTTCATCAGGCTTCGATTGAAGAGTGGATTCACCATTAAGGTGAGGAAGCAACCATTCATAAAACATGAGCTCTTTATAGCATTGCGTTGGAGTGATACATTTAAAAGTTAATAATAAGCGAACCCATTCTCTAGTGATTTTACTTTTTTGTACGTTGCGTACATTGAAGAAAGCATTTCGTCTCGTATCAACTAGATCATGGCAACATTGATGGTATGTACTGCCAGGATCAACCTGAATCCAATCCATACGATGACCTTCTTCCTTTAAAATGGCTAAACTAACATTTTCATTACCATCCGTAAGTTCCGATGAAATTAATCCGGTCGGAATGATTGTACATTCATGAAAATCAGATATTCTTTGAAAAATTCGCTCGGCTAGGAATTTTAATTTAGAATCAAACTCTACATCATTATTGTTTGAAAGTACTCGAATTTCATAAATCAAAGTCAGATCTTCGGACCAAATTTTAAATAATTCAACTACTGACATCAACTGTGTTATGAGGGCGGAAGACTGAAGGTGGTTTACATATTCATTTTCTATGTGGTAACGTAATAGATCAACTAAAATTTGCTCACGACAGTCTGAAGGTTCCTGCTTGTTTGACGATTTCACATTGTCATCTTGAGCCCTTGGAGTAGTTTTCGGAGCATTTGAATGATTGAAATAGGATCCTCCAAAGATGAGCCATACTGCTGGCAAAAAATTGTTAAAATCCTCCGACTCTGGTTCCATGTTTGCTGTTGAACGTACCTGTGACGAAAATAAAAAATAATGCAAAAGGTGACGAGGAGCACAAAAAGGTAAACCATTAGCCGGAGTCAAGAATTAATTAAAATGACCATTCTCATCAAAAATTCATTTGAAATGTGGCTGGCACAAGGAAATGTAACGAATTTAATCTGTAGGTGAGGAAGAGGAATTTTTCAAGGTCATCACTCAACTTTGCACTTTAAATTGATAAATTGTCATACTGCAGCCAAAGTATCACAAATGCTATTAGTGCTGAGGAACTGTTACTGAACTCTTCCAACTTGTCCGACTTTTCACAGAAAAACAAACGATAGAAACGCCTGTCACTGAATCACACTGAGTTATCAAGATCGATCTCTGGAAGAATGCACAAAGGTTTCTGAGGGAAAATTAAAACAATGTCAAGATGTACAGCAACACACCATCAAAGCGTACATGGCGCTTGTGATACTTTGGCTAAAAGGTGACGAAATGATTGCAGATTTTGATAGATCAAAGCGTACCATCAAAGCGTACATGGCGCTTGTGATACTTTGGCTAAAAGGTGACGAAATGATTGCGGATTTTGATAGATTTAGATGCAAAATTTTCCGCAGGGATGCTCTCTCAGGAACTTTTTACACACATTTCTCTTTCACATCCACTTTTAAGCGAGTGCAGCTTTTAAATTTGGAGACTGAAAGAATGGCAAAACTTGAGAAATTTGATCTCTCATACTGATTTTCTAGACCTTTCGTTTCGGAGGGGATGAATACGAAAAAAGGAACATGTAAAAATACAAGAATGGACCAACACTGTATGAAATGAAGCACCACAGTACAAGTTTCTAAATTGACGCTTTTTGTAAAGTACCATGGATGCATTTAAAATTCAATAAATAAATGAGAAAACAGCATTTCAAGCATATGTCAACTCACACTTCCCATTCACTAAGCACCAAAGTCTACTCAAGGCAAATCGAGCACTACGCTAATTTTAGTAAACTTTTTGGTGGGAGAATTTTTGTATGTGCTGATTTGTTTTTGACAAGAGGTGCCTTGTATCAAGAGAGGGAAATTTGTGAGAAACCATTATCCAGTTATTTGCTTAATGTACAAGTTGTTTTCTTACGGCTGATTTGGCCTAAGTTGATCATGGTTTTTCCGTGAGCAGAAAGTTTGAATATACTATTTGCAATGTAAACTACAAGCATTCAATTTTCTCTCATGACTTACTTTTGGCAATTTTAAATATGGTCAATGTGTTCTAAAAGAAATTTTGATGCGAAAACTTGTGCTGTGGTGTTCGATTTCTTTCTCTGTTTAGTAGTCCATATAATTTTGCGATCTACTGGTAAATGTACTTATCTACTAGTCCAGGCTTATTGCAGTTATGCGCTTGTCTTTCAAAAAATGCTCCTTTCCCTGATTCTCCCTCTTTCTCTTCCATTTTTTCTATTTTTTTTCCATGCTTGGCTATGGTGGAGGACAGTGGTGTCTGTTGAATAGTCTTTCACCATTTTCAGGTCTGACAAAAAGTTTACACGCACGGGTGCAGATAGTTCTTTGATATAAAAATAAGTTTAATTGAGAGCCTCTTTAGTAAAAGCATTTATGAGACTTGCAATACTGCCAAGATTGTAAAATTTTTCATGACATTTTGTAAAAAATGAAATCCTTTCAGTCAAGTTACTTTCACACAATAGTGCTAAAATATTTGGAGCAAAGTCAAGGAAAAATTCATAGCAAAACTTTCGGTAGTTAAAAAACTGCGGCTCACATCTTCCAATCATTGAAAGCCACAAAAGCCCTTTTACCAAGGAAGTCCTCAAATAGTATTGAAGTGCTTTAGCCTCAAGATTTTCTCAGTCTCGGAAAATGTCCTCAGTCCGCCCAACTATCACATGTAAATATTGTGCCAAAATATTACAAATTCAGCTCACTTTTCGATTTTCTCTCATTTTGCAACCAAAATAAAGAAAAGAAAATTCATCCCAAAATTTTCTTACAGAGTATGCGATTTGGGATTTGCCAAGCCAAGAATTTTTTGCACTCCTAGGAGAAATTATGAAAAAAGAGAAAAAGTATGCTCACTACATTAACAATGACCCTAGCAGCATCAACTGTTTAAAAATCTGTAAATACGCCCATACTGTCATGACTTAATACTTAAAAAGATACTCATAGAAAGCTCTTTTTGATAAATTGTGGATTGGTTTATACTGTCTAAATCAGTCAAGCTTCTCCATGAATTCATCTCCCAAGCATCGTGATGGAAAGGAAACAAGATATGAAAATCTACCTTCAAAATTCAATTTTTTTCATAATGAATCAATATAAAAATTCTAGCTTGAAGGTCTCATGAACTTCTTCATCTTATGATTTCTCTAAGAATACATCCTTACCCGCCCGGCAAGGGAGCAATGTGTACGTTGCCGCAACGTTGCAAGGCAACATTTTTGATGATATTGCTTTGTAAAGGTAAAGCAGCAACGTTTAAGCAATGTTTCAGCAATGTTGCCTGACATTATATTTTAGACAATATTTTCAAAACGTTTTTAGAAATGTTTCTGGAACATTATTAAAAAACGTTTCAATAAATATTTCTTAGATATATTGTGACAACGTTGTTAAACATTATTAGTCAGGGAGAAACACGATTTGACCCGGAACAAATTGCTGAACAAACTTTTCCTATGTAAACGTCATCAGTAGGTCCTCCTGAACAACATACCAAAAGTTTACCATGGTCCGACCCCGGAGCACCCCCCAAAATGCCTAAATTTCAAAATGGCGGCCATAATAAGGCCTCTGGGATTTCGGTTTTTTAAAATGCGCATATAGTGTCATGTGAGGTATCAATCCCTGTGTAATTTTGGTCTTAGAACTCAGATGTGAGGTCAAGCAGATGCTGTGCTGCAAATCGGAGGGGACACTTTTCCACTGTTTCAGGTGTTCTCCTTTCTGTTGTTTCTCAACAGATGATTTTTTCCAATCAATATAAGGGAATGCGCCCTCATACAATGTCGCAAAAATATGTATATGTATATACAAAAATAAACAAAAATTAATTGATAGATAATTCAAAAAATAAAAAAATTAACAATAAAAATATACAAATGAAGATAAAATTAAAAAAAATAAAAAAAATAATTTAAAAATAAAAAATAAAATAAAAAAAATAAATATAAATAATTAGAAAATAATTTAATACAAAATAAAAATACCAAATAATTATAATAATAAAAAATAATTATAATATAATTAAATGAATAATTAAAATAATAATAATTTTATTTATATAAAATGAATATATTTATTCAATTCTTTTTTAATTTTTTTTTCATACTCCTTTTTTTTAAAAACTTGATCTTCCTAATATTATGTTCAGTATCCTTCGTTGTAGAATTATGCACAGAAATGCAAGAATATCATTGCTTTCTATCATTGAACCAGATCTAGGGATGTTTATTAATGCTAAATAACCAAACTCTATTACGCGAGCGTCCGTAGCTGAGTGGCAGCGACACACGGGTGACCACTGAAGTTCAGCAACGTCGGGCGTAGTTAGTACTTCGATGGGAGCCCGCTTGGGAACCCGGGCGGAGCGCGGCTACTATCGGACTTAGAGTGAATTTCGGGTGCCGAAGAAACGCTTCTCTGCGGTCCACATTGAATTCTAGGAGTAAAAATGCAGAGTACTCCTAAAATAAATCACCGAAATTTTTTCACCGTATTTTTGCAACATTCCCATTATGTTGCTAAAACGTATTTTTGCAACATTCCCATTATGTTGCTAAAACACATTGCAGACACATTGCCAATTACGTTCATGCAAGCTGACAAAATTACACGTTGTGGCAACGTTACCACAACGTTGCCCGAATACGTAAATGGCAAAATTGCAACGTTTTGGCAACGTTGCCACAACGTAATTTTGCCGGGCGGGTATGGGATTCATAAGGAGTGGTTTCTCCAAACTAATGAATACTGGGAAACAGTATGGGCAGAATTTGAGCACCGAGTTTGAACCGAGAAAAAGTATTCAAGTTTTATCTCTTTGTGAAACTGTTTGATTCCCATGACTCACTCAGCTATAGTTCCATCAGCTTCTCTTCTTCAGCACCTGGACTCTTTCCTGCCAATAGCCTTTTACAGAGTCCTTAATGCATGTTATCATTCGATTAGACTCTCTTTGATATGAGTTTTCCTTCGATCATAGTCCCAGCTTCTCTGGTAGTCCTTAATACGCTCCTAAAACATACACACAAAACATTGCATTAATGTCTCTGTGCTTAGTGTCTTAATTGGTAGTCTCTTTCCTATTTTTTCCCAGTTTGTAAGCCTCTACGAGGCTACAACGAAGACTAAATGTTGAGGATAAATTTTAACAAATATTATGTTTAAAATATTTTTTTGCGACTCTGAATTTTTAGGAGGAGCAAATTTGCCACTCATTGAATTCTAAAGTACTCTAGACTCTATTCTTCCCTCAATATGCCATGTAAAGCATTTCTGTTAAAACAGTCCACGCATGGATTCCATGAAGAAGCCTCTAGGGCTATATAAATGCATCAATGTAGATGCAGTCCTAAAGTAAATACATTCATATGTATTCTATTTCCTGCCAAAATGGGAACAATCTTTTAATGACAAACAACAGCTATAATGATTCCATTCAACTGTGATGCTTCAGTCTCCACATGTCCCTCTCGTAATTAATGGACAATGTTTGATCCGGCAAAATCTGCTAATATGCCACTACATCAGCAAGCAGGAACACATGAAGTACCTAACTATAAATGGATAGAAGAATACAAAGTACACAAGATCAGCTAAGATAATGAAATGTTGATTTTGAAAGAGTCCAGGCAACGGCAAGATTGAGATGGACCCTCCGAGACAGTTATGAGGAACTGTCCAAAAATCAAGAGATGACATGTCAACAGTGGAACTGCAGGAAGGGGTGTCTTGTTTGGGATTTTCAAAAGCTCCACTCCCATTTTATTCGGTCATAAGGAGACAAACTAATGCTATTGCTTGAAATTGTCAAAGAATATTCTTCACACAGACAAGAAAAACCAGAGAAGTTTTCAAGAAATGACTTTGAGTTCTTTCCATTCAAAATATAAAGTATGACAGGAAGTCTGAGACTTTGCAAACTGAGTAATTCACTGTGCGCTCATGAACTGCGCAGTTTCACTATCAATGAGCTAGTAATAGTGAGTTAGCCTGACGTTAGACTGATTAGACTGAAATTGTCAATTAAAGCAGTGTGTACCAATCTGAGTGCTCTGCCTTCACTCTGACATCAATGACACTAATCTAAAATCAGAGTGACAAAGACCTCTAAAATTACAGCTGAGTTACAAACCTTAGACCTGGCTTCTTGTCAAAGGCCAGCAAAAAAAAGATAGGTGCATCTACAGATAGACACGTACACTTGCAAAGAACACGCCCAGCCTGAAATCAAGCAAACCTATGATTTAATTGCTGATTATTATCAAAATTAGCAATTTCAGTTTCTAGAACTGTTTTACTCTTAACCGGGTAGGTATTCAATTGTGGGTAGGGCACTTTCTATATAAAGGACCCCTCAAACTCCTTGTGGGAAAGTGCACCATGATCAATTTTTAATTTTTTTACTGCACTCAATTCATCTCAAGATGCTGATCAAAAGTGATCATTGCACCAACTCACCTTGACCGTTTTTGCAAAATTCGCCTGGAACGCTTCAATTTTTGGGCGATAAAGAGTCAAAGAAAACAAGGCATTCAAGAACAGGTCTGATAAGAATAAGGGAAAACGTAGCGAGTGTCTGTCCTCTTATCTATTCCTGCCTACTCTGGGGCTATCTCCCTCCCGCTCTCCTCCGTTTAACGTGCACTGTTTTTCTCCCACTTTCCTGTTCTCACGCTCCTCATGAATCTGATTTGGATGGTCAAGCAAAAAGGCGAGCAGAATCCGAGATAAGACTGCCGCTCGGTGCTGGAGTTCACCTGAAAGTTGACACACAGCCGACTGTTCACTCGAGTGCTGAAATGAGGAATCTTTCTGACTCTTTGTCGCCGAATGATTGAAACGTTCTGGGCGTATTATGCGAAAACGGTGTTTTGTAGAGAGTTGGCTCAATGATGACTTTTAATCAGCATCTTGAGATGAATTGAATGCAATACAGAAAATTAAAAATTGATCGTGGTGCACTTTCCTACAAAGAGTGTGCGGGGTCCTTTACTGTCTCTCTTCCATTCATACATGCACATACATCATGAGAAGAACAATCTTCTTTGCTATCATTTTCCTAATCTACAGTCTCGGACCGATATTCCATAGGTCTTTGATACTTCAAGGGATTGCAATGGTGAAATTGCCTCAGGAAAGTAGCTAGAAAACTTTCCAAAAAATCAGTTGATGGTTGAAAAAAAGAGAATCAACGTTTGAAGCTACTCGGAGCTGACACTGGTAGGATCTGATATTCATAAATTCGTCTGCATCAGTTTGATAGGTGATGCCAGGGTTTCAATGGTACTTGGAATTCTATAGTCTTCTTCTAGGTACTTTCCAACTGATAAACAGTCATGCAATCATTAGGAATGGAGTCAACAGTTCGTTGAATACCAATGGCAAATGCTGAAATTTTGTTTCTCACCTTGATGCTTTTTCACATTACCTAGATGCCTTAAGAGCCCATGAGTGAGACGGAAATCATGCAAGGAGATTGATTAGTCTTTTCTCTACGGTGGATTCAATAGGGCACTAGGTATAATGTGTGAGTGAGAGACAAGATATTTCACTGCATCACTACTTATCTACTTCGACAGGTAGAGTAGTTCAGCTCGCCAATTACAAGACTCCATTTATACTTAGTCTTTCCTTATTTGATGGACAAAGACAGATTTTTAAGTGCCTGCCTGTTTGTGTCTAGGGGCTGCTTCAGTTCAGACTGCTCAAGGTTAGAGGCTGTCATGGTTGATAACCCTTGTCCTAGGAATTAAGAGCCATTGTAACATCAGAGACGTGACTTCATACAATGGAGAATGCTGAAAAATCTGGGGAAAAAACTCTTTCATATCCTGCCACAGTTTTCTACATCTGTGTGAAATCTGAAATCATGCTGCAGCGTTGAGATTGCATTGCCATGGGCAGTGAGCAAGAATTGTCATGAAAGTTTAGAATCAGGGTATTGTCAAACATCAAGAGGCACGTTGTAAAGAAATGTGAATTCACACATTGCGGGATGATTTCTTACCACATTACTTGAGGGAGAAAAACATCAAAACCTGAGGGTCTGACATCTGCGAAGTGATCGATGGTAGTTTGTACGACGATCTACAGAGTCTTGGTCCAGAATGAATCTGGCTTTAAATGCTTGACATAGAATTCTTGAAGCTAATTTCAACTGAGAAAGAATCAGGGTGAAAAGCTCGACCGACTACTTACAATGATTTTCGTACAACAACTTCACTATTTTATGTGCCTGCGACATGTGGATCTAAACTTCGAAAAACGTGCGAAAACAAATCTGTTTTGCGATACTAGCGCTGTATCGCTGTATCAATCACTCATCTTCTTCTCTTGTGGAGAATTTTGGAAACATCACTAAGCGCGGTTAAAAGGTGGCCAATCGTGGCATTTGGCGCTAATTCAGAAGTTTTTGAATTTGCGCTTCTGCTAATCTATCTGTCTTCTACCTACATATATAAATTAAATCGTTGGGGTTTCTTTGTAACGCTTATTTCTAGAATTCTACTGGACCGACTTCGACGACGCTTGATTCCGGTAAAAGCTCTTGGCTTGCAGATGCTCGCAAAATTGTCTAACTTCCAAATTTTTCAGCCTCTTTCGCCTGAGACGCTCTGAAAGCCAAACCACCCCCCTCCAACCATAAGTTCCCGAGCGAGGGTTGCCTTTGAGTTCCCGTTGTAACATACCCTGCACCCAAGGCCCAAGGTCGAACTCTGACTCTGTCTGAGAGAGAAGGCCGCAGCCTGTCTGCCATAAATCTGTCGAAGCGGCGCGATGACATGGGTTCCTCCGCCCTTTTGCCTATCAGCAAGTCGCTAGGCGAGTGACCGGGGCTCCCGGCTAGACGCGAGGCGAGTAAAGCGAGCCACAGCGGCTTACGTATGCCGCGTATGTACGTTTCGAGCGATGCCTTTCAGGAAGGAGGCAGCGAGTGAAAAGAGCGGAAACGCAGGCGAAGAAGGGTTTTCTGGGCGAGTGGAATACAGCGCAATTTTCACGCGCACAGGGATTAGGAGTGATAAAGCAACTTTTCAACGGTGAAGGCACTCTTACCTATGTTTTTCGGACTTATCAGATGTCGTATAATTCGAATATCGTAGCATCCCCATGCTAAGGCCGGGCAGCGGGCATGGGGCAATGCGTGTATGTGGGAGTAAAAAGATGTGTTTAGTGAAGATTGTAAAAAAATGAAAACGTGGTAAGAAATTAGGCATTTTCTGGTGTACATTGCTAGACAGATTTTAATTAAATATGTACTTACGTTCCAATGAAGCTGGGGATTACGTAGTCCTAGGAATTAAAAAGTAGTATGATATACTTAAGCACTGAAAGAGCGTATAAAAAATTACACCATCCACAACGCTATAGCATCGTAATTTTAATACCATACCTCCATTGTTCGTCGAGGCGAATTTTACCCTCTCAAATGCAGGCGATCTGAATGTACACGAATGCACTTCATGATTACAAGAGGCTGAGTATTTTTTTTTTAATGGCCTCGCTAATTTGACGAGGTGGGCAAAGTTATTTAAACTTTTTAGAGGACGACACAAGTCAAATGGTAAAACGAATAGAAAAAATTTCTGCGCGCTCACTTGCACACTTTTAACATCGAGGGAAACAACAACGTTCAGCATGTCAAACATTGCTCAAGTGAGTAAGCAGAATTTAAAAATCATTTTAAATGTTATAAGCATGGCCGGATTTACGTATACACTGCCCAAAGGCTGTAAGATCTCGCCACTCACATAGGCGGTTCTACAGGGGTGCCAGTGGGTGCCGGGCACCCCCGAGCAAAAATTCAGTACGGTTATCGGAACCGTGAAATTATACTGATTTTAAAGATTTGCTCACACTGAGAAAAAATCTCAGCAATTAACTGAAAATTTTTTAAACAGAATTAATATTGATAGCCGTGTTTTACAAAGATTCTATTGTTTTGTTATGGTAAAATTGTAGTTTTGATGGAAAGTTTTGCTAAAAATTTTCTACATTGAATTTATAGGTACTTAAGTAGAGAGGAAGGAGAGAAAAAGAGAAAGGAGAGTAGGAAAGGGTCAAAACTTGAGGGCCGAAACTTAGGCCCTCTCCTGATTGACCGTCCCCGGGCCGGTCTCCGACATTTTCCACCTCTGGGCACCCCAAGCATGAAGGTCTAGAACCGCCTATGGCCACTCAGACAACTTGCCGTCACGGAGGGGGGGAGGGGGGTGCTGGTCAAAAAACACTGGCTTTTGAACTTCAAGATTTTTAAGAGGGAAAAGTTGCATCTTGGTATCAAACTCACGTGTGCCAAAGCATTCATCGAAAATAAAAAAAATTATCGGGTGCCACATGCCGTTTTTACAATCATTTGGCTTTGGCAAAATTTAATTTTTGCCACCTTTTCGGCGGTGCTTGTGATTGCGACACATCTATTATTTTCTCTTTGCACATTTTTTTTGCTGCCCCATAAAGTATGCCGCCCTAGGCCGCGCGTGAGTAGCCTATGCCTGTCATCCCGTCTAATGAGCACTTTATATCGTTGATATCACCTTTTCATAACGATACAATCTTCCGCTGAGGATAAGCTTACTGTATTCTATGCTCCACTTTTAAAATCTTTGAGTTGTGGAGTGTGCATCCGGAAGTGTATATGCCTCTAAAAGAAACGGAGTGATATGAATGTGACACAAAATTAACTCTTTTTACAAAAAGAAAATGCAAAACGAAATTCTGGTTTAAAAGATCGAAAGTCCGATTCGTGTAATCGAACTTCCTTAATTTGTGTTATCGGAGAGCTCGATCTCATGTGAGTCGAATTCTCGGTCCGACAGATTGCATGGTTGGACAAATCGAATTATTCGAACGATGCGGAATCAAGAACATTCGGCTCGTACGATCCAACTTTTTTTCAGCGTTCATAAGCTTCGGAGTGTCATTCACTCCAGATATCACTCTGGGTTTTGAAAATTAAAAATTCCCGAAAATTTTGAATTTTACAAGTCTAAAGAAAATACTTAAGTATACTTACCTGTATTCATCAACTGATCACAATTTTCTCCTGGAGTTCTTTTGATTCCTCAATTCCCTCTCGACGAATATTCTGTGCAAATTCTTAAGTCAGTTACCTACTAACGTTTGCTTGCTTTCATTTGAAAAAAATTAAGAAGTCAAGTAAGGACAGTTTCAAACACCGTGAACAAGTGATGCATTTCTGAACTTCTTGCCAGCGCAGTGTCCATCAGGGCGGTAAAATGATCTACTATCCCATGTGATATGCTTATCTCAGTTTTATGGCACCATAAGTTATATTAATTAAATTAAAGTTGAGATTTGTTTAATTTATTTCGAGAAATATGAGATAGCTAAAAACACAATTCGGTTACAGCTGCGAGTGTTAACTGATTGTGAGGTACCTACTTTTCTTGGAGTTGCGCAGTGAAAGGGATCTGTAAAGTTGTACTTCGGGTGGATGTAAGTATTACTTCTCAAAATTTTCATTGAAAAACAGTATAATTTTTTATATCCGGTCTGTAATATGTCAGTTTAAATTGTTTATGAATTAAATTATCTCACGTAAGCCTCAAACATCGTTGAAAAAGCAAGATGGGAGGGAGGGGTGGGGTGCGCAACCAGGGAATGAAGTCCGTCATTTTAAATTGGGTTGCAACTGATCATCGATTGATCATTTTCGCGCCACGTGTATTCTCATCATTCATCGTATTTTTGTTTACAGATGGCCGTTTGAAATTCTAGCGTGGTTGTGCTTTTAATTTTCTTATTTTCTGAAAGAATCATGACTGTAAGTCCTATTATTTATTTGCTTTTATTACTCCAGAAAGTGCCATTGCCCCTTTGTGATCCATGCACCATCCGTCTCAAGTTATTTGCCATTTTCGCGCTCTGATCCTCGGAGCTCTCCTAACCTAATTCCTTCCTACACATGGTTGAAACAATTTATTTCAGTGCATTCAGTCTCAGTAACTAATAAGTATGAGTTATCACTCCATTTATAATATTTTTCAATGATGGATAGATGTGCATTATTTTGAAATCCTCCCAGTTGAAATTCCTGGTATTTCTCTTGTCATTATCAGATGTAAGCCATCGATCGATAGTATCGCCTTTTGCTTTCTGCGGATCGATTATTGAAATTATTTGTTCATCTGGTTGACGATATTAGTTTAAGATGGAATGGAGTTATGGACCTGGTCAGTTATGTTGATTGGGTGACGTATCACTGAATTGCCAGCCCTTTGCTATTTTTTGGAACTGTAAAAGACATGCATCGTCGTTACCAATTTTTCAATCGATATTGCTGGCTGATCACACAGCTTCCTCTCGCCTTAGTTTAGTCTTATCCTTCAGGCAAACACATATCTTCAATTGTTCAGTCTGTTGGAATACGAAAGATCTCGTTCCTAGTTAATTGCGATTGGAAGGTGTATTCTCATCTTTTTGTGATTCTACATAATTAAAAGTTTCAAGTAGAGTAGCAGGATCATCTATTACTCAAAGTAATATATTTGGCACATTCATTATTACCGTAAGGATGTAGAAATTTTTTACAAAGTACAGTTTAGTGTCCCCTACCTAAAGTCAAGAAGATTAATTCTAGGTAGTGTTGTTTCACGAGTAATTGGTCTAATATTCTTGTCTCAGCTTCTGTTGCTGCTGGTCCACGCCTCAGCGCTTATCTGAGAAAGCCATGAAGACTCGGACGTAAACTTCAGCTAGAACCTTCTCTCTACTTCACTCAGCAACTTTAATGTGGAGCGTGCTATTATGATTTAAATGGGTAATAATATTCTATCCTTTCGTCAGAAACTAACAATGGACGCCACAGCTGCTAGGAACAAAATTTTGGACGAAATGACGATGGCAAAATCTCTCGCCTCTAATCACCTTAGAGAAAGGCAAGCCGCCATGGAAAGACTGCGTCAATGGATGTCCAATGATGAAGAGGGTAAGTTAGTCCCAACCAATCACAGCCCCAGTTTGATCATATTTCATAAATCATCCTTAGATTTCAAAGAAAAAGAAAGTCTTGTCGTCAAGGAACAATGGATGGAGTTTTAAAGAAACGCACCAAGTTGCATTCTGGAATTTAAAGAGTTAGGAGTAGTGTTAAATTCAACTAGTCGTACATTTTTTCCTCGTAAAAAATTACAAGTTAAGGAGAGCTATTTTGAACATGAAAATAGTTACTTAACTTCATCCTCAGTCTTGAGTAAAACTAAGTCAAACACAATGCACCAAAAATAGCATAAAAAAGTTTAAAATTGTAACCGGATCTGTGAAAAAGGATCTTATCTTCCGAGAAAAAATTTTCCATAACTTTTTGCAAACACTGAAACCACGTTTGTTTACTATCTGAGAATTTTTGTCGAAGATATGAAGAGAAAATTAAACGGAAGAAGAGAAGAGAGTGTGAAAAGTTTATCTGGAAAACACGTTTTGACATTTTACCTCCTTTAGGTCCACTTCTTATCTTCCTCTAAAAGTATAACATTTTAAAAAAGGCATTGTTTGGTACCTCTGTAGCACAAAATTTATCGATTTATTATTTCAGTTGTTAAATGCAAGGGCTTAACGCCGAGATTTTTTCCACGGTAATAACTGATTGATACAGTGTTATACAATGTATTAATTTTGTTTTTCTTAATTTTCATTTTTTTTTGTTCTTTTTTTCTGATGCATAAAGTTGGTTAACTGTAAGGGAAAACCAACATGGAAATTAGTCAAAATTGGTCTAGAATTTTGAAAAGTTAGCCATGATTAGTGCCATCGCATGAAAACTTGAGATTATACTCTAAACTTTTACAAATCAAAGTAAGTGAGAAAGAGCTCTCACATTTCGCTTGGTTTTTCAAACATGACCTGCTTTCCAGTATCTTCTGCATCCTTCATAAGACCAATTCTTATTTTGAAGAAGGGTGAAGACCTTCAGATCTTTAAAGCAGATTTGTGCTTAAAATAAGTGATTCTTACCCAGGTGTTCCGTGACACAAGTGATTTTACGTAATGCTATCTTGAGCTGCTCCTCCCAATTTTCGCAGCCTTATCATGTTTCACCCTAGCGGCCTTGCGGTCCTGATCTTAACGACAAAAGTTTTTGTACTTCTTGTTTCTTGTGTCACTAAATTTTCTATTCAGCTATTTTATCTTTGGTACTTTTTATTCTGTCAGATTTTGCGGAGGAAGATTATCTACGAATTTGGAAAGGGCTCTTTTACTGTATGTGGATGTCTGACAAGCCTCTTACTCAGGTTATTCTTTATGACTACTTTTAATACTATGTTAACTGCTAATGATGTTTTGAAGAATGTCCCACTTCCTTTGACACCGTGGGTTCATCAATCAATTTGTTAGCATGAAACAACCTTCTCCCACTCCCAACTGGTTTGCCTTTGTAATTTTTTCATTTTATTATTGCATTGACACCATGTCAACCATAGGAAAGGCAAAGCTAATGACGGTGTTTAGCGATGAGGAAGGTACAGAATTATTACTGTGTAATCTCTTTCAGTCAGATAGAGACAGATAGAGAGATAGATAAGATACTTTATTTCTTCCCATGAGGGATTTACAAAAGGGGGGGGGGGGGTCGATCTCTTTCAGTCTATAAAATAGGCTCCATTTCAGCATCATGCAGGCCAACGATATAGAAACTGTAGATTGGTGGTTGCCTATGAAAAACATGACACACATGAAGCTGTTGTTTAAGAGGCAGGTGGGGAGTGGAACTGTCCAATTGCTATTCTTATCATAACCTCATACATGGAATCTTACGGGAGTTTTTACAATAAATGATATAGCGTTGAAATTTACATCGTATACTCACTATATCTTAAGCTCAAAAGACAATTGGACGGCCACGTGTAATTATGTGAAGATCGTGATAGAAAGTACAAAAAAGACCCTCGATGCTGATGCTATGCCTGATGGTGTTTCCAGCAGTCACTCAACAATGATTTAATTCAATCTTTCGTACCCCCCTTTCTTACCTGTTTTAATTTTTTATCTCTTTTGATGTAAATCTTTTAATTCTATTGTAACGTTGTTGAATGACAAATAAACAAAAAAAAAACAAAAAAAATCGTATACTCACTTGATGGATGGCTCAGTTCCATATCTGAGCATAGATTTTCAAACAGTTGCTTCTTAATTTGATATAAGTCCTTATTCAGCAGCAGTCTCATCAGAAACCATAGAAACTGACTCTCTTTGTCCTAGAAACTAATTGTTGCTCTTGGTGTGTCATGAATTTCATTGTTGGCGTAGCATTGGATCACCCTATCTAAGTTTCTACATCGTTGGTGCAGGCCAAATCTACTTCATTGTTTAGCAAATGAGATCTTCTATGAATGCTTAACCATCAGTGAACCATCCCTAACTTCTTCCAGTTTTTTAAATTTGTTATTCATCAATCATAGTAGTGAAAAAAAAACCACAGTAATTTTTCTTGATGCTGTGTAAACTGTGAGATATCTCTACAGTTTCCAAGGTATGTTTGATATTTTCACCTCAGCAGTGAGTAGTGAGGCGTATTTTCTTTGAAGCCTTACTTTCTTACTCTCTTCTTAATTAATTTTTTTTTTCTTCTTCTTTTTTTTCACAGGAAGATTTAGCGAATGAAATCAGCAGTTTGATCCATGCTCCTCCAACTTTTGAATCATCATTGCTTTTCATTCGAACTTTTTATCTCACGATGGTCGTTGAATGGCTTGGTATTGATCATCATAGGAGAGATAAATTCATGATGGTAAAAATTAATTTTCATTATCTTTTAAGCTTTCATGAAAACGCAAAAGGAAAAAATTACGATGAGTTTTCTAAGGCAGTTGCATAGATCATAACTTCTCACTTCAGTTTTGTTAATGCTGCGGTAAAAACTCAGATTTTTAAATTATAAAGGAAGCTCCTCAAGCAGAATAGGCTTTTAGGTCATGACGCTGTCCAATACGATTCCAATTAGTAAAGTATTTACTCCGCTAGAATAGTAGAATGTTTGTCAAGCTCATGTTGGGTAAAAAAGAGGAGGAGAGAAAGTGCTAACAGCACCAGAAAAAGAAGGCCTTGGTTACTGTTTGTCATCATTGCAAGTGGGCCATTCTGTAAGGGAGAACGTACCAGAGTCAGCGCTCATCCGACTGGCCAAGTTCAGAATCAGGAAATACCACCCTAACCCGGTGTTGACCCAGTGTTGTTGAGTAAGAATCTTTGAAACATAATGTGTAAAAATAAGCTTGCGAGTAGTAATGCTGTCCAAGAGGATTCCAATTTGTGAAAAAGCACAGTTAGTACTCAAACCCCCCCAGTATAAAAGCTCATCACACAGAACTAAATGAATACATTGTATAATAACCTCTGAACACATGATGAAATTTTCATTAGTTTAAGTTACTTTTTAGTAATGATGATAGAAAGAACCCATAATTTAAAGAGAGTCCTCTCAGAACCGACTAGACTATGGCAGTTACTGAAGTTCTATTTGTCATGAATCAAAATTATTCCTTTATGTACCTCATGGTAGGCTTATGAACGATTTAAAAAAAAAAAAAAAAAAAAAAAAAATCCCCGATGATAGACATTATTTTTGCCCTGAATGTTTCGGTAATTTTCTTTAAACATGTAGAAAACAAAACTATCTATTAATGTATGCTATATACTGAATCAAAGTTTATGCAAACGAACCTTGTACGAAATTCTACATCATCAGTTGATTTTCAAACTCTCTGGCAGCTGAAAAGCTGATACATACATACAATTCTTTTCTTATAACTTACTTGTTCATTTTTGTTTCTCTGTAGTTGGTGCGTAGATTCCTTCGCCAATCATTTGAACTTATCCGCAAAAAAAAGTGGGCCCAAGAAGAAGTCGACAAATTTGCTGAAGAGCATTTTTTCATCTTGAAGTTTTTACGGAAAGGACCTTTAGGATTAATTACTCATGTCAAAGATATTTATGTAGAAGAGCTAGCCAAGGTGAGATTTTTCACCTCCTAATTTTGATTTATTTTGCTCTCCACCTTACCTCCTAGTAGATTGTCTTTCTTTAAAGAGTGTCCAAATTGGAATTTGAAAACTTTCAGGAACTGAAAAAAGTCAAACTGAAGTTCCTCAAATTGCACTTTTCTGCATAAAAATCAATTTTGTAACCCCAAGTGTCAGTCAAAAATCAAACATTTTCCAGAGATGGGATTGAAAAACTGATTTGAAGGTCTGAAGGAAAACCTTTAAACAATTTTAAAAAAAAAATTTTAAGGTGGGTTATTTTAGAAGCAAAGTGTTTAGTTACTTAACTTCTGTTTGTAAAATGCATCAACAACTTTATCTTAGTTTTTTTCTCTTGGTTCAATTAGTCCATTACAAGGCACTAATCTCATTAGGAATTGAATGTTAATTTTCTCTCAGTTAGGCAAATATAACTAACTGATTAGCTGGTTGATTGAACAACACCTATTCTAAATTCATAAAATTAAAGGAATATTTAGTATTCAAATAATCTTTTGGATATTTCGCATCCATCCTAAACTTTCATGTCTTGTTTTATTACGCTGTTTTTTTTTTTTCCAATTGAGCAATGATGTGGAAAATGAAAAAGACAACAAAATTAAGTGACTGTCACCTTAACTCTTCTTACTAGTATGCAATAGAAGCAATTTTGTGTTTTTGCTCATCTCATTCCATGAAGCTCAGCCTTTCATTTTGTTTTGTTTTTTGCAGGTTAGTAGAGGTAAAGTGCCTGAAACCTGCCTGCCCAAATTACTAGAACCGTTTGCTCGCATTGTAAGCACAACAGACAATGCAGTCTTGCACAAAATAGCGCAGAAAGTGTTTTCTCACATCATTAAGCAGTCAGAACATGGTCTTGAACATCGGCTGAAAGTTGTTACATGGAAGAGGGTAAACATTCTTCAAATTTTTTCAATCGCTATTGTCAGGTTCCTGCTCTGGAGATGCTGCGAAAATTTGGACAGTAATCTCATGGAAGCAAACACATGCTCCTAGTAAGATAAAGCAGAAAGTAGTTGGTTTTGCTCTACTCTGTGTTCCTTGAAATTCCTCAGAATTTGGTCATCTTTGGATAGGCATTAAATTTGAATACATTAAATATGTGACTGTCCATGTGATTAGAGCCTTCAGTCTACAGAAACTCAAAAGAGAAGATGTAGATACACTGGAGCCTAGAGGAATTTCTACGAATAATTTGTTCAAAGAACGTCCAATATTGTCAAACTGAAACAGAGTTATTACAACATTCTGATTACAACCAATCGAAAGTAAATGAATGAGAAAATTGAAAAATTCTATTTTTGACCCAGCTCCACTGAAAATTTTGCCTCTATGGACTAAGGCCCCTTTCCTTTTGGACGGTCTTGTATGAAGAATTTTTTAGGGATAATATGCGAACATGCAATATTTGGATATTATCTAAAGAAAATACCACTGTGGCAGAGAAGTATACCGTGTAAACATCAGATGTGGCCAAATTTTTTCATATAATGTACCAAATTTTAAAAAAACTTGCAAGTATTTTTTTTTTTTAATTATCAGGGAATTATATATGCAATTGAATCCCAAGTAACACCAGACGTAAGACAGTAAGACCTCGAATTATCGGATCGCGATTTAACGGATGGATCCTCCGGTCCCTTCAGGGGGACCGACTAGCGCGATTTAGCGGATTCAGCAATTCATCGGGTTCGGCCTCCGGTCCTGTGAAATCTGATAAATCGAGGTCTTACTGTACATGAAAATTTCAAGGAAATGTATTCTCCTCTCTTATTAAAAATAAATATTTTATAGAAGGTATCTTGCCAACATTTGAATGTTTCTACGGCATTTTTTCTTAGCCAGTCAGAATGAAAGAGGAGAAAATTTACTCTCAGTATCTTAGAAACATGAATGTTTGACATTGAACCTCTGGCTTTAAGTCACAGATATTTTGTGGAAACTGTAAAAGCTACCCTTGCCTTTCATGCTTCTATGCTTAATGTATACTCTTTCCTTGGTTAGATGGGCTTTCCACCGAACAAATTCAATAAAATCAAAAGAGTTAAGCAAGGAGATGATGAGGAAGAAGATTCAGATGCTGACTTACTAGGTGGCAAGAGTGACTCTGAAATTGATGAAGGAGACGAGGAAGTGCTGTCGCAGTTCCAGGACCTCCGAGCGGGAGGTGATGTTGTGATTCCGACCATTGATTTCAATCCTCAGTTGATGGTCGAAATGCTCAGCAGGGTTAAAGAACTTGAAGAGACGACAAAGAGAGGGAAAGGGCGTGTCCAAGCAATCATCCAATTGTAAGTTTCCAACAAAATTAATTTTGACATTCTGAGGTAACCCATTTTAATTCTCTTCTTTTTGCCAATATTCATTGCGAGGCACAGCATTCGCAATGAAATTGCCTAGATTTTGCTTGCGTTTGACTCACAACTGAAATCGGTCGTAGAATTGCAAACTAATTGGAGTGCATTCTTTTGGAAAAAGCCAAAGTTGTGGGCCAGATTTTTTTAACAGGTAGAGCTACAAATGTGAGTACTATTGAGTGAAGGTTATTAAGAAATGGTGGAAATGCTGTAGAAGGGTACGATTTTGCTGTATGCAGGTGTAACCTTCTTGCCGATGGAAGGGCTAAGTAGTGTGACAGCTGGGCATGCAGGGAAGAGCTTCCTCTCAATGAATTGTAACTTTATGCTTTTCATTTATTGGTGAATAGTCACTAAAAAATGAGCCTTACTCAAAAAAAAAAAAAAAAAAAAAAAAAAAATCAGCACCACTGTATGAGGAGTTTTACAAGAAAGTACCTGTGCTAATGTTAGGCAACAGTATCAGAGTCAGGAGACAAAGCTTGCAGTTGAAAGAAGAATGTAGTTTCAGAAAATGTTGATTTGAGTTTTGGCAGCTTTTTGTGGGTTTAAAATTGTTGGATTATACCACAACTTTACGTCCTCCAGTAGCCCGAAAATGACAGAAACTGTTTGCACCTTATTTTTTTGGATGCTGAAGCGCATTTTCTTTAGAAGAATCAAATATCGGTTTTTCAATACATATTATTCTTCAAAAATTGATTCCAATTGGTACGGTACACTGAAATATTTACCTCGGGAAACTGAGGTCACTTTTTCTGTAAATACAGACATTGTTTAAACTCTTCAAAGGGAACTTTCCCAATGATAAAAGAAACTATTAACAATGAAATAATGGAAACATGCAAAATGATTAAATTAATGAAAGGAATGAGAATCCATCAATTATCGCGAGTAGTTGATTTGTGATCACTGTGATTAAAATTTTTCTTGCGGTTCTACAGAAATGGGAAAATCTAGAAGAAAATTTACTTTACTTACTTCAACTCTGGTAGTGAATTCTCATTTTTTTTTCCTTTTGCAGGTTCCAAAGACTTGTTAAAGGCCGCTACCCTCTAGTTACAAACCAAATTCGGGCAATAGACTCCAGAAAACCAATCCATGTTCAGGATGAGGTCAATAAAGCCACGGAAAGGTTAAGACAGATCCGTAATCTAAAAGACAGTGATGCAGTAAACGCTTTCTATGCAATGAAGCATAAACCAGTGCCATCTGATGACATCTTATTAGCTGGTAGTGGTAAACGGAAGAGAGATTGGGTTGAGAAGCATGAGTATAACGACTCTATCTATCTCTTTGGGCAAAATCAGGTATGAACTTTCAAAATCATTTTTTCTCATTGTCATTGTTCTTGATAGTTCTTCTAAGTATCATCTGACAAGCAGAGTCACTACTGATGAAACTGTATTTATTACTGCTTACCAGTTTTTTATACTTCAATAACTGTCAATATTTTCTGGTCATGCTTTTCCTATTCAACTTTTTAAAAAGAAACTCATGATCGTAAAATCATCTTCTGGAGAAATGAATTTTGTTGTTTCGGTGTTGAATTGAAACAATGGGCCACTTGACAAAGTAGAGTTTAAGCATCATGATGTATTTCTTCCCATCAAAATTTCATGCCGAACACGATTTGTGCAACAAAATTTTTTTTAAGTAACTCCGAATTAACGCATGAACATTTTTCAATGCATAAATTCAAACTTACCATTTATGAAACAAGTGATTTTGAATAATCCTCTTTTGTTTAAAGTTTAGCTGAAGTCACAGTATCTAAAAAAGAAAGAAGAAAAAGAAAATTGGTGGAAACTCTGTCCAAAGATCAGGAAAAGTCAGGGAATTTTAAGATGAAAAAATTATGGCAACCCTGAAAGAAGAAAAATTCTTCAATTAATAAAGTTGACTGGAGAAAATCTACTCATTCAAATTATAATGGGACGGAGTTAAACAGAAAGGAACCAAGCCACATCGGGATCGAACCGAGAAAAAGAGGTTTAAAGTTTAGCTCCTGCGTAAGACTCAATGTAAAAGATGAACTTCAAGTTCAATTTCTGCAAAATTTGCTCCAACAAAAACTTTGAATTTTCGGCGATAGATAGTAGAGCAGTGGTTGAGTTTAAAACCACTCATAACTAAATTTTTTCCAAAATGTGGGTTGGTTCCTTTCTGCTTAACTCCGGCCAATGTCTCCCCAAAAACAATGGCAGCTATTGTAGAGAATATTCCTTTAGGAGGTCTTGGTTTCAATTAGAATTAAAAATGTCCCTATGTATCTCTTATACAAGGTTAAAAACACAAGTGGCGTTTGGACTGTAACTCCGAAAGTTGAGGAAAATGGTATGGAGAAAGATCCAGCGATATTGAAAAAGCAGCAAGTCATCAATGCGCATGATGCAATAGCAACCAGTTTGAGAAAAAAACGGAAAGTTGACCAAAATGATAAAAGCGAAGACCCCGAAGAGTTTCCAATGGAAGAGGAAAATGAAGATGCAACGGACTCTGCGGGAAAAAGCAAAAAGAAAATCGGAAAACAGGTAATCATAATAATTAAGCTTGTGAGACAAACGGTTCATCTTTGCATTTTTGTGAACTCAGTTCAAAGGTTACTTTGACAGAAGTGGAGAAAATTTGGCAACAAACGAGAGGCAATTTTGAAAAATGATCGCTTCTCCTTTTTTTTTGTTGATTATTTTTTTTTAAAAGGGACAAATCACACATTTTACTGTGAAATCAGACAATGTTTCATCAAGTAGAACGTTCGGCTGTGAGGCAGAAACATTGGATTTCAGCAAACAGTCAATGTTTCAGAACTTTCTGCACCCTGTATTTTTCCTCTTGGTTTTATATAATAATCTCAATGCTCATGACACATTTCAGTGAACGTCTTGTAATACTGTACTTGCTCATAATATTTCAGTGGTTTCTTGTGAAGTTGTAACTGAAACACTGCGTTTCAAATCAATAGTTTAAGATTTATTAAATTTACTCAATGCCTTATCAAGGACATAAAATTTAACTTGATCATATTTAAGGAATATTATTCGGATAGTTTTGATTGGCGAAGTTCTTTGACCCAGGAAGAGGGGAAAATGGAACAACTTGTTAAAGACTTGGTAATTTTTTCAGCAACAAAATTGTTAAAGGAATGTTGAAAATGCAGAAACTTTCGACTTCCTAGGAATGACTGTCATAAATATTTTAACTTGTTAAGTGTCTGAAGGATTTTAGCGCCTGATTTTTGCACAAGCATAGCAAAAATTTAGGAAAAGAAGAAATTTCTAATTTAGGAAGTACTGAAGACTCAGCAATATTTTTTGTTCTTTTTCTCTGTATTTTTCTTTTGTCTGTATCTCTTGACTCCTAGAAGAAACCTCATTTCATTAACTTGTGTTGCTATCGAAGCTCTTATTTTTAATATTTTCTCCATGCATCCTTTTGTTAAATCTTTATTATTTTTCACAATTTGGCGCATTGTCTCTTTCATTTCAGATTGCAGCTTGCACTCCTGTAAGCAATACATCCAGGGACTCAGAAGGGAGTTCAAAGAAAAAGAAGGCCAAGAAAGGTAAAACTTCACCCAAAAACGCCCTCAGATCCAGCACAAGTCCTCCTCCAGTCTCACCATCTGGATCTTCCAAAAAAGTTTCTACAGAACTGCCTAAGGAATTTCCACAAGTCTCTGTGGAAAATTTAACTCCCAAAGAAATAAAAAAACTGAAGAAAGGTCTGAAAGGCACACCTAACAAAAAATCTCCCCCCTCTGTGGCAGGGAAAGATGCCAAAACTCCTGTGAACTCTACTTTGGCGACGCTTCAGAACGAAACACCTAAGAGTGAAAAGAGAAGAGTAGAGTTTGTTCTTGCCAAAAACTGCTCACAAGGTCAGTGAAAATCTTATTTTTTTATTGTCTATCATAATTTTGTGATTCCCCAAGGTTTGAGGGCATTCAAGAACATTTCAATTTAAAAAATTGAGGGGCGAGGACTCTTCTGTCTGAAAAAATTTCTGGTATGCTTCGTTTCTAATGTATCACTCAGTAAAGTAATAAAAAGGTTCATTGATGCATAGGTTGTCCCGAAAGGAATGTATGCTTCTCATTTTTCAGCAAATGATAAAAACTACTGACATGCGCATGGTCTCTGGCAGTGGCGGCAGTCTGGCAAACTTGGAAAATCGGGGCATTTACAGCGTGACCTGGAAAAGTCAAGGAATTCATGGGAAAAATAAGGCAATTTTTTGAGTAGCCTATCAGCGCAACAAGTCAAGCCAGTGTCATTTGAGAGAGCGTACCAGGGGTCCAAAACCTGCAGGAGCATGCTTTTGCGCTTTTTTTGTGGAAGCAGTTGAGGACAAGAAATTTTTCAAGAGAAGCTGTCAAGATTTTTTTTTCTGTTAATTTTTAGAATATTCTTTTCAGTCCTTTCAAAGCAGGAAGCTGCATTGATTCTAATGAAGGAGAACGACTAGCAAGTTGGTTTTAGTGAAGAAATTAGCTGAGCGCGCCGCTTTTTTATGAAGAAAATCTTGAGCCTCAAGGGTGCCACTATTTAAATGAAAATTGGTCTACCTGTTGAAACAATGTGTTTTTAATCTCCTTTGCACCAAGAGGTGTAATATGCACTCAATATTAAACTCTCATTTCAACCCCCTTGGCCCTTGGTTTATCTCTTGTTGCCTTGAAGCACTGACCACCTTGTTGAGAGCTTTTGGGAGTCGCAGAAGATGTTTATTTTATCAAGTCATTTCTGAAATGCTCTGATTGTTGTTTCAGATCCGAAAGAGTACAGGCGATCATTGAAGATGAATCCAGGAATCCCATTCAGTGCTGAAAAGAAACCTATTCAAGGAGTTTTGAAAGCATCGCCTTTCCCAAGCCCGGTCAACCCATTTGTGAAAAGGTCTAAAAGGAACAAACGGTTATCATTTTAAACTTGACATATGTGATATAAGGCCTTGAAGCCTTAAACAAAACACTTATTGACTCTCAGAATTTGAGTGTACAAATTGTAAATACTTTTAAGTGAATTTTCATCTCGGAGGGTTTTTGTTTGATTCACCCAAATGTTTGTCATCTTTAAAAATTCAGTCAATTGCAATTGACTCCTTGCGTACCTGCTCTCATTATTGCATCTCTTTAAGGAGGTTAGAGCTAATCAGTAGCATTTTGACATTGTTAAAGGCATTTTGATTTGGGGGGTTTAATTCTACATTGGAAACAATTCCAACATGAAACTAAAAAATTTCAATTTTCGTAAATTTTTCCATTATTCTAATTATGAAGCAATGAGGTCACCCACCAGTCGTCCTCTCTTCATTCTCAATTGTAGAAAAGACTGATGAGTGGCTTTCTTTAGGTAAAATTAATTTGAGAACTATTTTTTTGTCAAATTGAAAAATCTTGTTTTCTGATTTTCAATTCCCTTAATTATTGGAATCACAATTGAAAAGAATTCTTTTCTTTCATTATTATTGCTTTCAAAAGAATGAAATTCCTATAGGAATAATTTTATTCCAATCAATTTGAAACTGAAAATTTGTATTTCTGCTTCAATATCATGTTTTCAAGGTGCCCAAATAGACAGTGAAAGTTTTTGGGAAAACACAAGATAAATGCAGTCCAACATTCATGAGGAGAGCATTTACAGGACTTACAGGAACCTTAGTATGAAAATGTCTTAGGAAGTAAAGGAAAAAATTCATCGCCGAAAAGTGAAGGAATTTATTAAAAAAAGATCCAAACTTTTCCCTCTTGCGGAGTTTCACTTGATGATGTTCAAAATTTGCATTGTAGTAGAAATGCAGATCGCAGAAAATTATGATTTAGTAATGTAAAACAGGAAACCTGGAAATCAATTTCGGAACCAATGGGCCTGTTGCAAACTTTTGCTAGAGCGAAAGTAAGAGTTGATCCTTATAGATGATGTCTCAAAAAGCACAATGAGCATATCCGCAAAATCTGAAATGCACTCCTAACTTCACAATCTGCAAAAGAAATTTGTGTTTTTTTAAGCCTCCCGCTTTAGAATGGATACTAAGGCACAGGTGAACATTTTGTCAGAAGAGTTGTTCCATTCAATCCCTGCTCAACATGGCCGACGCTTCCGTGCGCAAGTTTAGGAGAGCACGAGGTCAATCAAGGCGGATACCTCCCAACGCAAGAAAAATGTGCATGTAAACATGCAGATTGCTATCAGGTGGTTAGAAGTTAGAATAATCGTCCTGTCACATGTGTTTTGGAGAATTAGCGTCGGCTTTGTTGAATATTGCGTATTATCCTTGTGAGCAAGGGTTGGATGGAATAACTTCTCTCACGATTGTTCACCGTTTTTAAAGCGGGAAGCTTGAAAAAACGCAAATTTCTCATACAAATTGTGAAGTAAGGAGTGCATTTCAGACTTTGCCGATGTGCTCATCATGATTTTTGAACCATTTTCTATGAGTAACAACTCTTATTTTTGCTCTAGCAAAAGTTTGCAACAGGCCCATTGTGAACGTTAGAAAAACGTTTCCTTCTTTTAAATGTATACCAGTCAGTAGATTTGTATTTGTTTTTATAACTTTGAGAATTTTTTCTCAATTGTCAATAGATACCTGGGTGACAATTCTAAGGGCGAAAATGTCATCTTTACCCAAATATTGCACAACTTTTCAGTTCGCCCTGCAAGAGATATTCTTGTTTCGTTTTTTGAAAACTCTTTACTCATGTCTTTTCTCTTGAGTTGAAGAGAAATTTTGAATCAAGATCCAATGTTAGATGAAAAATTTTCTGATCAAGAGTAAAAAAAAACTGAATTTGATTCAGTTCAGAGTCATTGAAAATTGTTATACTTATTTTGTCAATATTCATTAATTTTTGTAGAAATGTTATCTTCTCCTGCTGTAAAAAAGTTTTAAAAAGTGGAAATCTGTAATTATGTACATATGCCGCACTAACCATGTTTATAGGCAGTGATTTTGATTATTGACAAACTTCTCCATTTTCATATTGCTTTCAAACAAAAAATGTTTTAAAAATTAAACCTTGACCTGTTCATTTCTGAAATTGCTTCTTTTTTGTGCTCAGTATGTAAGTGCAGTCCATCATGCAGCTTGTTTTAAGGTAATATGTTGGAATCAATGATGAAAGTCAGTTTTTGTTACCGCATTTTAAAGAAAAGAAAGTTAGGTAAAGAACCTATCCTTAAAAAAAAAAAAAAAACCTAGAACCTCCTCAGTTTTGCAAAATTATCGATATATTTTATTACATTGTCGTGACGCACTGAGTTTCTTGAAACGATAAATTAATAATGATAGTAAAAGTCTTTTGTGTGTTGAGACTTGAGTTTTGAAAAATAATTTTTAGTTAACCTTGATGGCTACTGCAAAATTTTTCAATTTTCAATACTTTACGCCCTCAAATCTGAAATATTACCGAATCTACTTGTGTTACATGATTAAGTCACTAGTTAAATCTTGTAGTTACATTGTATCTCTGAGAATAAAATCGTCTTTAAATTTTTAAACCGTGTATTTTTTCTTCTATCTTTCGCCATTCCTTTTTCTTTTTCTGTCTGTAAGAAAAATTGATTTGCATTTGAAAGCGCCAAAATCTTAACTGTATGGTGAAATAAAATCCGATGGAGTTTTATGCTAGTTAGGATTTAAGGCTATGATAATACTTAGTGATGTTTGAAGCATTAAAAACTATGCTTTAAAGTATGCAGTAGAGTCACACTTATATTTTAGATTACCTAGTTCTTTTTTCTTTTTTTAAAAAAACAAATTCAGCTTTTTGTTTTAGGGTCTAAGTACTGTGCAGTTAATTTTCTCACAAAAGCTGTTTGGATTTTTGCTAAATATTAAAAAGCACCTTCTCCTGGAAACAGGCTACTGTATGTCAAGATCAAGCTCATCCCGCACTTGAGTTTCATAAACAAAACATAGAGAAAATACCATGAAAATACAGAAGATGTCGGCAAGGCAGCCATCTTGAAGATTTGCTGTGACGTAGAAAAGTGCTCGGAATGGCGTGCCGTTAAAAAAAGTACATTTCATGCAGTTCATGATGGAACCTGTAAGGATCTACATCACCATTCAATCTAACATTGAAAGTGATATATTTGAAAATTAGTTACCATGACTCCAATTTCTGCTTTTTTGTCGGACAGAACTTAATTTAACATGGTTATACCTTCAAAACGGGATGAGTCGAGATAAGAGTTATTATATGAAATAAATATTTTTAACTTACAATTAATTTTCAGTTACAGTCGAACATTGATAGACAAACATATTGAAACATAAAAAGTCATAGTTACGAGTTTTAAGAGCCAAAATAAGTGGGAACCTCACAACCTTTCCCGCTCCTTTTTAAATTTCAAAGAGGTCTCGGTTTTCCCGCGATCCTATTGACCAATCAGAAGGGCGGCCTCATTTTTAGCTGTGACGTAGAACAGTAAACAGTACACCTCGAGTTAGGTTAGGTTTGCAAAGAAATATAGCTTCACGAGCGTGAGATTATTGATTCTTTGTAGTGTTCCTCGAATTTTTGCCGAAGTGTCAAAGTTTTAAAGTAGTTCAGTAACGAAGAACTTGTTCAGTCAATAAGGAGGAGTTCACTATCCATCATAGATAACGTTTTTCCATTCTTTGACATTGCATTTGTACTTACGATGCGTTTTGATGTATTAGTGAGGTAACAAGATATGACATTTCAAATCCATCAATGTAAAATCCTCTAGCTAATTTCTCAAAAGCATGGTTCAGCGCTCAACTTCGCAGCCGCCAAAATGGATTTCTTCGCTGAATTCATCGCCACTTTCTTCTCTTACACGGCTCAACTCAGCTTTGAGAGAGCTAGAGAACTTTTGGTAACAATTATCTTTGATTTCTTATCAGAACATACCATTTTATCGTACAAATTCTACGAATGATTCTTGAAAAATCAGGAATGCAATTACCTCCCAAGCATGTTCAGTGGTCGCTCTTTCTCTGTGGTTGACTCATTATGCTTCACTTGAAACGGTGCCAAGGAAGTCTACACACAGTTATAGTGTGACAGAGGATCTGCCATCTTGATTTGAGCATTGGAAGAAAATTTAAAAACGCATACTTACGGTTGATTTTCCGTCTCTTTCTTGAAATGTAAATTTGTTTGCCGTAGATCCTAATCATAGAGAGCCAGTACATTAGGGTGTGTTTTATTTTTGGGATTTTCGAAATCCGAAAAGCGCTACCTCTATAATGTTTCTCTCTTGTGTAAATATAAACATACTTTTTGAGAAAATCCACAATTTTAATTTTAACCCACCTCTCACAGGGGATAAAGGGCCTAAGTGCAAAGCTTGAATTGATGCATTTTTAAGGTGTCATTCTAAGGTAGATTTTGTAAGTTACTGCCCTTTGAACGAAAATTTTGTCTGTTTTGCTGCATCGTGCATTTTAAAGGCATAATAGCCTCTGAAACATATTTGCTGCGCCGCACGCGCAGTGCAGGCCGTTCGCTCGCACGCAGCGCACACACTTGTGGCTTTTCACAGAGGGAAGAGAAACTTACATCCTCAATTTGACGAAAAATCATGGTCTTCCTGACCCTCCTAAGTGACTACCTATACCAATTTATGCTAAGGTATGTCCCAGCCTACCAGATCTTTTTGCAACGAATACCAGTACGAATACTCTTCAGTATTTTACAAATTCCAGACAGTTTCCTTTTCTTTTTACCTTTGGAGTGGGACAATTAACCTGACTACTTGAAGGCAAGGGAAATTGTAAAAAGTTTGTGTGTGGTCAAAAAAAAAGGAATGAAAGGCAACACATAGCGTAACTCCAGTGACTCAGTGTAATTATCATTCATAAGCATGCGAATAATTCTTAAGCTCAATTAGACCACATTAAGCAGAAAGGAACCAAGCCACATCAGTATTTGGCAATTTAATTTTTTACATCAAAACGGTTGCGTGGATTTTTGTGCAAATCTCAGTGAATTCTCTGCATAGTACGAAGCAAGTTCCCTAAAATTTTCAAAAACATCTGCACAAACGTTCTCTTATTAAATTAAATTGCCAAGTTAAATTTTTCAATAGTTGATATGGCTTGGTTCTGTTCTGCTGAACACGGTCCAATTCTTAGTGAAAATTATCAGGTGATGGCAGTTTTTCATCATGGCAGTTTCCAGTTAATTTGGAGCAAGAGGAGTTTAGTACAATGCTATTTTTAATCGAAGGAGAAAGGATTGGTAAGGAAATTAAAAGACTAGTCTCAGGACAATTTCCTGAGGATCTGAGCCAAAAAAATGAACTACATGTCTATAAATGCATATGTTTTCCAGCTGGAAAATGTTGTTCATGGGGGAAACTGAAATACTCTAATTCACCTACCATTTTCCTGCCAAAAATAGTAGTATTGCTTTGTGATTTGGTATTGTGAGAGAATCATGAAGATGGAAAAAAAAAAAAAAAAAAAAAAATTCAATCTGTAGGGATTCTGAAGGTTTTGGCTCTCATTTTTTTATTCCTTGGCAAATCTAGTCAGATCTCTTTCTAGCTGCGACTTATCTCTTAACCTTTGTGTAGATTCAGATTCGTTATTGTCATTTTTTTACAGGAAAAGGAGAGAGAATTAAATCGGTCCAACTCTATGAAACAATTCAGCGTTATCCTTGGAAATTTCATTGTCGCTGAAAAGTCTTACTTTGAACTTGGATTTCTCTCAGCTAAGAATAAGATTTTTTTAAGGAAGGATGTAAGTTTTATGTTTTAATTTTGATGATCTTCTTTTCTTAAATTGTGATCAAATACCTAGTTACTCATCACCAAACTTGAGTCCTACCGAGCATAAGATCCATTATCATCAATAATGTAAAACCATTGACCATCTGGCATCTGTTTATCCAATCAAAGAAGAACGATATTCTATAAGAGGTCATCAAAATTCACAAGATCCTGCAGCTTTAATTTTTTAAATTAAAAGAAATAAATCTATCTCTGGCAGGGCTTTCAAGGAAAGATTTGACTACAAATAAATGTTAAATGAATAACATTAATGTGAAAAGCAATGCTATTTTATGCTTTCTGTTAGCATGAAAATAGACTGAATTACTAAATTTTTTGTTTATGCTCAACTCACTTCCACAAATATCTGTCTCCTACAAAATTTACCTCCATGCATCAAGGTTATTTTTCTTGGGAGCAGTCGTTAATTTTGTAATTTTAGTGATTTTATTCTTAGAGATACTCATCTCTGATTTCCTTCTTTGTCCTCCTTCCCCAAGTTTTAACCATTAATTGAAGTGTCACCTTGATTTCAGAATTCTCTAAGATCTGTGTATGAATCACTGCGGACAGATCTCCATCGCTTAGAAGAAGGGAATGCATCAGAGTCTGTTATTGGTGTCATTTCAAATCAGCTCTGTCAATATCTTACTGCCCGCGTCCAACTGGTCGAGTTGTATCCTTTCCATACGTTTCTGCATCGAAGTGCTCAACCAATGTGGAATGTAAAAGGGAAATAATATGAGGCTTACAATTAAGATAGAAGTTTCCAAAATTGAAAAATCAGGTAGCATTAGAGAGGACATAGCCTCCTTATTCAGAGCTGCAGGATTTAACAAAGCATATCTTCTTCCTCCTTCTTACTGCTACAAGTAGGTAACATCTCATTTGAAGGAACATTCATCAAGGGTGTACTTATGAAAACACTTATTTCAGTTACAAAGTTGCAAACTGCATCTCCCACTTCATTTTTTAAATGGATAATTATCTTTTTAAAACATTTGTTTTACTTTTGTGTATCAAATTTTCTGTGAGAATTTTAAAGAATGTGGTTGGTTCGTACTTCCTCAATGAAACAAAAAATTAAACTCGCACAGAAAAAGAGAGAAAAAAAAAACAAACTTTTTAGTGCAGAATTTTTGAAATCACGCCATCAAATTATGTATTTCCCAAGTTGCACCATTAACATGAGGGAATACATAGATAGTGAATGTAGAATTGCTAATCCCCACTGCGATGTCTCATCAAAATTTCTGCTCTTACTTTACATTTTACAAGAAATTCAACAATTCCTGTCATGACAATGACAAATTTCATGAATTAAATTTAGGTGGTTATCCTGCATTAAGAAACTGTGGTAAAAAGTTAGGATCGATGCAAAATGGGAATGCAATTTTTTTTAGATCAAAATTTTGAATTTGCAAAATTTTACCAACTGTGTAGACTATTCTGATCTAGTCCTGTTTTTGTGGCTCCATCTTCAAATAATTTCAAGCAGTTGCATTCTGATTGGAAAACATATTGTACTAAATGATTACAAGGTAATCTTTCCTTCAAAGTATCATAAGCACGTTCTTTAAGAGGACATAGATGTTAAGTCTTAATTATAACGCATAATAGGATGTTGTTATCACAGGTGGCTATAACAAACGTTATCACATGTCGCAATCACGAGCTGAAAATGGAATCATGGTTGCATTTTTCTACCCTTTTATTGGCCAGAAGTACAAGCTCAGGTCGTCGATATCTTTATTCTCAGCCCCTTCTAGTGATGTAGAATTGGGAAATGGCATTAGTTTACAAGAAAACGCTTGAAGAATTTATCCTCAGAATAGTTATCTTGACTCTAATTTACTCACAAGAGTTGAGTTCATTTTCCAAGTACTCTACTTAACTGTCTACTTCAGATATGAGCGTATGTATTCTGTTAGCACTAGTAACAAGCATATTAAATTTGATGAGCTTTCAGCGCAGGTAGCAGCGATTGCGGATGCACATGCATATTCATTCTCAGATGTTTTACTGTCACCAATCAAAGCTTCTTGGAGGTAAGCACAGTTTTTTCTGTTAAAACAGGAAACTTTCAAGAATTAATCAAAATTTCATTGGTAAATGTTCTCTCCAAAGCTAGATTTAGGATTTTTGGGCCTCCAGACACTGTCTATTGTGCAGACCCTCTAAATGTGAAACCTGGAGAGGGAGTTAAAATCTCCTAGTAGAGGTAGTTTGAGTGGCTTTTTCTGAATTTTCATATTTTATTATTTTAAACGCAACTTAAGGCATTTTTTGCCTCTTATCATGAGGGAAAAGAAGGGAAGAGGGGAAGAGGGCTCTCTACAGACCTAACCATAAACCTATGAGAAACAAGAAAAAACACTTCTGTCTAAAGCATTGAAATTGTTCATGTCCAGAAGGAATCAGAAAAAAGACAGTTTAGCGAGCTCACAATCGAGTTCCTACAATTCTCTTAAATTTTCACATTTAATTTTTCTCGTGTGGTTTTTTGCTCCAACTCGGTGAATATACTTTTTTCACAAAGCTATTTTTTTAAACCAAAAGAATAAAATTTGTATACTTTTTTGTTAGGTTTATAATTTTTGGACACTTTTTTGCAAATACGTCTGTACATATATCATTTCTTTACATAAGTACACAGGAAACTCAACATTGAGTTTTTACACACTTGGGATCCTTTTTATGCTAAGCAATAATATCGTAAGAATATACGAGAGTTACCGAATTTCCTCTGATAAAACTTCCAATTCTGAGGAGAGATAAGAATATTGCCTCTCGAAATTTTCAGATAATTTATATATGATCGCAAATAAAATTTACTGAAAAATTAGAAGAAATATATTCTCAGATTTCTCTGGAAATTCATATTTTAGAAAAGAGACTTAGGCAACATTCAAAGGCTCATACGGCGTTCTTCCTTAGTACGACAGTCTTCTGCATGGTTGCAAGATATTCCTGTTAAATCCTTCAAAAGGATTTAATGACTTCAGTTAATCTAGTCTCAAAAACATTACTGAGATATCCCAATTGCAGAAATGTGGATTTCTTTGACTGAAAACATTGGAAAGGCCAAGAGATCATTGATTTTTTCATAAATGTCAATATGTATCAGAATATACTTGAAGATACACACTTCAAAATAAATTTAAGTAAATTTTGAAAAATTCTGAAATCCTCTGTTGCTGTATTGAAAAGTATATAGATTTTTGTAATTCAGGTAAGGGTATTGTTTTTATGTCTGCTTCAGCTTTGAATGTGAGGTCTTGAAACAGTTATTGGCGGCGCAGCAAGAACTACAAAATTGGCTCTTTGTTCCTGCTTTAAGCCATCTCAACACCGCTCATACGCATCTTGCTGCTTGGGAGAAAACTTTTCACAGCCGAGAGGTTTGTATGTGTTACGATATTGGGCTACCTATAAGTTTGACTAAGTTTCTCAAATTTAAATGTGGTAACTGATGTATAACTGAGGTGCACTGAGCCTCCTTTCTCTGAAAAATAAAGTAAGTGCGGATCAATCTTCATAAGACCAATGTAGAGTGAAAAGTGAATTACAGCTGTCACAAATTCTTGCCACTTCTTGCACTAATGTTAATTTTTTCAAAGTAAGAAAATTAATTTTGTCTCAACCAAAACAACTGGTATTTGATATTCCTAACCAGCATGATGTGAAATTTTTACCTGTTGAAAGTGATCTTTTCCTAGTTTTTCATGAAAATTGTGTTTACTTTCTTTCAGTCTTGGAAGCTAGCCTTTGGAGCATCATTTCTGAAAGGAAACAGCCAACCTGCCTTATTCCAATGGCTAACCAAGTTCAAAATTATCACTGTGAACAAGTATTCGTTATATTTTTATCGTGTCCTGGCTCAACAAACATCGCTTGGAGAGTTACGGACCATTTGCAGCAAACACAATATAGATTATTTCCACAAGTAATTTTTATTTAGTTTTTCTTACTTTAGTCTCAACTTTTCTCTTAATTGAGGTGAATTTTTAGGCGTTTTAATTTTTCAAAGCATTATTGATAAATTGTATCAATTGCAACTTGAATTGATCAAGTTTTAAAGCTCACACCAATTTGACAGGATTCAAGTTTAAATTCACTCAAATAATTTAGAATTTCTTCTAGTGTTTAAGCTTTTTTTTCTTTAAGCCTTAGTATACAGCAATTTAGAATTTCTAGAGAACTATGCGTTCCTCAAGAAGGAAAAATTATAGGAAATGCCAACTAATCATTTTTTGTAGAGGTCCGTAAAGTGTTGAAAAAGTGAATTTTATAAAAGTTTGAAGTATTGTAGTTTTTCTTACTTTCTTGGGTCAGTAACGTCAATTTTTTTTTTTTTTCACTTATTTTCTACTCGGACTCCATCACGTGTATTTTTATTGAAAAGGAACCAACGTTTTTTACTTGGATCAGAAGTGTTGTAGCTGCTGTAGATTCCGCTGTACACATAAGTATTTTCAAAATTGTGCTCATGCCTTTGGTTCTTTTTTAAATGCTATCCATTTCATTTGTATTGGTGCATCCATCTCGTATTTTCTGATTATTGCTCTTCCAGTTTTTTACATTTCTTTTTCTATTAATTCTTTTTTTAAATTTAGGTTTCAAAGCCTACAAAAGAGGATTGATGCAACTTCAGTCATGCTAGTATTTGACCCCAGAGGCCTGAAAAACTGGAATGGTCCTGGTTATAAATTTCCTTCCGAAGAAACAGAGCCTCGCAATGGTTTAATCGTCATTGTCCACTATCCATCTGTAAGTGAAAGTTTCTTTTCTATATGGCAATGAAATATTTATTGCCATGTTTTTCAATTCCTTAAAATTCCTCACTTTAGCACAAAAAGAAGAAGAAGAAAAAAAATCACTACCCTTTTTTTGATGGACAAAGTCAAGATATTTTATATTTTTTTCTAGAAATCAGAAAATTGTACATCCATCTTAAATGATTTATCTATTTTTTCTCTTTGTGGTTTACCTAAAACTTGCTTCATCAGATAGAGTTTTCCTGAAAATGATCGTCGCTCCTTTTTGTTAAATCCAGTGCATATTTCAAGGGTGAAAATGCTAAAAGGAAAAATATGTACTTGGCTTTATCTTTAAAATAATTGTGTCTAACCTTTTTGTATAATATCCTTACAAATAATTTCCTATTTTTCAGAAGTTGAATGACCGATTGGCTACCATTGAAAAAATTTTATCTGAAAAGTCTTCAGAGTTGTCATGTATTGACAAAGTGGTGACGTGCTATAGTTCAAAAGTAAGACATTTTTTTTACTTCATTGTTGAAGCTCTAAGTATTAATTTAATTTTTTACTGTGGCAATTTAATGTTTTATCTTGCATATGCATATGTATATGCATATGCTTTGAGTTGATGGGACTGTTAGTCTTCTCTGCAAAAAGCAAATAATCCCTCCTTCTTTTTGCTTCTTTAGTGTACAGTGGAAATCGGATACAACGACCTTCTGGGGACCAGCTAAACTTGGTCGTTTTATCCGATTGTCGCTGTAAGCGATGTTCAAGTACATTGAATAAATGCCATTTCCGCCACAGGGCTGACCAGATTGCAAGCCGTTATAATTAATGTGTCGTTAAGCGATGTCGCAATATCCGATGCTCACTATAGTTGTTTTTTCTTAATCTTATTGAGAGTTTACCTTGTTGTGGTGCATACTGCAATGTTTAAACATTTTTACTCATGTTTAATTTTTGAAGGGAAACAAATTAACTCCATTTGCTGATTTCCCCCCCAAATATTTTAAACATATCAGAAAAATTAAGTTGTCAAGAATTTACATTGATCTATTTTTTAAAGAGAAAATGTAAAAATAGATGGAAAATCTGTAATGCAGCAAACTTAAATATACTATTCCCAGGCTAGCCTTTGATATGTACCATTGCATCTAAAGAAAAGAGAATGGACAAGAAGGAAGAGGAAAATTTCATTTCATTTCAGAAACATTATCATGAAAAGTTCCTGTAAAAGTGTGTCACTTATCCTGTAGTAACACATCTGTAACATCAATGTCATCAGGTATTCAGGCAGCATTTTTGTGTTGTGTGATAAATAGGCAACCTCTAATAGAACACATTTTTTAAGCTTTCATTTTTTGTGCCTCTTTCATTTTTCAATTTTAAGCAAAATTTATTTATTTATACTTTTGTCTGTTTTTTTTGCCATTTTCTAGGAAGGATACACATTTTTCATGATGAGTATAGACCCACGCATCACCCTAGTAGCTATTTTTGACTCCAAGAGAGAGGACCGAGAAACTGTAATCTGCAATTACATGGCTGACTTTTCCATTCTACTCAGGTTTAATAGGCTTTTTGCCAACTTGAAAATAAGCAAAATGTGATATTCCTATCAGAGCTAATTTTTATGACTTGTTTTTATGACGTGACAGTTACCTTCCACTGTTAATGAACTAACTTTGTTTTAATTTCTTTCTAATGTGTTCTCCCTTTTCTATCATTATATCCATTTGTCTTTTCAAGGAAATTACTGAAAATGAGAACCTTTATCTACTTAAGGTGTTTATCTGTGATGTTTTTTTAAAAGTAAAATGTGGTCATATTGTGAAGTGATTAACAGGATTGCACCAAGCAGAAATGAACCAACCCAAATTGGCTATTGTAAAATTTAATTGGGCAGTTTCATTTTTTTCATGAAAAGGGTTTTGCGAATTTTTGTGCATATTTCAGTGACTTATCTACATAGCACGAATTCTTTAAAAATTTCATAAGAATCCACACGAACATTCTTATGTAAAAAAAAATTGAATTGCCCAACTGAATTTGGCAATAGCTGATGTGGCTTGGTTCCCTTCTGCTAAACACGGTCCAATTGTTGGTTCAAGCACCGAACATTTTTACAGAATATTTAAAAATAAATTTTATACGTTCAATGTTTTGAAAGTTGTCAATTTTTTCATTTCAAAAACCTATGACAGTTTTCTCACAAAGTCGTTTGCTAAATTTCTTTCAACGTGAACTATACTTCGATCGAGTTCATGATGCCAAATTGTCACCTTCTGGCCAAAGTATCACAAGTGCCGGGTGACGTTTAAAAATTTCTGCTGCCATTTAATTTTTTTACAGAGAAATTTTTCAACGAAGCCGTCCGATAAATTTCACCGGATTTTCTTTGTGCTGCCGATAAAATTCAGCAAAATTTTCAAACAGATTCAACCAACGATTTCTCTGTAAAAAAATAGAATGGCGACAGAAATTTTTAAACGTCGCATGGCGCTTGTGATACTTTGGCTGTGACAAAATCAAATAGAGCCTGATAAGAGGGGGTTTGAAACTTCATTTTTCATGAGGCTTAAATTAGTAAAATATATGTAGTTTGATGCCTGCTTTCTTATCCTTGTACAGATGATAAGCAAGAGTGAATTGAAAATCTAAATTTAAATAGACGATAAACAAGAGGGTATTGAAAATCTATATTTTAAGTTTAATACATTTTTAGTTTGAATTCTTAGGTTTCGTTATTTTAACCCACTCAGAAATAGAGGCAGAAAATTCACGACACTCAGATTCAGACACGGATTGTTTTTACCTCCCTCCCTCATGACCTAAAAATGTTCTTCCTGGTGGTCATTTTTTCGCGATTTTTAGGAATTTTCTAACTTTGAACAGCCTCCTTCCCTATGAGAAACGTTTGACTCTAGGTCCCCCCCCCCCCCCCCGTAAAAAATCTGGCCAGGTCATTGCTCAGATTTACTGAAATTTGGTGACTTTTTTATTTTCTAATAGTTATCAGAACACAAAAAATCTTAGCACGCCCATTAAAGGCATTCAAACTCTTCTCTCAGTGATATGTCTGTCCCGTTCGGAAGTTGAGCACTATACAGTGGGGCACTATACACCATATACAACACTTATAATTCTAGTTTCTAGTCAGGATTCCTGTGGTGAGCTCATATAACAGATATTTTCAAGCATATATGTATAACACGCCTCCAATACCTATGTGATAACAATAGCCCATTTTGAGTTTTCTGTTACTTACCTACTTTTTCCTGTGGACCATAACAGATGATATTCATGTTCGTCTCTTGGTAAATCCAAAGGGACCTTACGGTCCGTGAGGTCCCCTCAAAAATTTTACTTTCGTGAGTCATGAAAGAAAATTTTTTTGAAAAGCGAATTTTGTCAAGCAGATTGAAAGTTCGGAATTTTGCATAGTTGAGATGTTGGTATTACTGTTAAGAGGAGTACTTAGAAGTATATTAGGTATGGGACAAAAAAACGCACAAATACTCGTATTCCAAATCAATCGGCGTTCCACCGGTTTGGAATCTATAGATTGAAAAGTAGGTGGATTTCAGGAATACTTAGCCATTCAAAGTTATATCTGTCATACCCAGGTCTCAAAATTAGCAGGATTAAAACTCTGCTTTCAACTTATTTTTTGGAACATTTGAGTGCGTTCCGTCCAAAATTCAAATCCTAATTTTTCGACTTTATACGGAAATTGGTCTCCTAAAGCCTGTGTACACCACGCGTCCTTTCCCCGTCCCGGGGTGCATGGGTGATCGCGGTCACTAATGAAAAGACATGAAGTTGGAATGATACAACTATTCGAGCTTTCGTGTGTTGCACAGTATCATTTCCAATTGAAGGCGCTCTTTATTTTCGTACTACGGGCCATGACTTTATAGTCGTCATTTCTCTATTTCTCTGTGACACTGACTGATTAGAAACAATGATACCATAATGTTCGGCACCTAGGTTTCTTTCCCAGTGGGTGACCGCTTTGGCTTAAGGATAATTTGAATCAAATACAACTTGGCGTCCCTCTTTGATTAAACTTCAACTATTTCGAGAGATGATGCGGCGTAGTGGAGCTAGAGGATAGAATCAAATCAAATAACTTTTACTACAGGAAACTGTATATCTGGCCAGAAATAGTGGTTTTTTACACTTCGTTTTGAATTTTATTCTCCAGGGGGCAAAAAAAAGGAAACAAAAGCCCCTTGCCGTCCTGTGTAAACTGAAGTAATAAATCGTTTATCCGCATCACGAACGCTGCATCTGTGTTCGTGCTACTGAAAACTACCTTTCAGGGGTAAAGTATATTTATGTACAGAGAAATCGATGGCCAAAGTGCGAAACCACGTATTTCCATTTCTCGAGGTTTCAAAATTTCCGCTCCTATTTCATTTTTTCGAGGAGAAACAAATGGACTGCATTTTGCAATTTGGAACTATAGACGCATAGAGACGAGTTTCCGACAGAGTGCGCTGCAATTTGCTTATGTTTATGTGAAAGTGCGACCCAAAAGAGGTTAGTGAAGTGTTTCAAGTGAAGTGTTTACATCCGCGTCGTTTGGTACCTATTTCGGGAGTATTTTGATCGAATTTTTCGGAAATGTCGCGAAGTGACAATGAAAACGATATTCGCCGTGTTCTGCAAGCATATGATGATGAAATTTTTCTCGAAGAATCGCTAGACTTTGAGAACTTTTTGCTAGCAAGTGGTAATGAAATGAACCGTGATGAAAGTGCCGACATTGATCCAAATGATAAACATTTTGACAGCAGTGGCAGTAACATTATTGACGATGCTATTGTAGTTAATAATCCACCGGTAAATGCGAATTTAGATATTAACAACGCTGGTAATAACAATCAGAACAATGTCGGTGACTCACACGATGATGGTGCAATTTCAGCTCAAGTGGTTTTTAATTTTAATCCTGAATCCTTGAAGTGGTTACAGGATACAGGATGATTTTACTCCTATTCCTTTCCCTTTTACTGAGCAAAACCCAGTTTATCGTGCGAATTTTGATCTAGAATCTAGAGAGATCCTTACTTACTTAGGTATCTTTGAGGGAATAGTGAGTTCTGACAGCCAGACACCATGCCTACTCCAACACTCACATGCAGGTGAATGTAATGATTTGACTCTTGTCAGTCGGTCGGAGACAGCTGTCTTCAGGAGAGTTTTCAAACAGTCACAAGTTACAAGATGAACTGCTGCAATAACAAGTAAGTTTTGCTGTTTTTCTGTTGTATGGTTCCTTGAGTGTGTGCATGTACTAATAGATGTCCATACATGGTCAACCAGGGAGATTTGTTTTTGCACGCCCCTACTGTGTAAATTCAGTTTTAAAACTTTATTCATTTACTCGTTTTTCCTTTTTTCCCCCTTTTTTTAAAGAGTAAATGTATTTTCATGGAGGAATAAAGTGAAAAAATAATTAAAACCTCTCTCTCTTCCTGCAACTCCTGCAAGAGCCTCTCATGAACCTCCATTCAAAATGTTAAGACTTTGCAGTCAACAGAAAGCCGGCGTGGTCAGATTACTTTAACAGTCTCCAATCGCATGCTGCCTGCAATTCTAACCTGGTTACCCGGAAGGGGGGGGGGACCTAGTGTGATAGTGAAAGGTTTAATATTATTATTTTTGATGAAACACTACCTATTTTTGACGTGAATCAAAAATTTTACAAGAAGGTGGATGGCGCATCCAATAACATTTTCCACTCAAACTAAAAAATACTAGGAAGCCGTTCATAAAATGCGTAACGTCAAAAATGGGTTATTTCCTGGAAATGGTTTCCCGCTTCTCATAAATCATGCAAAATTCAGCTTACCAAAAAGAAAAAAAGCTAGGTAAGCGGAGGTTTCCTGATCGAAGGTCAGGGAATCGGGAAATTCAAGAGTCAGGGCATTGGAAAATAAAGACATTATGGAAACCCTGAATGCAAAGTTTTATACTGCTGTTAAGGAAGAACGCCGTATGAGCCCTCAGGCGTTGCCAAGTTTCATTCGATAAAAACCGAATTTACTGGGAAAATTTTGAATATTTATTTCCAAAATTTTCAGACAATTTTGTACGCAATTTACCTACTCTAAAATACCTGAAAACTTCAAAGAAAAATGTGCATAAATTTCGTCAAAAATACATGTTTAATCGAAGGAAATTTGGCAACTCTCGAATGTTCATACGGCGTTCTTCCTTTGCACGGCAGTATACAGGAATCTCCATGAAAAAAATATCCAACAATGCCAATGATTTGCTCTAAACGTGAGTGTTACATTTGCTGCTCGCTTTGGTAACACTTTCGTTCAGCCAGGGAACAGCAGCGTTTTGCCTCCGGAGCTGCGGATCCTGATGAGATGCCGGGGTGGATTTCGGGGCCGGAAAGAGTTGAAAAAGTTCCAGCCTTGAGCTCGGGGCCGAAGTTTTCGGGGCTGACACCTTCCGCGTCTGTCAGCGGCTCCGATGTCCCCCCGATGGGAAACTTTTTCGACAGCCGTTCGTCCAACTAATTACCCCGACCGTCTTCCGCTAATACCTCCGCCGTCCATTTTCTCCGATCCGTAAATTATAATTATCCACTCTCCGGGCCTTGTGGCCTATCGCGTTAATCAGCTTGTCCGTGCTTTCGTTCTCCATCGTAGACGGCGCGTAGTGATCGAGCGGCGTTGTTGCCAGGTCGTGCTGAAAAATCAGTACCTTTCGCAATCGAACCAGCTCAGATTATTGAAACTGATAGACAAAGCGATAGACAAAGAAGACATGGGGAGTATAGAGCTATCTTATTGGTTGGCATGGTTGGTTCTTATAGACTAAGGAAGAAAATGATGGACTAACTGTCGGGTCTTCGGTGGGTTGCCGTTAGTTAGTCCATTGCCTATCTCCTATGTCCATTGCCACCACCCGCTTCCACCAATAGGATCCCTCCATATCTCTTTTGTCGTCTTTGTCTATAGCTTTGTCTATCAGTTTCAATAATCGGCCCGCAGAGGTGAGACATCCACATTTCTTCGTCCAATCTTGCAAGCTTGTCAAGTGGCGTCGCAGCCAGTTGAAGAGCTTCCGTTCGTTGGAGCCCCGTATATAACGGTTCAGTTACACGATCAAACTGAGCCATCAAATTGGGCCTCTCATTGGTCGCACCCCTCACCTCAGGTCTTTTTCCACCAATCAGAGCTTCAGCTTTGATGGCTCAATTTGATCGTGTAACTCAACTTTAAAAACGTGACGTACCGAGATCAGTTTCATCCGCACAAATAGAAAAAAAATGAGATGATGGAAAGTTCCGATTTTTTTGCACACGATGACGTAGGTAGGTATGGCGCCAATATTCCTGCATAATCCGGAATTCAAAGTATGATGTAATATGAAGTAGGTAAATGAACAGTGACCTCCGTTGGTTAGACGTAATTTAATACACAAAATGCATTTTTTCCACAATCCGCATCATTTTCGAGAAAATTGATGACAAAACGGTTCGCACCCACTGACTACCATCGACGAAATCTAAGCTGCTCGGAATGCAATCACATTCCTTTTTTCTCCATTTTATTTTTTTACTGAGAAGTTGCCCAACGGAGCTGTCCGAAAATTTCACTGAATTTTCTTTGCGCTGCCGATATAGTTCAATGATATTTTCAAACAGATTCAACCAATAATTTCCCTATAAAAAAATAAAATGGCGGCGGAAATTTTTGAAAGTCGCATGGCGCTTGTAATACTTTGGTCAGGAGGTGTCGATTTATTCAATAGGTACTCTGTTTTCAATTTATGTTGATCAAAAAATAGTGGCACCTCTTAATTTTGATCGGCACCGCTCAACAGTTGCATCGATGATCCATTTTGATCGGCTGATTTTGATCATGGAAACCGAGCTAATGAGTCGACCACAAGACGGGACAAGAGTTAGACCTCTAACAAGACATGTTTTTTTATCAAAATTTCATGCAGAATATGTCGAACACATCAAAAAACTCCAAAATTGGTCAAAAGGAAATTCAAAACACCAGCTTGCAAAAAACTTACAATCAAAGCAGGTCAAATCAGGAATTTTGAAACTTTCCGATCAAGGTTTACATTTTTCTAGTCGCCCTATCAATATACAATAGGTACTAGTAGAGATAAACAATATATACACTAAGTAAAAATTGTCCAGAAAATATACGACTGTTTTCTGATCAACTCGATTCAATAATATCTAAGCCCCTTCAATTTGCGGAGACAGGCAACACCAGCTCCTGCGTGTTAAAAGGGTTACGTCATTTCAGTTTTTTATAGTGATAGGGTATGGCTCAGGCAAAAATGACGAATGGAATAACTAGGTGGTAATTTTATTTTTTAAAAAATGAAGGGGAACAAGAAGATAAAAATAAAGATATGAACAATGACTTAGTTTCAGTGGCTAATGTTATTGGAGATGTCCTGTTGCTTGGGCGACGCCTGGAGGTCGTAGTCGAAGATCTCCTCCCGAGTCTCGTGCGGGGCGCCGTTTGTTTCGCTCTCGGGGGGTGCTTCAAATTCTGAAAATTAAGGGCAGTTTAAACATTAGGGTGACCTTTTTGAAAGTGGATACCTACTTGATAGTCAAAACGCATGCATAACTTGATACTAGGTCATTTTTCGATTTCACACAGAAAAAAATAGATGGCGCTGAAGACAGAACCTCCTGTTCACAGTGCTCCTACGGAATCTTTGTTACACTTACAGACTTTTTCTGTTGTGAGAACAGAACTTCTGTAGTGGGAACAGAGTACTCTGTTCTCACAACGGAAGCTTCTGTGACTGTTACAGAAGAAGTGCAGGAGCCCTGTGAACAGAACTATTTTTTTCAGTGTAGGACATTTCTTAAACAATCCTGAACTTCACATTACTATCTACACTGTAACACGTCAGGGGTTTTTGTAAATAAGATTCGAATAAGAAATATTTTGAAATAACCCCGATACACAAAGAGAAAACTCAACACAAAAGTTTCGTTAATACAAGAAGTAAAACTCAAAATAACCCAAGTCTTCGGTTGACTGTGGGGTTTCCCAGTCTCTTCATCGTTTTCTGCGCTAAATTCGCCGTAGATTGCACCAAAATCAGCATAAAAGGGTTGATTTGTGTTTCACTTCCTATATTAACCAAAAGTAACACAAATACACAAATATTTTTATCGGTGTAGTGCTGGAGAGACCAAATGACTTGAATTCGTTATCAAGAAGATTTCCTCTTGAATCAAGAGTTAAATCGCCTGAATTATGCATATTTTTTGATCGATAAGCTATATTTTTCTTGATATGAGCATCTTTTCTGCTTGAATCAAGAGACATTTTTCCTCGGAGGCAAAATTAAGAATTTTGCATACTGAAGTTAAGTCACTTTTTTTTCCAGTGAACGTCCCGAGTGAGCACCATGATTTGCGATATTCTTTCCGGATGTACTTTTGAAGTCATCTCAAATATTTTCTCGGTAAAATCTTGAACCTATGAATACTCGACGTACAACAGTGTGATGTGACGTCAAAGATCCATGGAATCATCAACTGATCGAACGACTTCCGATTCGTTCCTGTAGTGCTCAAGATTCACCGGACACAAAGCTAGTTTCTCAGAATTTTTTGTCTTTCGTGATGTTCGAAAACTCACCTCTCAGTGTGATAAGAGTCCAGGGCGAGATGTCTTTTGGGATGTTGAGCCTGATGTCTCTGCCTAACCGGGGGCCAATCCAGAGTGCGCCACCTTCCACTCGGTCGTTGAATGCGTTGCCGCTCCTCCCAACTCGCGGAAAAGCCATTAAACCTTGCTTTTTCACTTGTCGATCCATCAGGTCTGGAACGAAAATATAGTGTTCAACTAATTTTACATCGTTTATAGCAACCTTAGCAGTGGTTCGGCGTGCTTCGCGATCTATCGATTGATCTGGCAAGTAAACCTATGGAAAAGGATCGATAAACAGGGTGTTTGCAACGAACATCTCATTAATCGCGATTCTTTACCGTAACTTAACATGGATGAATATTGATAATCTATCATTTACGCCTCACCACTGGACCTTATCGACGAGCTCGGCCAGACAGTGATCTTAAGGTGGAGTTGGATAGCAGGGCCGGATTAAGGGGGTGGCCACACGGGCCGCGGCCCATGGCGGCAAATCTATAGGGGGCAGCAAATTTTGCAATTTTTTTAAATGTAGGTATAAAAAAAAATCGGATTTAGAAAAAAAAATACAAACGAGAAAAGGCGACTAAATCGCTCATTTCCTGAGAGTAAAGTAATTTCTAATTTTTTCGTCTTTCAGTGATACAAGAGACAGCACCTTTAATTAGTCGAGTTAAGAAAGAAACCAAACTCGCAATTTGGCCTGAAACGGCGCGACTTAGAGAGAAATGATGACGAGGACTTGAGATGAAAAGGAGAAACCATCGGTGCGGCGATCGGCATGTAACACATATTAGCGCCTACAAGACAGCACAAATACTTCACGCATTGCGGCAAACACAGTGTGATCAGCGTGAAACGCATAGCTCCTACAAGACTGCGTGAAAACTTCACGCATTGCGCCAAACACGGTGCGGTCTGCGCGGGGCGGCGGCGGAAGTTAAAATCATTAATCCACATTTATGTTTGTTCTTTCATAATTTTTTCGTTCATTTCTTATGAGTGGAAGGCCTTGTCCACACAGAGATAGGTTTACGAAACTTAACTTTCGTGTGAAGAGCCGTGAACTTTCGCTAGTAGTGTTGACAGGGCTTTCCCAGAAAATGTGTTCAACACGAGTAAACGCGTCTTATGCACCCCTCCCCTGCTGGCACGTTCATTTGATAGTTTTTACTGATGTTTCGAAGCGAATGAGAAGGGGCGGAAAAATACAGGCGGCCCATGGGCGGCAAGTCGGTAAATCCGGCCCTGTTGGATAGTATGAATTTATGAAAGCAAGGGAACCAGGACATCCGACATTCAAGAGAAGGGCCAGAGGTTGATTTTTGTCTTATTCGCACAATACAAATTCTCTACAAAATAACACTTTTAACGCTAACTTAACTGTCAGGAAAGAACTTGACCATGCCAGAGGTTGATCCAAAGAGGTAAAATTCGAAAAATGTCCCCGATTGGAAACAATTCACCCGCAAAAAAGTCAAATTTAAACCATAGAAGGAAAGGAGAAGGGGGCAGGGGGCTATCCTCCAATCGATGCCCAGGTGCAGTGTGCATGGAGGAACCAACCAACTGGACGTATTAAGGTTCTACGTATTCTTCCCCATGAATGAAATAAGGCCTCGAGAACTGACGCATGGTGCAAAAGCAATAAACACAGTTCTACAAGCTTGAACGATTTTGGAAAGCTTGTAGACTATGCTTTTATACATAAAAATTTTCGTACTACATACATAAAAATTTTCGTTCGGTAATACCGCTTAAATCACGTTTTTCATACGTGTCCCAAGTAGCATTTTTCAATGTAAAAGTTGCAACAAGTTGAAACAATGTTGGTATTAGTTGCAACAAAGTTGCAACTTTCGGACAACTTTCGGTCGATAAGTGCCGATTTTCGGCGATCTGATCGGAAGACGAAGTTGCAACCTGCTGAGATTGCAAAATTGCTGCACCAAAGTTGTTTAAAATCTAAATATAGGCAGCCAGCAATACTTTGAATTTGAAACATGTTTCAACTTAATTTCAACTAGTTCCAACAATGATAGCTCCTTCGGGGGAGAGAGTAGGCAATCTGCACATCGATCTATTAGTCGCAAGAATCAAACGATTTTGTTGCAAATTGTTGCAACCTCTGCTACTTGGGGTGTTATGAACGTCTCGCCAGAAATACGGCTTACTGGCTCATCTAGATGCGTGAGAAAGTTTCTCCGTACCCAGGACAAAATACGTTCTTGGAAGTTGGCAACGCAGCGTTTCGTTCGTTCGAAGATAAGTACGGCGATCGGTATTTGCCGAAGCAAACCGCCATATCCGGAATCGATCGTTTATACACGGAGAAAAAAACTTCGTGCGTGGGACCCGAAGTTTAGGTCATATGGATCTCTGAAGTTTTCGGATTGAGAATCTGAACACTTTAGATCTAGCTGTCGAGGTTCGGATCACACACTGAGAAAAAACTATGGTTTATAAACCTATTAGAGGTAAATATGGAACACCTATAATAGTCGTAAATAAACTAATGATTCTCGGTCTGTGAACCATACTAAGGTCTCTGTACCTAATTAAGGTACCCCGTACCATAACTAAGGTATATGTGCTATTATTATATGTAGAGGTACTACTATTAGTGGTGTTCCATATTTACCTCTAATAGGTTTATAAGCCATAGTTTTTTCTCAGTGACATCTGCAACTTCAGTCCTTACATCTGAAGTACTTCGGTTTTCATATCCGAAAAACTTCGGTTCTCACATCTGAAGTACTTCAGATGTAAGGACTGAAGTTTCAGATGTGCGATCCGAACCTCGACAGCTAGATCTAAAGTGTTCAGATGCTCAATCCCAAAACTTCAGAGATCCATATGACCTAAACTTCGGGTCCCACGCACGAAGTTTTTTTCTCCGTGCACCGGTTAAAATGAAGGAAAATGTAAGTCCTCTTTGTCTATACCTTTGTCTATCAATTTCAATAATCAGCCGGCTGGTGGATGATTGATGGAGAAAGGCTTGCGGAGATGCCTGATGACGAACATACCTTTCAGCTCTCTCGGCCCTGATTGAGACGTCTTGGGCGGACAGCGGACACCCCGACCGTCGATTCGTAGCTTTACTGGAGAAAGGTCGTAACTCCGTTTCCTCGAGGATTCTAGACACAACGAAAATCAAATACACGGAGGGTTCTCCCCGGCTTTAACTACGAGTTTATCCCGATATAACCGTGATTGTGCCAGCGATGCCTCGCCGATCGAGATTCATACCGTAACCCTCTCATCCTCGCGTGAGCTGGACCGATTAACAACTTTTCGAAGCTCCTCATCTCCTCCGCACTGAGGATTACGTCACGAGTCTGCTCAGGGACGCCTCCAAACCTTCGCTTAAAACTCACTTGGGACCCTTCTCGAGAAAAGGGACCGCAAAAAAAAATTGTTGATCACATTTTATGAAAAACATAAACCGTTGATTGTAGAGCATACGAATGGATTATTTGCGCGAGTCATAGTAGAGAATCTTGTTTTGGTGGTTTTAGTTTATGGTAAAATTGATAAGATCCGTCCAAAAGTGAAAGTATGCTCAACATGGCCGGATTTACCTACTTACCGCCCATGGGCCGCCTGTATTTTGCCGCACATGGGCCGCCTTTATTTTGCCGCCCCCTTCTCACTCGTTTTGAAACATCAATAAAAATCATCAAGTGAACGTGCCGGTGGGAGGAGGAGTGGATAAGACGCGTTTTATTGTGAGGCTCATCGATGCTTTTTCTGGCTCTCTAATTGGCCAGAAATGCAAATGGGGGGGGGGGGTAATCAATGAGTCTCGAGTTTGTATTATACATTGTTTCAGTTGCAAGGTATTTTTTGATGGAGGGATCCCGAATGTGTGAGATCGACAGGTGGTCGTATGCCTCAATTTAATGAGATTTTTTGATGCCCTCCATGGAAGGTGACCCACTTTTCGGATCGCTTTTTGAGCTTTGGCAATTTTTGGCGTTGGTGCTCACTGATGAGAAAAAGCTATGGCTTATAAACCTATTAGTAGTTGATGTGGAACATCAAATAATAGCGCATATTCCTTAGTGATGGTATATATACCTTACGGTAAGAGATACTTTAGTATGGTTCACAGACCGAGAATCATTAGTTCATTTACGACTATATTAGTGATGTTCCATCTGAACCACTAATTGGCTTATAAAGTCATAGATTTTTCTCCGTGTTGTTTCTCTTTAATGTTCCTCAGCCTCACCTCCACGCTTGGCTCCACCCATTGAGTAAAAAAGGTCGGTAACAGATACCGAACTTCGATTCATATTGAACACCGAACTTTTCTTGTCCTGGCGATCAAAAACTTCGGTTACCTCAGCTGAAAACTCTGTTATCTGAACTGAAAAACTGCGGTGTTCAATATGAACCAAAGTATGTTCTTAGCCTATTTTTTGTTTCGTGCAGTATGACCTCTTGATTATACTGAAGTGCCGGGCTGCTATAATTTGGTTTTGAAATTTAATGCGACAGGTATCAGCTCTCTATTTCCGGTGGCGGAAAACTGACAACGGAGAGTTCCGGACTGGGCAATCGGGATTAATTTACGGATTCCGCCGGGCGTCAGCACACGGCTCATGCGAGCTCAAGCTGTTAATAATTTCTCAAAGTAATGAATGGCACCGATGATTGAGGGCTTAGCGCTAATATTAGTTGCCAACTTGAATCGGGAATAACACGTCCGAAAACTTATACTTTGAGAACATCTTGACCGATTATTTTTCAAACGGATTACATTATTTGCAATAAGGAACCATTATTTCTGGGCCATTTTAGAAACGACATACGTGCCATTGATTTCCACATGCAGATGTGTGCTTTGATGGCAGGGCCAGAGATAGTGGTGTGGTTCCTTATTGCAAAATTTAATCGAAACATGGTAAGCTTCAAAATTTCAAAAATGAGGTTTCGATGGAATATCTTGCCCATGCGGTTATATTATAAGAGTTTATTGCATTTTTAAGGTATCATTTGGTCTATACGATGCATCTGCCATTATGTCTATCTGTATATATCATTATCTATACGATGTATCTGCCATTAGAACTAAGTAGCCTTAAGTAGAATTTCTCAAAAATTAAGATAAAACTACAGCGGAAAAAATCTCATTAATGCATATGTCGCAGGCAATTAGTCAAATCAGGCATTTAGTCAAATGCCTAGGCAAATAGTCAAGAAATGTAAGAAACTAACGAAGTTTACTATTTGCCTAGGCATTTGACTAAATGCCTAGGCGCTTGATTAAATGCCTAGGCATTTTATTAAATGCCTGAGCATTTGACAAAATGCCGAGAGGTGATCAGGCACATAGTCAAATGAACGGACCGGGGCTAGAGGTGCTTCCATCGCATTTTGAACCGATCACCGTACACGGCTCTGTTTGTTTCGGAACCGAAAATGGGTCTTGGAAGCACCAATATACCATCCTCCATTCTTGCTAAATTAACGACTGAAGAAGATTTTGAAAACTTGCAGAACAAAGGGAATGAAGAAAGAAAACGCTCTAGGGATTCAAATGAGCCGGAACCATCGGATGCACCTGTAGAAAAAGCTGCTAGATTGGAAGATGACATAAATGATGTCCCTTGCTGTAACTGTCAGACAGGTGGTAAAACTGAACAGTGTTCGACATGTCCTAATGTCTGCCATGCACAATGTGGGCAAACTACCCTCGAAGACGGGCAAACATCCCTTACCTTCCTTTGTAACTTATGCCAGAATGAAATAGTAATTCGTCAGACACGTTCTGAAACTCATGAAAGGCAAAAAGATGCAGCAGCTGGCATGGCAGAATCAAGTAAAAAACTGTTTGATGATTTACAAATAGAAGACAAAGTTATTTTAGCCGTCCCAAAAGTCGATAGAGGGCCGCTTGATCATCAGAATGTACAAGGTTTCGTAACAGATATTCGTAACGGAGTTTACCAAGTCGGAACTATTGGTGGAATCATAAAAAAATTGGTGCGCCAGACCTGACCTTCGACGAATCGACTGTGTTGATTTCGACTTTTCACAAATTCCGCGAGAAAAATTCATATCGATCCGTGAGGCGGTTGCAGCCGGCTCTATGTTTGGCGGCCAAGGTGTTATGAAGTGTTCCTGTAAGCCAAGCAATTTGACTATTTGCCTGATTTTTAACGAGTTTCACTATTTGCCTAAAGGCCATACGGCATTTAGTCAAATGCCTAGGCTCTTTATCAAATGCCTAGGCACTTTATCAACTGCCTAGGCGAATAGCCAAAGTGGGTTTTCGGTAAAATTTGACTATTTGCCTAGGCATTTGACTAAATGCCTGATTTGACTAATTGCCTGCGACACATATAGATATGCGATCAATTTTGTCCATCGTACTTTTGCCGTTATTTTTTAGGTATTTCACGTACTTCAAAATCGTACTTCACAATAAAATCATAAGAATAACGTATAACGCCAGAGGCGCGAAGCGCTTCCAGGGTTTGGACCGCGAAGTGGTCGAAGAGCGCACCGTCCTGGTTAAATAAAATACTCTCGAGACATGCTTTTTCGATTTTTTGAAGTTAACTCAAATAAATCAATGTGTGTAATAAATTTAAGTCAAAAGGAACTATCTCCATAGTGAGATCGTGACTGGGGCCATAAAATCCGTGAGAATAAATCCACGACAGGGCTCATATTAAAATAGAGATAGTTTCTTTAGATTCGAGTCCGTCTGATTGGCACGAAAATGATGGCGACATGCGGCACAAAGAACCCAGGATTCACTTTAAAGACCTCCCAATCTCAGAGAAGTGGCGGAACGCCTTCTCATTGCGTTGAGTTGCTCTTCAAAAGTGTAAAATTTTCCCGCCTGAAGCAAGACGCGGACCGGAAAGACGTCGAGGTGGCTGAAAAAAGCGTATCAGATCTATGAGTTCCTCCCTCACCCCTTTCCCTGGGCCCCCACGAGGCATCACGCAGTTGAAGGAATTCCGAAAGGAGCAGAAATTAAAGAAACGAAATTAAAACGAGCGTCTTGAAAATAGCCGCGATGTTTGACACCGCTCGCCGCTCTCGTCCCGCGAGCCTTTATCCACACCTTTCGATGGAGAGGGCTTTCTTGAACAGATGTAAAAGAGGTGAAATTAAAATTACCTGAGGGACGAGCGAGAAAAGTAAATAAAAGCGAAATCCCCTCTTGAAATTGAAATTACGGCGACAGAACAAAGTTGAGCCGCTGCAGCGCGGTTTTATTCCTCCCGGAAGACTAATCAAGCGTTTTATGCCCACTTTTATGCATGAGGAAGCGCCGGCTCTTCTTTCGCCTCCTTTGGTCCTTTTTTGCCCAACAATGGATTAATTGGACGCTAACCGCCGACCGAAATATGCGCCCAATTTCCCCTCGAAACGAACAAGTGGGCTTGAACAAGGGACGTAATATGTCGATAGTCACTTGAACCGAGCTTAGCAGAATGAGACCACAGCTTTTTCAGCTTATTTCAGAAACCACATGTCTGCTATTGTCTTCCCTAAAATACGCGCCCAATTTAGTCTCCAAAGGAGCAAGTGGGCTTGAACATGTGGACGAATTTACTGCCGTGGTTAAGTTATAGAACGTCTTATAATTATTCGAGCGTTTAAAAAATTTTCCTTCTCAAAATACTAATTTTGACAAAGTCATTAATACTTTTCTTTGATATATTCAAATCCCTCACATTGCATTTCGAATCAATGCTCTGCAAAATTAGAAGAAGGATACGTCAAAATTTCCCAGAAATTAGGGTTATAGGACATTTCGTCAACGATTTTTTGTTCGCGCACCTGTTTTTTCTAGTAATTTACGTCCACGCGTTTTTTCGGCACGGGAGTTTTGGTCCACGTGCCAGTTGAGACCCAAAGTTAATTGGCCCACATGTAAATACTAACGACCATTGCTCACGACGTTTTTGGATGAAAATGTATAATGTCTTGGAAGGATGAGGGTTTGCTTGTTTTTTTTGTTTTGTCTGTTTGACCCAACGGAGAATAATATATAGTTGAGAGTTTTGGAAAAAATGGGGAACGTCAATTCCATGAGAAAAAATTCACTAAAACTCTCTACACCTCTTCGGTGTAACAGCAGGACTTAATTATCTTTCAAGAAATTCCCACCTTGTTATACCTGAACTGGATAAACCTCTATATTTGCCTCAGCTGAAGGCTCTTAGATTTTTCCTGTGTATGAAACGTATCTTGATTTATTTTGCGAGGAAAGATCTGTACTTTTTAAGGGTATCTGTCTTTCTTAATACGTTCAATTTCGTATAATTCTGTGCAACACCTCTGTTACGAAATAGTTGCTGCAGGCGCCGCGCGCCGCCGCGCCGCACGGCGGGCGGGCGGCCAGCGCGGAACGCGCATTGGCGCCTACAATCCTAAGTGGATACTTCAAGCATTGTGCAATGCGTGATGTATCCAATTAGGTTTGTAGGCGCCAGTGAGCCTCTCGCGCTGGCAGCACGCCGCCCCGCTCTGTCAGGCTTTAATATTTATACTCGCATAGTCAGCGTTTTTAACTCATGATTTTGAAATGTTTGCACACTCTGCATTGTATTCTCATTTGAATTGATGGGGAAAAATATGTATCAATTTATCAAAGGAGAATAATAATATAATGTGTGATTTTTAAATATTGGTGGTTCCGTGTCAAATTCAATGATTTCCAAAGCATTTTAATTTTTTCTTTTACATTTTGTGCTTTTATTTTGCTGCATCGAGGTGTACGCGCAACCAACGCTCAAAATTTGACGTATTTGACTCTAAAAGATCGATGTACAAATGGGTTAAAACTAAAGATTGCGTGCTTCTTGGTTTTTTCCCTCTTTTATTCATTTTAGCGGCTCTGGTGCTTGCACTATTAGCGGCTCTGGTGCTTGCACTAGAGCTGCTATTCCGGACGGTCCCATAGCTGGGGAGTATCAACGGACCATGTTACATTGGAGAGACCGCGTGTTGGTTGATGGGAATCGGCGCCATTTTCTGCTGTTTAGGGGGGACTGATTTTATTTTAATTGATATCTTTTTCCTGTGAGCGAATGCTATGTTGTGTAGTGTATTTTTGGAATCATGGTGATACTGTCAATAATTCAAAACGGGTCTGTGCTTTAATCTCGCACTGGAAAAAATGTACTTTACGTTTAAAATTTGAAAATTCAAATCTATAAGTTTTCGCGCTTTTTTCGAAGAATGCCGTGGTTGGAGCTTCCTAGTCATACTACTCGACATCAGCTGATAGCAAACAAAGGTTACCAAGGAAACCGTAAACGCGTAACAACTACCTACCGTCGCCAGAGCCGCTTTCCGACGCGAATGCGTTGGAGCTTCCTGCTTGTTTGCAGTTTCTGTCGGGACAACTGCGGCTCATTGAGATTAATGTCGCTTGGAAAAGGTTTTACAAATATTTGCCACGTTTTAAAAATATAAATGTTTTCAAAATGAAGTAATAATTTCGTAAAGAAAAAATTAAAAAAAGAAAAAAAAGTACCTATACATATTATATAAGGTATATTGAACATCAAAATGTCCTGAAACCTTTTATGAAAGGGCTCATGATGGCCAATTGGCCAATTGGCAAGGCCGAAGGCTCATAAGGCGTTCTTCCTTAGCATGACAGAATATGCGAAAAGAAACTGACGTTTATGGCTCACCTGAATGGCGTACCCAGCTATCGATGAAAATCAAAGGCTCAGAAGGTGTTTTTGTAGTAAACAAAGAAGTTCCTATCTCATTGTGTGACTTCGTTGAAGTGACTTGAAGCATTGTGGTCGAGTTTAAAAGAAAAGAATCGAATTTTTTCTGTCCATCCCAAAAACGACAAATGTGGTATAGTCTTCCCTACCCAGAAATGCGCTTTCATGGACGTGCATTTTATTCGAAGTCTTTCTGTGAGCGCGGTCCATTTAACATTCAACCCTGAACCATTGCCAGTTTGCGAGAACCTATTGCATTTTCTGCCGCCAACGAGTGCTTGACTGTATTCTGCGAAAGGGAACTAAGCGCACAGGAACGGTACTGAGCTTCAGCAGATTCTTTTTTTCGTTAAAGGACCGTAAACATACCAAAAATGAAATGTACAGGCGAAGTTGCTAATAATCTATCGTAAAAGTCGCGAATTACGTACCTCAATCGCGATGTTTAAGAATCGTCGTTTTTGTTTTACTTTTTATAAGAATAACAAATGAAAGTTATTCTCTGGATTCTACGCAAAACATTCCCTACAGAATAATGTTTCCCAAAATCAATAAAAATTCCAAGACATGATCGTCCGTTTTCTTTCGAAAAACTAAAATGTGATAATAAAGCTGCAACGTGAAAATCGAGTTACGTGTCTTTTGCAGTCACGCCGTCGATATGCGGGACCTCTGTACCGTAAGGAAACTACGGAAAGCACTTGTTTAAAGGGTTTCAGGACATTCCGTCAACGATTTTTTGTCCGGGCACCTGTTTAGTCCAGTAATTTACGTCCACGCTTAAAATAAGAAACAGTGACCTGGTCTAAAGGTTATATTCCAGTCCGTATGTAAAATTATATTGCCAATATCGAATTAGAAAATTGAGAGAGGAGAAGTTGTTGTTATGGCAACTCATTTTTCAAATGAAATGTTACTTTCTTCTTCTTATTCATCTTTCGAATTTTCATTCGTGACTATTTGGTTTTACTTCTATCTATAAAATCGTCGATTTAAAATATACCGTATATATATACCTTTTTTTAAATGATAATATTACTTCATTTTAAAAACATTATATTTTTAAAACGTGGCAAATATTTGTAAAACCTTTTCCAAGCGATGGCATCGATATTAATCTCAATGAGCCGTACTTGTGTCGAAAGGAACTATACGAAAATGGAAAAGAGAGGAAAAACCAAGGAGGACGCAATCATCGGTTTTAACCCACTTTTAAATCGATCTTTTACAGTCAAACACGTCCAATTTTGAGCGTTTGGTTGCGAATACACCACGCTGCAGCACATACAGTAAAAGCACAAAATATAAAGGAAAAATTAAAAAGCTTTGGAAATCATTAAATTAGACATGGAACCTCCTCAATATTTTCAAAACACACGTTATATTTTCCTTTAATGCATATTTTTTTTTCATCAATTTAAATGAGAATAATCCGCGCAGAACGTGCAAACATTTCAAAATCATTAGTTGAAAAACGCTGACCAGCGAGTTTAAATACTGTAGCCTAACACAGATCAAGTTTCGCACTGGCGCCTACAAACCTAACGGGATACTTCACGCGTTGCGCAATGCGTGAAGTATCCCTGTTAGGTTTGCAGGCGTCTATGCGCGTGTCATGCTGGTCGCCCGCCGCGCCGCGCAGTGCTACGGCGTTTCAAGCAACTATTTCACTATCGTTGACGAAATGTCCTATAATCGTTTAAAGAACAACCAGTGGCGTAGATAAGGGGGGGGGGAGGGTCCAGGGGGTCTGGAACCCCCCCCTTCCCTCTAACCTCGTTAATTGTACCTTTTTAGCGGCTCTGGTGCTTGCACTAGAGCTGCTATTCCGGACGGTCCCAGCTGGGGAGTATCAATGCAGCATGTTACATTGTAGAGACCGCGCGTTGGTTGATGGGAATCGGCGCCATTTTCGGCTATGTTCCTTGTCATGACTTTATTTTATTGCATACTGTTTTATTGTTAGTCAATGCTATGTTGTGTATTGTATTTTTGGAATCATGGTGATACAGTCAACAATTCAAAACTTGTTTGTGCTTTTATCTCGTGATGGAAAAAATGTACTTTACGTTCAAAATTTGAAAATTTGAATTTTAAAGTTTTCGCGGTTAAGGAAGCTTTAACCACTGGGTTGGAGCTTCCTAGTCATTTACTCGATATCAGCTGATAGCAAACAAAGGTTACCAGGGAAACCGTAAACGTCTAACAACTATCGTGGCCATTGGGGCGATTATTGAAATGATATCGACTTTATGTCGCCGCTTACGACAGGACATAGCCCTATCTTAACTGTGTAATATATCGCAATTCGATATTGTTTTGATTTTTAAAAGGAGCAATTCATTCATACAGTTCCGATTAGTTTTGGCGAACGGGCCCTTAGCCTGCTTAGTACGTATAATCCCAAAACGCAGGAAAATAGATTGTAGGAAAATATTTGCATCGGAAAATCGTAACAATTTTCCCCTAGATGTCTTCCATTCCGGGTACATATTTATTGAAAACGGCGACTTTTTCAACAGTCCTATTTTTATCTACAACATCTAAGTGGCCCTTCATAATCATTTAATTTTGGCCCCTGGCCAGAAAAAGGTTCGGAAATTGCAGTGATTTTGCCGAAAATGCTGAAGTAAGTAAATTTGGGCATTTTTTTTCCTTCTTCAAACTCTGTGGAGAAGCACTTCTCCTCCAGTACATCTATTTTTTTACTTATCTCTTGCAAGGTACATTTACAGAAGGTGTGTTCCAGTATTAACAGTTCAGATTCGTTGTTTTTTTATTATAACGCTTATTTCGGAAAGCAATTATTACATTGTTCAATTCTACTGACTTTCAACACTCGATTATACTCCCGGCAAATTCTGCAGCAGCGTTTCAAATGTTGACTCTAATGCTTCCAACAGCCATCCGATGTCTAAGAGTTTATTCCTAGATTTAGGGATTTTCTGGAATTTCCAGGGATTTAGGGATTTTTCAGGAAATCTAGGGATTTTTTTTTGATGAGGTAAAGTTACCAAAAATCAACTTTTTAACCTCAATTCTAGCTTCGACAATCGAAAACATTTTTTCATCTATATTTTGTAGGCCTTTTTGGCAACACTATTTTCCCCGCAAATAAGCCGGAAATTAAAACGATTGCGTCCTTCGATGTACTTGACATTCAACTGCATTCAACCTGTTAATAATAAGAAATCAACTAATATTCTTTCATTTTATTGGTCTGGATTAGCACTGCTTTCAGAGAGCGCCAAAATTCAAACGAGCCAATCAGATTTAAATATTGCAAATCGCTACATCGAATGACATCATGATTCTTCATAAAAAAATGGCGCTTTTTGCAAAATCTAGGGATTTTTTAAGTATATTTGAGCAAATCTGGGGATTTAGGGATTTTTAGCGAAATGTAGGCATTTTTTTTCTTCCCCGCTAGGGATTTAATATCGGAAGACTGGCTTCCAGTATCGTAGCGTTGATCGTCGCTGATGTCGAAATGGAACCTAATGCCGGACTTACTGTAACACCTCCATTCCTCAATTCCGGTGAGGAATACGTCTCTACCCTTAACTCAATATAAATATACAAATTGATAAGTGAGTGCTTTAGTCTCCTGAAAACAGAATTGCGAAACTTAAAATTGGAGAAAAATGATGAGTAAATGAAAAAATGGAACCAATTGATGGGATATGTCGCATGCCATTCTGACACAAAATATGGCGTCTATCGAATCACCTTAACTAAATAAAATAACCAAATTTTCAACTCTCAAACTATCAACTATCAACTATCAAAATTCAAACTATCAAAATTTCCAACAATGACAAAAATGATTGTAATATACCTATAATGTAATGAAATATACACGCTCTAATCATTTAATTTGTATTACCTTTATGTTATGTACCTACATATTATACTATTTTTATAATAAATTTTGCCAACATGCTTTTCAATTCAGTCTACAACATTTCATTCCGACGTGGCAATAATGATTTATAATGCCCCTAAACATTAAAATGAATTACAATAGTAATGCCGCATTATAATGTCGTATTATACATCGCAACGATTCATGTCCTACTGATTATTGATTATTGTAAGATGAATTCTGTTTTCTCTGATTGTATGTTTTATACGTGCGAAGCAAGTACGGGTCACTAGAAACGTGGTTCGTACGGGTGGCTGATGAAATTGATCTTCGAATACCTTTTGATGAGCTAGGGAAATGGAACCATCTGCATCTCATGGACAATAAATAGTTGCCGTAATTAAGGTCATCCCGTGATTAAGGTGCCGTGATTTAAGTCATAAATTCTTCATCTAATTCTTGATTCATCTCCAAAATGTCTGCTAAAGCTTTCATGCGCTTCTCCTTGTATGCATGAATGAGCAAATTGGGTATCGAACAAGCGGACACTTTTTGAAAATTTAGATGATTCTGGACAATATCGTACAGAAGTCCACGAGCTGCAGATAGAAACATTACCTCTAGCTCATCAAAAGTTATTCGAAGATCATTCAACAACCTCTTTGACAAGTTGCAAAAACTTTTCGTTAACAATAGTGTCACACGGTACTAGGAATATTTACTATTTAACGAACCTTATATTTCCCTGACTCAGTCCTAAATTATAGAAGTATGCGTTACTTTTCCAGCAATCCAAAAAAACAATTATACAAAAAACCAATACCTACACTTTCAGATATAAAAATGCAAATTTTTTGCAGCCTCGCTAAACGACTTATCAACCAGAGATTTTTTAGGAAGCGGACCTCCAAAGAGCTTTCAAAATTAAAAGTATACAACAAGTGATAATGCCATGTATTCGCCATATCAAAGCCCAATACACATTTATACACCGGCTACGTAAATCTGCTAAGTTACAAAACATGAATCGACAGTTGTCGGATTGTACATCAATGACAAAATGTGTCTAGGTCCTCATTCTTGACTACAACTACTGCCCCCAGAGCCGCTCTCCGACGCCAATGCGTTGGAGCTTCCTGCTTGTTTTTACTTTCGGAGGACAGACAAAATATTATCAGGGGCGCACACAAAATAATGTAAATTTACCGTCGCGTTTTTGAATGGACCCCCCTCCCCCCAACCCCCTTATAGAATTTCAAGCTACGCCACTGAGAACAACTATAATTTTTAGTCCTAACACCCACATCAGTGAAATGTTTTACTCTCCTAATAAAGGCACCCTAGTTCATAAGAGCCTTCTAAGAAAGTTCTGTCAACCGTTGGATAACGTATATACGCCACGCGTAGGCGGGCTACTCGCTTTTCAGCCTATGATCCCGGACCCGACTGTTGACCTTTTCGTCTTCGGAGTTCACTCGTTTCGCCGAAACCAATGTGAAGTATGAGTCGCGTGCATTGCGGTTAATTTCAAATAATTTCCTGCCAATTTTCCTCTACAATTTGCGAGATTATCCGGAACGAAATTTGGCGATTCGTAGATATGACAACAACGGATTCGAACCTCATCATTAGTTTTCGATACGCGACCGTGCACGGAGAGGATGACCCTGTCAGTTTGAAGTTTTCGGTTTTAAAAAGTGATTTCTAGGTAAATTTATCTGAAAATACACTATTTCCCACGTTAGAAGTGGGCGAATCCTTGGATTATAATGTAGCCGTGCTAAGGAAGAACGCCGTATGAAAATTCAAAAGTTGCTAAATTTCACTTGATAAAACATGCATTTTTGACAACATTTATGCATATTTTTCCTTGAAATTTTCAGACACTTTAGATTAAATTGCGTACAAAATCGTCAGAAAGTTTTGGGAAATAATATTCGCAATTTTTCCAGTTAATTTGGTTTTTATCGCAGGAAACTTGGCAACGTCTGAAGGCTCATACGGCGTTTTTCCTTAGCACGACAGAGTTCTGCTTCATGCACAGTCTTCATTTGCCCAGAAATGAAATAAAACTGCTGGGATTGATTCTGTAGGACTTAACTCGAAGAGTTTATCGTCAACGTTTCATTATCCTGTTTTCAATCCGACCTCGAAAAATTTGTACTGAAAATTTCGCCAGCAACATATACCTAACATTACACATACAACAGGATGTCTTATGTCAGTAAAAGCCGAGAAATATCCAGAAATTTGATTGTATCTACACAGTATCCAGAAATTTCCAAAAATTTGATTACTTTCATTACATATGTAGATTTTCTAAATCAAACAAGTGCCAATTTTTTCCCGCAAAAAATCCGGAAATCTCGTCTAAAATTTCAGGAAAAACCAGGAAAATCCAAAATTAAATTTTGGTAGACGCCCTGTATAAGTGTTAAATTAAGAGTCTAATGTAGTTGCAGTTGACACTATGAGCCCAACTAAGAGATGATGATGTTTATAAAAAGTTGAGAGTTGATTTTAGACGAAACCGTGTGTTTCACAAAGTTTTGTATCGGAATACTTGGTAAAATCGAAAATTTTTTCCTCTTGCAGGATATTAGATTATCTACGGGAACTATAAGAACGCATCGACTTACGCGTCGATACAGCATATAAAGCACATAGAGCACACAAGCGTACGCACATAAAGCTGTGCGTTAGTAAGATGGTATCAAGAGGATATAAAATCAACCGACCATTCCTCGCTCCAAATGATTCTATTTATACATAGTGAAACAATCGCGAATTTTCTGCAGTATGCGCACAATTTCGGTTTGGATGTCTTAGCAAGTAGCGAGCTCTGTCTCAAAATTAACCGACAATAAAACACCAAATGGCCGCGAGAATTGCACGGAGAGGTTTCGCAAGCGACGCTTAAGAGCTCCGCGAAATGCTCAGGTAGCCTAGAGAGTCAAAATAATACAAAGTTCCCATTTCATTGCATCTCCTCTTGCGCCACTAGCAAGACATTGTTACGCCAGACGTAAGAATTTAACCTCGCACCCATGAATAATCATTTAGCACCTGGCCGTTTCGGAAATTTTAAATTCGGTATGGTCCAGATTCACAGAGAAGACAACTTGAGCCCTAACTGTTTAGATCAAATGGAGCCAGCTAACAAGGCAGTAGTGCTTAATCCTACAACTTCAGGGTCCAACCCTACAGACTGTAGGTCTCAGCACCACTGCCTTATTAGCTGGCCCCATTTGATCTAAACAGTTAGGGCTCAGCGCTAAGTTGTTTTTCCCGTGTTTAATTTTCACGGTGTGCGAGATCGATTCGTTATGACAGCTCATAAACGAGTTTTTCGGGGGAAAGCGAGCCCGCGATGCACCCGCTGGTAACGCTGCGATGGTAACGCTAGCGTCATAACGTTTAACCTTAATAATCAAAATACATATAGTACATAACGGGAGTAACGTGACTCCATCGTAAAATTAAATAAAACACATGTTCTATTGTTCTTTGGAATTAGGCTCGCGGAATTTTCAAAATGAAAGATAGGAGGTTCATTCTTTTGTTCTCGCTTGCTCATTGTTTCAAACTTGTACACACTCATGCAATTCGTAAGGATTCTAAAATTCCTGCATTCTGTAAGATCGGCGACTCTGCAGTCAGCTCCGTTACGAAAAAAATTGCGAGAAATTGAAAATTAGTTATCGCCGGTGTAAGAATGCTGCGCCCGGGTAAATCGAAAAAAGAGTAACAGATGGCGACATTAAGGGGCTACACCTGCGGTATTAGCTTGGCGCGTTATGAGAATTCCATTCCGTAAACACTGATCAACGCCTTGTACATGTACTCTAGATTGCCTTCCTTCCCGGCTGCGTAGCGCTCACTAATTTATCGAAGCACAAAATGTCGGCGAGGATATTAGTAAGTATTCTTTCATTTACTCACGATCATCGTGTATGTATTTGAAGTTAAAAATTGTGGAATTAAAATGCAATTTTGCGCTCCCTATGGTGGGAAAAATAACTGAATCAATAAAACTTTTCCTTTGCAGAGTTGATAAGTAGTAGTAGTAAAATAAAGTGTTTTAAATTGAAAAGTCAACCAAGAATTTTTCGACGTAACATGGCAACCGCTTTGTTCAAAAGTGTGTCTATAGGGACTAAATTCCTTTTTACTGGTGCCATCGCATCTACGAAAAATCCGACGCACAATACCTAACCGACAGCTCTCTTCTTGTTCCTCCCAAAATCTTGAGCAAGAAAAGTTTTCAGAGACCCTTTACTTCACGTGTTGCTAGATTTATCCTTTTTCATATGAGGCGTAGATCTAACATAGATAAACGTGAGGCGATCAACTGCTTTTTAGAACCTTTCAACTCATACGTAAAATTCATACTGATGAATTTTTATGAAATCTAAAAAAATTTACGTCAATGAGATTCATTTTCAAAGTTTGCCATTTTCAATTATAAATATATAATACAATTAATGGGCCCTGAGTTTAACCCAGTGGAAATGCACGTTCGGAACGCTGTTTTTCCAACATTTAGATCCTTCATAAATATCGATATCAAGTAAGGCAAGTTGCCTCACCATGAATTGATTGTCTCAAACACATTTAAATGGCAGAAAAACAGTGATGCCAAATTTCAAGAATCCCGTCTGGTTAACCGCATGGTATCATACACTTATTTTCGTTTTTCAAAATGAGGACCTCGTGCAAATCTCGCAAGTTGGTGACAATGGGTCTCGTCCATTTAACTTTATACAAAACAATCGACATTTATCGAAGCAGGCTGCCTTACTTAGAATGGATTATTAACAATGGAGGGAAAAAATGTTTCCACCCTGTGCCAATTTCCCTCGGTAAGAACATAGTAACTTTAATGGAAATTCTCCACGGAGATCCGATTTTTGACGGTGGCGCGGAAAATTTGGCCTCGGTCCTGTGGTCTCCTGCGTCCTGACCGAGGTGGAGGAAGATCGATTGGTTCCTGATCAAGTCACACCTCACTTTACGTTTCAAGTTTCTCGGCGAGTTTCTCTTTTGCCTATTCAATTTGCGTCATGAATGCGTGCCCTTTTCACGCGCTCAACGAAGTTGCTTCCGTGCTGGACTTATCCATTTTTTGGGGGAAGAGACTATGACTTGGATAGTAATATACTATCGGTACTGAACAAAAAAGAACGGAACATAATCCGGGTGTATTTATGCCAAAAAAAGGTGTGTGTAAATCATCAAGATGAACTTTGAACGTGTAATTTGTGTGCTATATGGTTCCTCTTGATTTTATTTTTTGTTAATAGTTCGTTTTAACGTAAGTGCGTTTGGATAGGTAATAGAATGGCAAGAAAAAAATGTTTATCAACTGTCCTCCAATTAATTTTTCCTGTACTAAGGTGTTTGAAAGGTATGACGGCTGAAGAAGTGACCTTTTGCGGAAAATTCAAATTGAAGATGAAACTTGAAAGTTTTAGTTTGTTACGTCGCAAATTCCGTGTCTTTGTTTTACTTATTCGAGAAAAGTACAATAATTATTATAATCTATACCTATTACCATAGTTATCGCACGCCATTTTAACACCGAGAGCTTTTCATGATATTCGGAGTGTATTTTAAACAAAATAAGAGACGCCATCTAGTTTTTTTTTTAAAAAATTTTATGTGGGATTTTGTTGAATCAAAAATTCTACACTTCAGTAGATTGTGAGGCGGGCTTCTTATCTTACTGCACGCACCGCTGAAAATTTCAACTTTTTCGATATGAACACTCGCACTACTACTACCTCTAATACCTACTTTTCATGTCCTTTTTGAAACGCGCTCTCGCCAATTTGTGAGAAGGATACTGGCTCTCAGCCACATCGTTTTGTGGGTTGTGAGAATTACACCATTCTGCACTCGCCGCCGCAATGCAATTTTTACCATTTTTATCCAGTTTCGATGTCCACACCGTTTCTCCTCTTCTCAGCGAGTATGACATTTATGAATGCATTCGTCGGTGTGCACACAAGTCTTATTTGGAATGTGTTACGTTTGTCAAGTTAAATTTTGAGGAGGAAATGCCGTGTGAAATACTAGAATCGGAATGGTGGTTCCGCTAGCAACAAGTAGTAGCCCCACGGATCAGCATGAATGTGTGGTTATGGCAATGGAAGGAGAACGCATTTCAATTCCCGTTTTCGACGTCTGAGATAATTTCCTTCCGCATCTCGGTGCTTCCCTCAAGTGCACGCTGCTGCATTTACGTGGCTCAGTTTGTTCTGTCAGGACTCATAAAAAATGTAGCCGGCGCATTGCCTCAGGGTGCGACTGTACGACTGTAACCCGAGACGTATTTTGTGGCTATTCTATGACGCCTTGCATTTGCTGCATTCTGTATATGGATCGGGTCAAGTTCACCGGGAGGAGCTGTGGAGACCAAGCTACTCGTATACTGCCGTGCTAAGGAAAAACACCGTATGAGCCTTCGGTAGTTGCCAAATTTCCTTTGATTGAATACGAATTTACAGGAGAACTTGTGAATATTTTCCGTGCAATTTTTCAGAAAATTTTCTTCGTAATAAATTAGATCTATGTCATCTGAAAATTTCAAAAGAAAATTTTCACGAATTTTCTTAAAAGTAAACAGTTTATCGAAGAAAATTCGGCAATTCTCGAATGTTCATACGGTGTTCTTCCTTAGCACGGCGCGGCAGTATGGTTTTGATCGTCGGCGGAAAAGGCACTAGACTTTTAAAAATTTCAAAACTGAGTAACAACTGGACCAAATTTAGTAAAAATAGAAGTAATAAGTAGTAAGGAAGAGTAAAATTTTGCGGTAAGACGTAGTATTTTAGGCTCTTTTTAGAATCCGGCGTATTTTCTTTCAACTTTGACTCTGAAAGTATGCAAATATTTTCTTTTTCTGGCGAAAAATGCCGCTAATTTGAACGAGGAGACGTCGCTACATCTACGGAAGATTGTAATTACTTGTCGAGTTGAACCCTATCGTGCATATAACATCATTGATACTAGGGCTCACGCGAAAATAGAGATACGGCGTTACGTCAGAGGAGAGACGAAAAGGCAAGCGATGGATTGGTACGCACTTTCTTAACGACGAATTGTACACCTCCTGCTTAAAAGTCAAAAAAATTAGGCAGGCTTAAGGGCAGGCGACAGAGAATTCATTCCGGAAATTAAGCCCCGGGAATCCAAAAACGAGGGGCGAGTGCGATTATCAGAGACTGTGTTTTCCACACAGGAAAGATTTCCAAGACCCTGCGCAGTCGCTTTCGAAATTAATGCAGGCTAAAATGGGAGAGAGGACCGAGAGTAATCCTGTATCATTGACTATTAATCGTTTGTATTTTGTTTCCAGTAAATCCGTTGATTGGTTTGTTCGGACCATCATGCCGCATCAATCCTCGTTTCCGTGTTGCCGAATGTATGCACCGAAAGAGTCAAATTCAGGGTGAGTGTTTTTTTTTTTTATGAAAATTAAAATCTTAAAATTCCACGTAAAGTTTTTCATGAATTTCAGGAATTTATGAAAAAATGCCTTCTGAATGTAGATTTTTAACTTCGACGTTGGAGAAGTATTAAATTGTACGCATATTTTTGGGCTTTTCAGAATAGTTTGACTCAAGGAAAGTAAAAACGCCTTCAATCGAGAATGATACTGCGCAACACACGGAAGCTTGAATATTTGTATCGTTAAATTATTTGCGATGTTCCGATGATAAAAGTCCGAATCCAGAGAGGAGGAGAGGAATGATTATAGAGGCTAACAATAAGAAGAAAAGTCTGACTCGACGAAGAAAAAGCGCCTTCATTTGAGAATGATACTGAGTAACACACGGAAGCTCGAATAGTTGTATCATTCCATTATTTACGATATTCCGATGGTGAAAAACGCAAAACATGCATCTCGCTTTTGATGTTGTAGATTTTTCATAACATTTTAGATATTTCAACATGTGCCCAACGAATGCTGAATTTTTTACCGAAAATTTTACTAATTTTCCTTCACCGTGTGCAGCAGAATCTGTGAAATTTTTACCAATAACGTTCATTTATTCGTTTATGGTTTAAAATAAAGAATAAGATAACCGCAGGAATTTCCGAACATCCGAATGAATTTACGTGTTTTGGACTTTCACCATTGATTTGTGACCGTGATCGGAAAAGGGGCCCGGCGTGCGCGGCCAAAGTTCTTAGGAAAGGTTTTCCTGAGTTTTTCATGGAAAACACTCTCAAATCTTCCCCGTGCAGTAAATGTTGCGAGCTGCTCCGCATTTGTTTGGACAAACAAGAGAACGTAGAAGAGCATTAAAAACAACAATTAATTTGTGGCCCGAGAATAGAACATTGGATATCAATTGAATACTTTTTTTTTTTTAGAAAAAAAAAAAAAAAAAAAATTACAAATTGTTTTTTAGGATTTGCATTCTTCAAAATTTTATCACTCCAGTTTAATGGTTTAAATATATGAGGATTACTTGTCGCAAAATATTTGTGAAAAACTCTAGTGACAGTCCTACCGAGTTAAGAGTTTATAGTTCTCTAGCTTAATGATCACTTTTTCCGTGGAGGACGGTCACATGTGTTTTTAACGGATACATGTGGTTATTTTTAATGATCATCATGATGTCAATCGGTGTAAGGGGATAGCGGGTACGTAAGTAGAATTATTTTTCTTTCATTATCAAGCGAATGAATTCACAAGCACTTAAACACATTTCGAGGTAAAATTAGCTGGCATTCTGTATCCTCGGAAAGTTTAAATATCGCCGCAAAGTTCAGCTGTTCCATTTCTGGATCCGAGGAAGAGGCAATGCCTTCACAAGTAAGCAGCTTTGAAAGATTTTTAAGGTTACGCCTCAATGAATATTACTCTTCATTTCACAGACCATCATGTACAGCTCGCTCACACATTCGGACTATTTTCAAACTCCGTCTCCGATATCCACTTCAACTGCAGGTCGAGATGGATGAAATTTTAGTTTGAAAACATGAGTTCTCTTTTCATGATACACACATAGGTGTCTCATCATCGAAATTACTCGTTAAACATTTTCTCTTGTCTCCAGCTTCTGTAACTTTGGAAGTTTTTCGTTTCTTTGCGTGCACTGTTGAGTAAGAATCCATTTATTCTCAATCGATCATTACGAAACAAATTTACGAGGGTGGGTTGTTAAGTCTGCCGCTCTTAGGAAAACAAGGTCTGTTTCCAGAGAAAACATTCTCCTTTTCTGTGCGCTCTTGAACATGGGTATTGAAACCCATGCATGGATGCGAAAATTCTGGCTGTGTAATGTTTCTTAAATTGAACATATGTCATTTTATCATTACGAAAGAGTCTCTGTCTCCCGGCGTTTCCCGCAAGATGGCAGCACTGAATTTTCCTCCATTTAAACCCATGATTAATATCGATCATTGATGAGGCAGCCTACCTCACCTAAAATCGATGGTTTTACATGCATTTAAATGGACAAAACCCCGCGCCGCCAACTTGCGAGAATCGCAGCTTTACCGACTCCTCAAATTTTCATTCCATGCCCAAGTCTCAAATTATTTCAGATCTCTAAACCGGGGCAATTTCCGTGATTCCGGTCACGGGCGGCCAAAATCCTTAAACCATAATTCACCTTCTTATTGCTGTGAAGCGGCCCTTTGAGGACACGGATTATCCATAGATAGAGGCAAGGCTTTATATGTAGAGGCAAGGGTGGATTTTTCTTTGGGCGTGTCTATTTCTTTGTGTATAAACTTCAACTATCAGCCCGCTGGTTGGCTTAATGCTATCCAATGGAGGCCCGCGTCGCAGCCGTGGCCGATTAACATAGAGTATATAGAGTCGTAATGTAAATGTGAGAGCTGGCGCCACTTTTAAGCTTTTTACAGGTTCCGAATTCCGAGACTCCTGTGTCACGCCGGGTCATTTTTTCGATACGTAACCGATTGTTTTGGATACACGGGGACCTGGCCATCTATTGTAAACAAAGAGGATAGGAATTATTACGTATTCTACATCGCCATTTTGGATCGCAAAACCATCGGAAAAGTGACCGAAGCTCAGCGCACACCGGGCTCGGAACTCATTGATCAGAACAATGCCGTGCAACGCAAAAACGCCGTAAACGCCATTTTAAATTTTTTGGAAACAATCAGGGTGTCTACGGGGGTGTGAGTATTGTCGCCAATGGAACGACTCCTCTAACAAAATGTTCACCTGTACCGTAGTATCGTTTTCGAAGCGGGAAGCTCAAAAAACCGCAAATTTCTTACGCAGATTGTGAAGTTATGAGTGCATTTCAGACTTTGCCGATGCGCTCATAGTGATTTTTGAGGCATTATCTGTAGGAAACAACTCTTAGTTTTGCTCTAGCAAAAGTTTGCAACAGGCCCATTTGAGCGAGAAATTCAAATTTTTGAAATTTTTCGAATTTCTTCAGCCAAAGGTACTGAAAAAGTACTGCATTTTTCTGTTGAGAAGGCACTGAATTTTCTCGGGAATGTACTGAAAAAGTACTGTAAGAGTCCTGATTTTTGACCAGCCTGTTTTAGTAGGCACCCTGACAATGTATTATAGCAGAAAAACTTGGTACGTGGGGACAATGTTTTTTTCAGAATTCTTTCGCAAATACCATCCTGTAAATTTGAGATGCATGGGTAAAACCTTCAGCATGCACAACAACATGCATGCCTCATTTTATGAAGTGTTAAGTTCCAAAAAACGCGGGAAAATCTCGATGGATTTACGGCGCTTTTGCTCAGCACGGTAGAACATGGCGCCAGCTCTCCCATTTAAATTACGACTCTGCGTATTCTATGCAGATTAAACCCTGGAAATTCAAGTGAATCAGTTTGAAGTACTCACCATTTGAACCGAGCATCCAGGCCATTTCTCCTCCCCGCCGCCCCACTCTTGGGAACGGGAAGAGTCCTTTTGTCTCTCGTCTGCTCCTCGCGTTCGAACTCACCAACCCTGCCGAACAAACAAATCCGTCAACACCAATTCAACGAGACCTAGCACACACTCAAACGCACGAAAAACCGCGTATCTGCACCCGAGAAACCTCTGACACTTACGTGCTTTTGTCCCCTCGCAAAATCACGCCTGCCGGAAGACGCCTCGACTGTGTTCATTAAACTGAAAGAGGGGCGACAACGAGAGTTCAAGGGATAGGAAGTGTTGAAATTGGACTGAATTTTGTCATTAGAACTACTACTCCTAGCTTGCATTTGAAGATGCGTATGTAGGAGTAGTATCTCTATGAATGATAGGTGATTTTATGGATAAGCAAGAGACAGTAGCTCCTCATTGCAGAATGTAGTCCAATTGTGCTCGGAAATCAGTTTTACTGCACATATAATGTTGACAATTCAATGTTTACCTGTGCTCTGTACCCAAATGAAGACAATCGTGCACAGATTTTATCACTGGACTAGGATATGCCAGGAATAATGAATGAGAATTCGAATGTTGCTAGATTTCCCCGAATAAAATATTTAATTTTGAGAAAAATATCTAGGTTCCTTTTGAAATTCGTAGGAGTGTCCGTTTCAATTACAAATAATATCACGGGGAAAAATGGATTGCTGATTTAACAATTAAATTGTTAAAAAATATGTCCGACATCTTTCAAATGTACCTTTTACAATAAAGGCTAGTTAATTTAACCGCGAGGGTGGTTAAATTAGCATTTCTTTATTGTAAAATATACGTTGAAACATGTCGGACAGTTTTTATACTTATACGATTCTTAAATCAGCAATATCATTTTTTTCCGTGTGATTACTTAGTTAGTTAGTTATTTTTATTAGAGACATTCAGCATCCTAGGTTATTAATATCTTTAAAGAAAATATGAAGGAAGAGTGTAAGTACAAAAATTTAGATACCTAACTTAATGGAAGTAAAAAATTTCAATATTTTGGTTGCAACACTCGGATCATCGTAGTAGAGTGGATTTGTATCCCTGTTGACTGTTGGAGAGTAAATAATATACTCTAAAGAATTAGGTGTAAGATAGGTGTATGAATACGCGAGTCCTCTACACAAAAAAAGTTTGATTTTATCAAAAGAAATTTGGCAATGTCGAATGTTCGTTCGGCTCTTTTCCTTAGCACGGCAAGACCCAATAACGCATGAACCGTTGAAGAAACTATAAGCGAGAGAGAAACGAGGGATCAGGGTATTGAATCTGCTGAAATTTTGTTTGGGAACCAGTTTCAGTTCACAAATAACATTGAAAATTCAATAGCACTTCTGCCCTGTTTTAAATGCACATCCTTGAATAAATTTCAGTGTGAGCGTGAACCTCACCTTCACTTATTCGTTTGAGAATCGGATGGAATGAATTGGATGCCAAAAACAAGATGTAGTCTATCTACATAGAGGGTTTTAAAAAACAACCTATCACCTATCATCGTGCCTCAGTGGGTGCGAACTTTTTGAAACTCTCGTTTCTCATAGTTTCTTTCTCTTAAAAGTTGTTCAATTTCGGCTTCATGAACGCAGATTGACCGGAGAGATTTCGCTAAGCTCGACTTGTACCGAGTCATTTTGAAATCTACCTTTTCCTTAGATTGCTTTGACTTTTCAAAGAAGTTGTGAGTCGTTTGAAATAACTCAAAGCAAAGCGTTTCCTCCGTGCATTTTCTAGAATTATCTAAAAATTGCTCCTTAAAAAGACCGTGAGTATTTTTTTTCATAGGAATCTGGTATTAGTCTCATAATTTTCCGTGAATCATGGAACCAAATCCCGCGTGAATTCTCTCAAATGGGTCTGTTCCACGCAGGAAATACAGCCGTGTAAATATTGACATTTTAGGGGAAAATGGAACAAAAGTCGCGATATTACCATTAAGAAAAGTCTGAAATTCACCCCTTAATGCGCAATTCACCCAGTTTGGAACACCTTTGATCGAATTTCCCATGATAGGAAACAGTTTCCAGTCACTGTATCCGGAGACCATCGACGGCAACTTGCGGTTAACGAAAACCGACGATTCTAAACATAACATGTACCTAAAAACATAACCTGCAAATCGATGTAATAGAGAGATGTTGTGCGTAGAAATGAACCACTATCAAAGATCACGTTTCGAGGAATTGTTTTTTGTGCTAAACTCAACGCAAATTAAGGCGTTGGGTGCAGAAAAGACACTTCTCAGTTGCGTTCTTTTACACTCTCTTAGAATCTCCACTCCAAATGGTCTAGGAAGGATACTATTCGGCAGAATTTCTGATATTTTTTGTTTGGAGTATATACTGTAACATCTTTAAGGAGTATTACTGTAACAAAGCTGGCTCTCTTCTCCTGAAGATGATTGAATGTTCCTGTTGCTATTTGTTTTATTGACTTGACGAATCTTTACAGATAATTATTATATTTTTAATATTTTGTGCTCGGCACTCGAAGGCTTGACAAACAGGGCCATGCCCTAGTCGTTAGTAGAAGAAGAAGAAGATCTTTAAGGAAATTCAGTAAAAGTTTCATCGAATTACATATGTTTGGGCACAGGCCCAAAATAAAATGAGAAAAATAAATGAAAGAAAGAAATGGGCAATTTTGGAAAGTGGACTGTATATTTTTATTTTACGAAAGGCTACCAGGCCGCACGGGGCCGGCTACAGAACAAGTCTGGATTCCCTAATTGAGTCTTACGAGACGATTTGGAATACCAGGCTGCGCGGAGCCGGCTTCAGAGCGAGTCTGGGTTTGAGAAAAAAAAGGAAACGCGAGAATTTTGAATCTTAAACGTAAACGAAAAAGAAACTCATGAACGGAAGATTTAAACTAATTTAGATGAACATGGAGAAATTGATACTTACACTATTGAAAAGAAGAAAAGATCAAGAGTTACAAATTTGCCGAGAAAAAACACTGATGAAATAGGAAATCTAGCTTGAAGAGCTTTACTACGTTACAATTTACCTAAAGCTTGAAGAGCTTTGTAGAAACTTAAATACTAAGACGCGGATCTGAATCGCTACTGGAATACCAGTAGGGCACACTGCTGGAATGCCAGCAGGAACCTAACAAACGAAATTAAAAGAGATGGAAAGAAACCTATAAGAAACACTACTGGACTCCAGTAGGAAATCTAAACGTCACTGGATATTAGTGAGATGGCGAAAGAAAAGCGAAGAAAACACGAAACACCACTGGATTACCAGCGGGATAAGATCGGCAAACGTAGGCGGAGATTAATCGGCCACACGGGGGACCCTACTTGGAGCTGTTTCGGCTCGATATTCGCGAGAACAAACAACAAACTAAAAAATGAACTTCTTATCGAACCAAAATGAAAATCTGAGTGAACTAAAAGTAACTGTATGGTGTCCTCCTTAGGATATAAAAGTAAAAATAAAACTTTCCCGAGTCTTTTCCTGGAAAAGCGGGATCAAAAGGAACGGGATGGTTTACAAGACCCGCGCGCGATCTAGCGGATTGGCGCGGTACTAGCCTTTTGCCGGTCGAGCGCGGAGGGAAGGAGTGCGCTGGCCGACGCGGCGGTCACGGTGGCTGCTCGCACGCGTTGCAATGAAAAAGGATGAAAATAAAAATCAGTCCCTGACTGAACATACCCGCCCCGTTGAAACCACCCGGTTTCTAAACAAAAAAAAACTTTCTTAAGTCGGAGGGGGTACAAAGGGAAGAAATTGAAGAAGCTTCGATTAAGAACATGATTAATATGGTTCATGAAGTTAAGAGTATTGTAGTAAGTAAAGAGTAACTAAAAAAAAATGCTTGAGGGTTGTAAAGCCTCGTAAAAAAGTCAAGACTGACACCCAAAACTCTTTAGGAGGGTTGTAAGGCCTCAAAGAAATTTCAGAATGCGAGATGTCGACTTCCATCTTAAGTGGTTATTTGAGGGTGGTCTGATTGACATCACGCCTTTCGCAGGAGAGCGCTTGCGTCGTCTCTTGCATGCAGGTTTCGCAGACACCTGTTCATCTGGGGGTCCCTTATTGGTTGAGGACATTTGAGGGGTAGCCTCGCAATTAGGACCTTGGGGTCGCTCGATGACGACCAGGTGTGATCCTTTTGACAAGGACTCAGATTTCGGAAGAGCTGCAGATCCTTTTGAACATGGACCCACGATGACCCAACCAAAGACGCTGCTCAGAGCAACCGGTTCATTTGGGTTGTGGTCTCACGTTTTCCAGTGAAGATGTACGGGAAAATATCCGCACCGATCAGGAGTTGAACATCCTGAGGCTCAAAGAAACGAGGATCCGCAAGTTGTAGGTGCCTATACTTGGAGCTAATGGGCTCGGGCACACTCGTGGTCGGCATTTGCGTGGTAATTTTCTCCATAATTACAGCATTACTCCTGAATATTGGTTTCCCAGACTTGTTGGGTTTAATAATACAAACAGTAGAGGCACTTACGCCAGGGATCGATTGGTCAGCTAATCCAATGATTCGCTCAGAGGTAGCGTCCCTGGGTAAACCTAGCCGTCGGGCACAGTCATCTCGAATGATTGTCGTCATCGAGGCACTGTCAATCATAGCCCGGACCTTATGGAAACGTCCGTCGGCACCCTTGACTCGAACGACCGCAGTACCTAGTAATACTGTCTCGGTGGGATTGGACTTGAGAGCTTGATGCACTCTCTTAGATTCATCACCTGAAGAGTCTGCAGTCTCTTGCTCCGCTTGGGATTCAGAGCTCGAGGAGTTCTTGCGCTTGACTCGTTCTTTACGGTCGGAGAGCTGAGGGTCGGCCTCTTTGGGCATGTCACAGTGAAGCAAAGTATTGTGTCCGTCATTGCACACTCTGCAAGTTAGACCAGAATCACATTGGTCTTGATGATTTCCACTGCGAAGACAGATGGTGCATAAATTATTTTTCTCGACAAAATCCCTGCGTTCGTCGACGCTGGCTTCAATAAACTTTGGACATTTATAAAGAAAATGATCACAATCACATAGACACCGAGATCTAGTTTTCTCGGTAGGTGAGTGCGCAGTGGCTGTGAAAGATCTCTTTGGACTGGAGTCATGACTATACTTCTTGGAACTTTCACTCGAAGAACTGCTCATGGGTGCACTCGCCGTCAAGTCTAAAATTTCAATTTGTCTCTGGACAAATTTCAATAGATCCTTGGTCGTGGGCATGGTCTCTCTCGTTTGCCTTCTCTCAAAAGTTTTTACAAGAGATTTAGGAAGGCATTTCAAAGCTATGTGTAGAGTCATAAAGTCCCCGAGGTCAGCAATTTCCTGAGTTTTAATCGCTGAAACGCACTCACCAAAAGTCGACATGAAGTTCGATAGATCATTCTTGTTTTCGTTTTGAATGGCGGAAAAACTTAGGAGTTTGTTCAGCAAGCTTGAACCAATCATGCGCTTATTCTCGTACATCCCAATAAGAGCATCCCACGCTATTGGATAATTCACGTCCGTAATGGGTAACTCCTTTACGAGTGCTAAAGCAGGGCCAGACAGAGTGGTCCTCAAATAGTTCAGCTTGGCACTCGGAGTCAGGGACTCATGGTGATGGATCAGAGACTCAAAATTCGCGCGATATTCCGGCCATGCGCTTATTGTGCCGTCGAAAGTTTTCAAGGTAATTCGAGGCAGTGTGGGCGCATTGCTTGAAATGATCGTAGTGTTGTTCATCAGCGGATTAGAGTTATCAGCTGTGCCGGTGGACTCCAGTGCATCAGTCAGCCTTTTCTTAATCTCCGCAATTTTGAAATACACATCGGTGAAATGCTCTATCAACTCGCTGCTTTGATCAAAACTTGCCTCTGGGTTTAACCGTAACTCTATTTCGTAGCAGGATATGACCGTTTCTTGAAGGTTCTTTAGAGATTGTCTTGAATCTTCCTGCCGGCAAATGAATTCAGGCGACAATTTTTTCACTGCCAGGCAGCGCTCGGCAACTTCATAGCAAGCCTCTAATTGCCGACCGTAGATTTTCCGCTTATTTTTTAGACAGATCAACTCAATCTCTAAGTCAGTGACTTCCTTTGCTTTTACCTGGGAGGCATTACTATCATCGAATGCCATGCTGCTTCTTTGATAATCAGAATTTTCAAACAAGACAGGAGAGACCTTTTGCCTTAGATTCAAACAAGTAACAAATACAAACACCAAAAGAAAAACTGTAAAATTACAAATATGATAGATCAGAGGATCCAAGTCGGACAATCAAAAGTTCCGAGGTCCCTCAGATCACCAATATATTCATTTAAAATTTCAAACACTTCAAAGATAATGGATCAGCGGATCCGGCTCGGAGGACCAAATGTTTGGGCACAGGCCCAAAATAAAATGAGAAAAATAAATGAAAGAAAGAAATGGGCAATTTTGGAAAGTGGACTGTATATTTTTATTTTACGAAAGGCTACCAGGCCGCACGGGGCCGGCTACAGAACAAGTCTGGATTCCCTAATTGAGTCTTACGAGACGATTTGGAATACCAGGCTGCGCGGAGCCGGCTTCAGAGCGAGTCTGGGTTTGAGAAAAAAAAAGGAAACGCGAGAATTTTGAATCTTAAACGTAAACGAAAAAGAAACTCATGAACGGAAGATTTAAACTAATTTAGATGAACATGGAGAAATTGATACTTACACTATTGAAAAGAAGAAAAGATCAAGAGTTACAAATTTGCCGAGAAAAAACACTGATGAAATAGGAAATCTAGCTTGAAGAGCTTTACTACGTTACAATTTACCTAAAGCTTGAAGAGCTTTGTAGAAACTTAAATACTAAGACGCGGATCTGAATCGCTACTGGAATACCAGTAGGGCACACTGCTGGAATGCCAGCAGGAACCTAACAAACGAAATTAAAAGAGATGGAAAGAAACCTATAAGAAACACCACTGGACTCCAGTAGGAAATCTAAACGTCACTGGATATTAGTGAGATGGCGAAAGAAAAGCGAAGTAAACACGAAGCACCACTGGATTACCAGCGGGATAAGATCGGCAAACGTAGGCGAGATTAATCGGCCACACGGGGGACCCTACTTGGAGCTGTTTCGGCTCGATATTCGCGAGAACAAACAACAAACTAAAAAATGAACTTCTTATCGAACCAAAATGAAAATCTGAGTGAACTAAAAGTAACTGTATGGTGTCCTCCTTAGGATATAAAAGTAAAAATAAAACTTTCCCGAGTCTTTTCCTGGAAAAGCGGGATCAAAAGGAACGGGATGGTTTACAAGACCCGCGCGCGATCTAGCGGATTGGCGCGGTACTAGCCTTTTGCCGGTCGAGCGCGGAGGGAAGGAGTGCGCTGGCCGACGCGGCGGTCACGGTGGCTGCTCGCACGCGTTGCAATGAAAAAGGATGAAAATAAAAATCAGTCCCTGACTGAACAACATACATCATGCTTTAATTACAATGGATGACGCGTTAGCGGAAATTCTGAGATACCGCAACCGAGAATTGCTCTATCTGCACCCAACGCTTCAGGTGGACATAATAGGAACACCGATTTCGGGTTGTTTTGTGTTACGCTTTCTGTATTTGACAAAAGTAACCCAAGAATACACGTATTTTTCGGGCAGTGTTTTTGTAGTGTACATCTAGAAACCGTCACCAGTCCCTCGGTAAAGCACGTTCTGAAGGGCAAATCCTGGCGATTACCTAATTGAAACGCCAATAAGTTTCGTACAAAAGCGACGCGGGTTAAAAATTGAACACGGAAGAATGAGTTTTTAGTGAGGATCGTTCCAGTGGCGTGGCGTGCTTTGCGATATATCGATTGCTTTGTCATTTAAACCTATGGAAAAGGATCGAAAACAGGGTTTTCGCAGCGAACACCTTCATAATCGATTCTTTACCACAGCTTCAAATTGGGAAATATCGATAATCGATAGTTCACGCCTCGCCACTGGATCGTTCATTATTACTATATTAGCTCGCAGGCGGGAGTTGGTGTACACCGCGGTTTGCGAGAGTAATTTGGTCGGATATCAAAACACCGATCTGGGCTTTTTGTTGCGCGGCGATGCTTTCTCTCGGCTATTGTCGGCGTTATGTTCGCATTTCCGCTCTTTTAATGCCTCTGACTGTAACGTCCGTGCAGCTTTAGCGATTTATCGATCGATTTGTCTGCGCCTGGTTTTGCGTATTCGTTCCTCGACAAATACAATTGCCGATCCTTAAGGAGAATAGTAGCGAAAGCAGTGTTCTAAGCTCGTCTCTTAGTTTAGAAGCCGTATGATCCACCAAACTCACTTTTAAAGACCGTTGAAGATTTTTTAAAAACCAACATAAATTTTTACCTATGTATTAAGGCGCATTCAGTGAAAAGTCATACAAAAAATGTATTGTTCTGTTGCAATACTATATAGTAGCCGCAATTTGGACAAAAATGACGAAAAATTACCAATCAGAAAGTTAGAACTGCGGCAACTTTTTACAGGTCAACCTCAGCCAGACTCTTAATTTCCTAGGGGTCATGACCGATTTTCCGGATCATTTGGCGCAAATGCCACCTGTAAGTTTGGAACACTGAGCAAGAGTAAGCAAACTGCGATATTATATCAAACACATTTTGCTAAATCACTAGTTTCACTTTAAACTTTTTGGCAAAAAATGGACAGATCACGCTAAGACGCACATTTTAGCTGTTTCAGCCATATATTCTATTTTTTTCAACCCTAAAATTAACCTAAAAGTATGCACACGTGACGATTAACTGCTCGATTCGCCTAATCCAGTGCAAAATTTTTGTTTCTGAACTTTCAGCTTCATTTCAAGGGTTAATTACAAACTGGATCATTTGGGAAAAAACAGTGGAAATATGTTTTCAGGTGTAAACGATCAAATTATTGCTGAAAGATGAAGTGAAACTACAAATTCAGATAAATGCAATCGACATATCCTTGTTTTTTTTTGCCCCCGTGAAAATCCATCTGAAATGACGAAGTTTCTTGCGGAGGAATAAGGGTTTACTGAAGAACGATGTGTTCGTCATTACGAAATTTCTTTTCAACTACTAGAATGATTCCAGAGCCAGTCGTCCAACTCATTATTTCTAATTTTATAGACTGTTTTTCAAGAACCCTCGAAGTCTTTAGTACACTTGAAAAAAAACACATTGGATCTAGAGTCCAGACTCTTAAAAACATCCACAAGAAAAAATACTCTTGATTCAATCAGATTCAAGCTTAAATCAAGAACCAAGCCTCTTAATTTGAGCGGATTTCCTTTTAATTTAAGCTTAAATCTGATTGAATCAAGAGTCCTTTTTCTTGTCAATGTTTTCAAGAGCCTGGACTCTAGATCCAATGTGTTTTTTTCCAGTGTATCTCAAATGACAGAGAATGAATGAACTAAAAAACAGAGTAACTGTGGTTAAGCCTGAGATCCGCCGCTCAAAAAAACTACGAGAGATTCAAAGGCGCTACTTCGGGGCCAATTGCGAAATAGGTACTGAACAAATCCATGGCTAATGTTCAAAATTAATAATATTCACAAATTCAAGTTGTTATAGAACTTTTTTCTCACCGATTTTCCAAATTGTTGATTCTTTTACACTACGTCCGTTTCGAGCAGCTCATCGTCGTACAAGAAGGAATTTTCACAAAATCATTGATAAATTGTGGAAAATTTGGATGGCTGAAATCGAAAAACGAGTACCACCGATCCCTTCGTGACGTTACGAATATCCACCCATGTTCAATTTTTCTTCAAGAAAAGCGGCCAGCATATTTTTAAAAAAAATTCTCTTGATTTTTGTTATTCATCCGTTGAAGATATTTACTTAAAATGTTGAGGAGATGTCCTGTTTACTCCTCCTCTAAAAATAAATCGTGAGGAGATGTTTCAGAACGTTGTGATGTCATTGCGCTTTTCTCACTTTAGCCGTAGATTTGATACTGAAAATTTCCGTTTGTATACCAAGACATTTTCCCCCCAAATGGGAAATCGAATTTATGTATTGGAATACGTTATATCTCTCTATAATTACTAAATCAAAAGCGATCCTTCAAAAATTCTCGTGTTCTTTATCAGATTTATTTTTTAATTGACGGGGTGAATTTTTATCGGCACCCCCAAGTTTTATTTTTATGACAGCAAAGGTAGCAATTTGTCTAGCGTCTTTACTTTAATTTTCCGAAAGGAACAGCTTTTTCAGCGTTTTCAAGAAGCACATCTTTTCTGGCAGCGACAATTTTCCGGCAAGTCGGCAAGCTTGTATTTCCTCTTTTTAAACCTAATACACATGCACAATCGATTGCGGGCAAGGCAGCCTGTTTCGATTTATATTAATAATCGATTCTTTAACGCGCTTTTAAATGATCAAAGCCCACTGTTGCCAAACTGCGACCGTCGCCACTGCATTTTACTGCGACCTGCAATTATCGACATTAACTTAATTACAGGTTTCTTCTCTCTTTTAGTCTCCGTCCACTTAACTTTAAAACTCCTTATAAGAGGGAAAATCGTCTAAGAGTTTTCCTGAAGAGCCAGTTTGATAGAAAATCGGATGTGTCTATTTCTTGAAATCGCTCTAAAATATTTTCAAATGTTTTACCGAGAAAAGAATGGAAATGAAAACTAGTGCGATGTAAATGTCGCAGGCAATTAACAATCTCCGAATTTGCGAGCGGGTCAGGTATTATTAGGATAAAGCGCAATAGTGCGCCTAGACTTAGTGAGGGTTTGATGCATACTTGCCTTCAAAATCATGTTCTCGGCTTGGAGCGCCTTCATTTTTTGTGATACTCTACGCTTTATCACGGAGTTAGTTTAGTTGCTTGTTTGACCTTAACCCAACGTCGTGGTTTCCGTCACATACTCTCCTAAATGTGTCTGTTTCTTCATATTTCTACGGAGGAAAAAGTGACTCCTCGCATCAAAGGCAAAACAAAAGTACTCTAAGTAATCTTTTTCTTTTATTTCTAAATGTTGTGTTTTTCTATTCTTTTACAAGTGACTTGCGAATTGCCGGCGAGGGCTAATTGTCTACGACATAAACAAAGTATGACAGGCAAAGTTTTGTTATCGAATATGATATGATGTATAGATCTGTGAATGCTGTGTACTATCAATGTTTGGTAAGTAATCAAACCAATCAGAGTCTAGAATAGATGGAGTGAAAAATAATTGCAAGAAAATGAAAATAAATATCATACAATTCGCGGAGGATAGGCAGGAAAGAAAATGATGTTCATCCTCTCATTCTCCTTGGAACTTAATTAATTTTGCTAGTTAGGTTCATTTAAACTTATAAACTTGTTTCACGCTCTCAATTTGTCGAAACAAACATATTCTACGATAGAGAAGTCATGGTTGCATCAGAATTTTTAAATTTCCAAGTTTGGTCCGCCTGCTGAAACTGGGATATAATCTGCGAGAAGGTTTCAGCCCTCTAAAATTAGGAAAAAATCAGCAATGTGAAGTGAAAGGTATTGTACAGAAACAAAAAATGTGAATTTGGAACTTCGAATGGAGTATTATTTAATTAGGGCACCAACTAAACTATAATGAAAAGGTAGCCAAATGCGTGGAACCATTCGTAGGTAATACATAATAATACCTTACAAAAAAAAAATCAACTATCGGTAGGTACATCATTTCCGAGATAAAATAAAAGCGGCGATTCTTCCTGTTAATAAAATTGTTCAAATTGACATAGTTTAGCGCAAGACAAGCAACTTTAACGTTAGGATAGTGACTTAAGCGTGTTTTGCAGAGTTTCACTCGCTCGTCCTCAGAAAGCAATTTTTTATGTCCCATACCGGAATTTCAACCACACGATAAACCTTAAACTGTCATTGTGTTTTATTTCCGATCAAAAACATCGAGCTCGTGTAAAAAACATAATTCTTTCAGTAAATATTGTAAAATAGTCTCCTCCAGCTGGCTGGAAAAAACTGAATCACCGTAAAATAAACGAATTTGACTACGTTCCTCTTCAGATTACAAAATAATGGAGTTTAATTCATGAAATGTGATAAGAAGCTTTAGAGTCAATGGTGAACTTTATGGAGGATCTTGCCAAGTGATCTGCCAGCACGTCCCTTTTTCCCAGAGAACGTTGTTCCCTTTTAAATACAGCTGTGATAGAATTTTTTTTTAAAATTCCTAGCATGGCTAAAATTTAAATTCCAGTCAGGAAAGGACCCAACACTGAGGGAAAAAGGTGCGAAAACAACCTAACTAATCATTCTCAATAATTCGTACATGTTTTTGGTACATATTGTTTCTCTACTAGAAGAAACTGAGGTATCAAAGGTTTCGCTTTTTTCTTTTAGAAGTATAAGCGATTGATAACTCCAGAAGGAGATCGATTTCTAGCGGACCGAAATCCACCAATGACAACTATATGCTCCTCGATAAAAGATCAATTTTTTTTCTTTTTTTTTTAACAAAATACAAAAATTGTCCCTGACCCGAAAATCTGGTTTTTTTTTGTGCAATGAAACAAATTTTTGGTACCTGTGGAGAAGGATAGTTTTTGTACTGATCAACATCTGCTAACGCTCACCCTCTGGGAAGTCGGGTCCATTTCCGCAGCCCCCCCACATTCGAATCTTACACCAAAAATTATATCATAATTTTGTGCTAATTTTGTGCTATTTTGTGCCGCAAATTAAAAATTTTGTGCTGCAAAATTAAGGGGGAAACGCTCCTCAAAATTGGGGGGGCTGTAGAAACGGTAGCCCCCCCACTTTCGAATTTTCGAAAAAAAAGAATGCCATAATTTTGTGCTAATTTTGTGCTATTTTGTGCCGCAAATTAAAAATTTTGTGCTGCAAAATTAAGGGGGGTAGCAGCATTCCAAATTGGGGGGGGGGGGCTGTAGAAATGTTTGCCCCCTGTTTTGATTTATCGGAGAAGAAGTATGCCATAATTTTTTACTAATTTTGTGCTATTTTGTGCCGTAGCAAGACTTTCAATTTTTTCAAATTTAAGGGGGAAAAATTGGTATTTCAAAATTGGGGGGGCTGTGGAAATGTTTGCCCCCCTCTTCGATTTCTTGAAAGTGGAGTATGCCATGCTTCTGCTTTAATTTTGTGCTATTTTGTGCCGTAGAGATATTATTCATTTTTGTAAATTAAGGGGGGTAAACGGGCACATCAAATTTTGGGGGGGGGGCTGTGGAAATGTTTGCTCCCCTTTTTGATTTCTGGAAAAAAAAGTATGCCGTAATACTCTCATAATTTTGTGCTATTTTGTGCCGCAAAAAGAAAATTTTGTGCTCCAAAATTAGGGGTCTTAAATACCACCCCAAATTTAAGGGGGAGGTCGCAGGTGCGGCAGCCCCCCACTTTCGAATTTCGAGAAAAAAAGCACGTCATAATTTTGTGCTAATTTTGTGCTATTTTGTGCCGCAAAAAGAAAATTTTGTGCTCCAAAATTAAGGGGGTTAAATACCATTTCAAATTGGGGGGCTGTAGAAACGATAGCCCCCACTTTCGAATTTCGAGAAAAAAAGTACGTCATAATTTTGTGCTAATTTTGTGCTATTTTGTGCCGCAAAAAGAAAATTTTGTGCTCCAAAATTAGGGGGATTAAATACCAATTGAAATGGGAGGGGCGGGGACTGTAAAACAAGTTAGCGCTCCGGCGGAACCCGAATCTTCCGCTCCGGAGCGTCGCAGGCTCGCAGGTAGCCGGAACCTTTGCCAGCGCAGCGTGGTCACATCTCTCTCCGCTTTGACTTCTGCCCATGGAAACGGACGGAAAGGGCCAAGCACCGTGGCAACTTAAGAAAGATCCGGCGGGAGATCCGGCGCGGCGCTCTTTGCACGGGATATTTAACCAGAGAGATTTATCCTATAATCATTAAGGATCCTTTTTGGAGGGTTATATACAGTTGGGTGTCAGCGAGTTCCAAATCGAATGTTGCTCTACTGTTTTTATTTTGCACGCTACCGATTATTATTTACTGAATCGAACAGTTTTGAGAAATAAATGATTGGCTTTCATTTCAGAAGCAACAACAATTTTGACACGTATCCAGCGAAACATATCATGAAAGGACCATTTTTAAGGAATGTTTCAGAAAATGTGTTATCGTTGATTTCAAGACCTCCGAAATCTAGTTTACATTACCTCACTGGAATGCGCCCTGTGCTCTTTTCCAATCTTTAATAACAAAATTCAATTTTCCACCATTTTTCGTTAGGTGCCGATGTTTGGTTTCAAATAAAGTACCAACACAATGTACATGTATATTTTTTTAATAACGCTTTATTTATTCTAAAAAGCGCTCAAGTGTCCGAAATATTTCTTTTGTGGTAACGCTTAGCTCTAGCTTTCTACTGGGCTGATTTTCATGATTTTTGCGGATATCAACAGGTAATTTTTTTTAAATGAGCCCGCTCACACAGCCTGATTAATGGGGGGGGGGGGGGCATGGTGTTATGCCATCGGGCGACAAATTTCGGGAATTTTTTTGGGGTTTTTTATGGAAGGGGAGTTTATGTTTCATTTTCGCCTTTTACGTGTCACAAATCCTCGTTCCTTAATTGATAAATCATTTCCCCTTTCCTAAATAATTGTTTGCAACACTTTCCTGCACAAATGCGCATCCTTCTCACTATCGCAGAATACGATTGCGCTTTTGATGTTTTCGAAACTTATATTTCGTGCGCATCGGCATCGCGTGAATCTATAAGATATATAATTGATCAAGAGTAAGATATTATAATATTGACCCGAAAAAAATCCCTAGCCGGAAAGAAAAAAAAATCCCTAGATTTCGCTAAAAATCCCTAAATCGCCAGATTTGCTCAAATATCCCCCCAAAAGCCCTAGAATTTACACAACTTGCCATTTTCAACGTAGAAATATGACATCGTTTGATGTATCAGTTTGGAATATTTTAATCTGATTGGCTTGTTTGAATTTTGCCGTCCTATGTAAGCATTGAACAGATTAATAAAATGAAGGAATTGGTATTAGTTGTGTTTTTTTTCTTTTTTCTTTTTTTTTTTTTTTTGAACTGTCAAGCACATCGAGTGACGCTATCGTTTTATGTTCCGGCTTATTACAACACTGTGATTGTGCAGGTTCCTGTTTGCTAAATGCGATCCTATTGATCTTGGTATGCCGCAGAATCACGTATTTTTTTTTGTTTTGACCACCGATTTGCTCGAAATTTTACCGCGAATTTGAAAATATAGACTAAAAAAACTTATTTTGAAAAAATAAAAAAGTTGCACTCGCGAGCTGTTTAATCCTCGTTGAAATTTCGAGGGTCAGATTCAGGTAAGCGCGAGACAATGGGGCAGCGATGTCGAGCGTGCCGAGTAGCGGTCTAGAGGATTGCTGTGTTGCCAATTCCGAGAATGGGTATTTACTCATTAGATTTTCCAAACATCGTAGCAAGCCCCCGGTATAACTACTTAAATTGAGCAACAAAGGCCTGCGAAGCGGGCCCTTTGGGGGTTGGACTGCATAGCGGCCAGTAATTAAAAATGGCCCATCATGGAGAACAAAAGCAATAGCATTTCTGGTTCCGTGATCGACCAGCAGGGGTATATAGGGTGTTGCAAGACGATGCAAAAATTTTCAGGTTGCTCCGAAATAGAACAGAATACATTGATCGCAATCAAGCGGAGTGATGTGACTCAAGGGACCGGATTTATCATATCGATGGCTATAGTGGCCCAATCACACATGAAAAAATTTCTTTTGCGAATTTTTTGGGTCTTACTCCCTGAAATCAATTCATTTGAACAAAAAAACTCGGCAAAGTTTCAAACAAATTGAATAATATTAACCCATGCCGACTGAGCCGTCTTTTTTATATGGGATTTTACATTGAAGAACACTTTTTTTTAGAAAGTGCAATTTTCCGGAAAATCGGTAAATTCTAGAAAAAAACTGAGACCGTATTCGGAATAAGCCGAAAAAATTGAGAGGAAGAGTCCCATCAGACACTTCAAAAACAATAAATTCACCTCTCGTTTTAGCGGTGAACCATGGGAAAGTGCTTTTATGAAGGGTAAATGACGGTATAAAAATCTCAAATAATTGCATAGGTCTGCGTCCGAAAACAAAGCTTAACATACGATGGTTCTTATTGATGTGTTTTTTACGCTGTGTCCGATAATACTATCCCTATTTCTTCATCTCATCAGCATTTCCTGGAATATATACATATTTTCTCGTAAGAAAGGGGGTTTACCATTGATCGACGTTTAAGATATACCTATTCATACCATATTCATACCTTGTTTAGAGGCCCAATGTGCAGTAGCTTTCCTCAGAACCATGAATACCGAACCAAGATTTAGAGAGTATTTGTGTGGGCACTTTATTTGAAACCAAACATCGGCACCTAACGAAAAATGGTGGAAAAATTGAATTTTGTTATTAAAGATTGGAAAAGAGCACAGGGCGCATTCCAGTGAGGTAATGTAAACTAGATTTCGGAGGTCTTGAAATCAACGATAACACATTTTCTGAAACATTCCTTAAAAATGGTCCTTTCATGATATGTTTCGCTGGATACGTGTCAAAATTGTTGTTGCTTCTGAAATGAAAGCCAATCATTTATTTCTCAAAACTGTTCGATTCAGTAAATAATAATCGGTAGCGTGCAAAATAAAAACAGTAGAGCAACATTCGATTTGGAACTCGCTGACACCCAACTGTATATAACCCTCCAAAAAGGATCCTTAATGATTATAGGATAAATCTCTCTGGTTAAATATCCCGTGCAAAGAGCGCCGCGCCGGATCTCCCGCCCGGATCTTTCTTAAGTTGCCACGGTGCTTGGCCCTTTCCGTCCGTTTCCATGGGCAGAAGTCAAAGCGGAGAGAGATGTGACCACGCTGCGCTGGCAAAGGTTCCGGCTACCTGCGAGCCTGCGACGCTCCGGAGCGGAAGATTCGGGTTCCGCCGGAGCGCTAACTTGTTTTACAGTCCCCGCCCCTCCCATTTCAATTGGTATTTAATCCCCCTAATTTTGGAGCACAAAATTTTCTTTTTGCGGCACAAAATAGCACAAAATTAGCACAAAATTATGACGTACTTTTTTTCTCGAAATTCGAAAGTGGGGGCTATCGTTTCTACAGCCCCCCCAATTTGAAATGGTATTTAACCCCCTTAATTTTGGAGCACAAAATTTTCTTTTTGCGGCACAAAATAGCACAAAATTAGCACAAAATTATGACGTGCTTTTTTTCTCGAAATTCGAAAGTGGGGGGCTGCCGCACCTGCGACCTCCCCCTTAAATTTGGGGTGGTATTTAAGACCCCTAATTTTGGAGCACAAAATTTTCTTTTTGCGGCACAAAATAGCACAAAATTATGAGAGTATTACGGCATACTTTTTTTTCCAGAAATCAAAAAGGGGAGCAAACATTTCCACAGCCCCCCCCCCCAAAATTTGATGTGCCCGTTTACCCCCCTTAATTTACAAAAATGAATAATATCTCTACGGCACAAAATAGCACAAAATTAAAGCAGAAGCATGGCATACTCCACTTTCAAGAAATCGAAGAGGGGGGCAAACATTTCCACAGCCCCCCCAATTTTGAAATACCAATTTTTCCCCCTTAAATTTGAAAAAATTGAAAGTCTTGCTACGGCACAAAATAGCACAAAATTAGTAAAAAATTATGGCATACTTCTTCTCCGATAAATCAAAACAGGGGGCAAACATTTCTACAGCCCCCCCAATTTGGAATGCTGCTACCCCCCTTAATTTTGCAGCACAAAATTTTTAATTTGCGGCACAAAATAGCACAAAATTAGCACAAAATTATGGCATTCTTTTTTTTCGAAAATTCGAAAGTGGGGGGGCTACCGTTTCTACAGCCCCCCCAATTTTGAGGAGCGTTTCCCCCCTTAATTTTGCAGCACAAAATTTTTAATTTGCGGCACAAAATAGCACAAAATTAGCACAAAATTATGATATAATTTTTGGTTTAAGATTCGAATGTGGGGGGGCTGTGGAAATGGAGCCTGGGAAGTCAAAAAAAGTTTGCTTGTAAATGCAACTTGCATCGGACCCAAAAAACTCTTTTTTCTGCAATAAACTGTAAATGACCTCAAAAACTATTTTGTGCAATGAAACACATTTTTGAAACCACTAGAGGTGGCTCATTTTCATTCGGACCGAAATCTGCTAATGTGAACTTAATGGGAGATCAAAAAAAATTTGTTTGAAAACAAAGTTGCATCGTATCAAAAAACCATTTCTCTGTAATTAACTGAAAATCTTCTAAGTCGAGTCGTTTTTTAATCGGATGACTCAATAACACTCAACTTAAAAGAATGGCAGAAAGAGGTGAGACTTACCTCGAGCCTGGTTGACTGCAACAAGTACGGTGCACAGGACGAGGAAATATGCCATTATACTCTCGCTCATGATCACTTGTTGCAAAACTTAAAAGAACTTAAGAAAACTTAAAAGAACGGCAGAAAGAAGTGAGACCTACCTTGAGCCTGGTTGACTGCAACAAGTACGGTGCACAGGACGAGGAAATATGCCATTATACTCTCGCTCATGATCACTTGTTGCCGAGTTCTACGCTACGGGGCCCTGAGGACCTCGGCTCCGGACTTTTATACGGGTGGCCTATCTTCCGCGGCGAGTCTGCGTCCGCCACCAGGCTCCTGGTCCAGCACCTTCGGCCCTCCAACCCCTTTCTCTTCCTCCCCGAACCGCCCACAACACACCCACCCCTGCCTATGCACGCGTGCCATCACGGGTGATGTATCGTGCTTACGTAATACTCGTTCATGCACCGGAGGAACATTACGTTGACCTCTGGCAAAATGACGCACTTCGTCGTCTCCCGCACGAAGGAACGTAACTCCAATCCAAGGTTGCCAAATTGACTCCAACAATTAATTTATTTTAAAAAAAATGTAAGTGTGCAATTTTTATCCAAATTTGTCTGATTTTTGCATGAAATCTGAAGAAAAATCAGTGAAATTTTCAGTTAGAAATGCCCAAGATTTTTCTGGTTAAAATGCAATTTACGAAGGGAAATTTGGCAACATTGATTTGTAGTTACGTTCCTTCGTCTAGGAAACGACGACTTGAGTCGTTAGCACAAGGTCTTCATTTTACCTTTGTGCGACGTATTTTTTCACCTGTTTCAAGAAGTCCTAATTGGACCGGGTTTATCAGAAAGGAACCAACCCACACTTTTGGAAAAATCGAGTTAAGAATGTTTTTGACTTTCACTAGCTGTATGTTTTCTCCTGTCGCAAACTGAAAGTCTATAAAGAAGCATTTTTTGTGAAAAGAGGGGCTGAAGTTTATTCTTCATATTGAGTCTTGTGCAGGGATAAAACCCCAAACCTCTTTTTCTCAGTTTCAACTGAATGTGGGTTGGTTCCTTTCTGGTGAACTCGGTCCACTTTTGTGCTTAATCCCCAAATCAGTCAATTTTAAAATTTTACCTCTCGTTTGTACTTAGTATTTTTTTGGCGTGGGTTTCAGAGCTACATGGCTTTATCATCAGCAATTTTCAGCTAACTCCGGCTGATGATGGGAACTGCTGATGATGAAGCCAATTTTCGAGGTGGCTTTAAGGCACGTACTGAAAAGATGCCAAATAAAAGTGAGAACTAACATCTTACAAGTTTGATTTTATCGACTTCTTTTGTATCGGACCCTGTCAATGATATTTCCGGGATATATCACATATATGGCCGGGAGGTTTTATGTAAAGCCTCAACCGTGAGGGGGGGGGGAGGCTGCTGCTCCTCTAAAGACGCAAAATGGAATTTCACAAAAGCTGAAAAGTGAGAATTCATTATTCATGAAGTTTCGATGATTTTTCAAAGGCGTCTTGTGCAATACCCATTAATTATCCGAGAATTCGATAAGGAATTTCGAAAACATGTTATCGATTTTCCCTCTCTGGATTTCAAAATTAAGCTTATTACTGTTTCTGTAAGTTTCATCGCATTGTAAGTCCACTGCCGATTTTTAAAAAGTTTCCTGAATTTTGGTTTTGAAATTTCATTTTTACAGTATTATAAAAAATGACATACATGTAAATATCATCCTTATCGGTCCGGTAGTTCGTCAGAAATAGTGCTTCCAACATTTTGCTCGTAGCTGTACAGTATAGATGTTGCATCTCTGGGCTGCTTTGAATTGACGTTCAGAGTGACATCCTCGGGCAGGTCTCAAATTTCGGTGGTCTGAGTGCTGTTTCGCTGTTATTCTCGGAATCTGTATTTTGGTGTCATTTTGAGGACGTCTGAATGCCAATTGAACGTATTTCTATCAAACAGAACTATGTGCATTGAGACGTGAGCCCTGAGAGCCATAATAATATATGCATAACAGAGTTCAAGTCATAATGCACATAGTTCTGTTTGGCAGAAATACGTCCAATTTCAGGGATATCAATGAGCTTTCGCATTCGATTCGAAGCCACAAACGGAGGCCCGCGGTTCACCCTGAATTTTCAGCGGAACGGTCCTTCTCGAGCTGTAGCCTCTTCTTCAGTCTAGTGCGCGGTTATCTGGTATCCACCCTTGGAGTATATTAACGTCGCAAATCCTGCGCTGAATTTTAGCGCGCCAACCTCAGACGCTCCCTCGCCTTCCTTTCTTATTCTTCACGGAGAGAAATGAATGATGCTGACGACAGTGATTCCGCTCCGTTCAACAATGTTACATTGTCACCCACAGGCCCAACATTGCCCACGTCGTACCGCACAATGTCAGCATTGTAATTTCGAAGGTGCGTGTTAAGTTGTGGAGGTAACCTTGTAGCATTGTTGAATGCATGGCCCCGCTGTGGTGAAGCGCACCGTGCGCTTGCTGCGTGGCCCACAATGCGGCATGTTTGTGTTTTTCGCTCTCTGTGGCTGTATCCCGGGAGTATGAGTGGCGGAACATGCAAAAGAGCCCTTAAAATGATTACTCGCGACAACAACTACCAAAATCGTAAAAAATTAAATATACGAAATGTGCGGATGCTTTCCTTTGGCATTTTGTTGATAGAAATTTTCCTGCCTTAACCGGGGATCGAACCTGCGACCTACCTAACACTAGCCTAACCCTTTACCGACTGAGCAACGAAGGAACCTGTTTCGGTGGGATGAAAAACCTGTGTATAGCGTCTGTTTGAACGGATCGTTAAGTTGAACGCAATTTTTGGACAGTTTTCACCGACAGCATTTTACTATCGTACATATTTATTTCTATTTGTGGTTTTAATGTTTCTATTCTATTATTATTTAATTTTAAAATTAATTATATTATTTTATTTTTGTTTTATTTCATTATTTTATTTATTTCGATTGTTTAATTGTAATTCTCTTGTTTTTTTTATTTTTTGTCTTTTTCATTCTTTTATTTATTTTTTTAAAAGTTTAATTTATTATTTTATTTTGCTGTTATATTTATTTTTTTATTTTGTCATCAGCTTATCTTTCAGTTTATTTTTGTTTTGTTTTATTTTTTGATTTTTTTTACCTTACTAAATAATTTTTCTTTCTTTTATTAGGTCTATGACACATTTGCAAGCCCAACCAGGGCAATTGACAAAATGGGACTTAAATTCCTACCTTCACTCAACTTCTAAGAAACCATTTCATCTCCCATGACAAAATGAGTGCTTTCCCTGATAGCAGAGCAAAATTTCTGCGAGACATATGGAGGGACAAAAAATCCAACCCTTGGGTTTTCTTTTTAGCTTATCTCTCTCTCCCTCTTTCTACCCCGCCCTATGAAAGCTGACAATTTTATAAGAGGTACACCATAAATAACTTGGCATACTGACTGCAGTACTTATAAAAAATTGTATACGCTGTGTGAATTCCACTATTTAATGTGAATTTCATTAAACTCTTAAATTTAACTGTCATGATGTTCAGATAACAAGAGGTAATATAGAAATGATCACATCGTATGTAGGAAATTCAGTGTTGTTATGTCAGAGAAACAAACATCACTTTGCTGCGGTATGAATATCTTACATCATTGCAATCACACTCCTTAAAAAGTGAATTCGATCAAAAGCATCGTGCGCGGCAACAGAGCTGGCATTGTTGAAATGAAGATAGCGCGGGACATTCAAACTGTGCGTGAGAATAACAATGCCACATTGTGACGATCGGCATTTCTCCTGTTGATGCAACGTTCTTTTTGTCAACAAATTGGACATTGTAATAATGACTTTTGGCTGTGTGTCTCTCATATTGCAGCCTTACTGCGATAACAGCTTTTTTATTTACACGCATCATAAGCCGTACAACCATGTTTGACATTGTCATCCTCATCAATCATTTTTCTCCGTGTTGAAATGCACGAATTACGGTCGTATTCATAGTCGTTTCTTTAACAGCTTCCAAATAAGACAGAAATATTTAGCCAATATTTAAACAATATTGTTTGGATATTTATGGAAACATTGGGCCAATATTGGTTAAATATTGAGCCAATGTTAAAAGTGTACACCATATTTTCTTTTGGCATAAATATTATGCCAATACTTTAAAATACTGTGAAATACTGTGCCAATACTGTGAAAATATTTTTATAATGTTTTGGGCGAACAAATTATTTTTAAAAATACTAAATAAAGATTCTTTAAATATTTTTTAAAAAAATAATTTTGATTAAAATATTATCAAAATATTGTCAGTATTGTGTAATTATTGCGACATTACTGACAATATTTGCCCAATATTTTAAAGATATTATGTCTTATCTGGGATCCTTTTCTTACGAGAGCCCCTTAGATTTGCATTTCGATTAAGGGAGGCTCACATAATGTAGCACCATGAAAAGGACATTTGGGACGTTACATACCAAAATATTCCTAAAAGTTGTGCTTCATAAGTTCTCTTGTTTTCTAGCATAGTTGTAACTTACCTATGTATTTGATTCCGATGTTCCTTATTTTGACACATGAACTCGACCAACGTTTTGACCAACTGTTATAATAATTCCGCTTTCTAACTTCTGTTTCAGATTTGTATGTAGACTGCACTAAATAGAAATCGCAATAAGGTAAGCCACTCAATTTTCTTTTAGAAATAACTACGACTATTATGTTTTCCCTGACTTCAAAAAAAAACTAGCTTTCGCCCTGGCATAACTGATTTTATGGCTACGCAGAGTTACTCAACTACGCACGCTGAACTTACTGAACAGAGGAAGGTTGTGTTTCTAACTCACGCGTGTCTTCCGAAAAATCAAAGTACTTTTTGTTCGAGTGATGAAGAGACAACCTCGCGTCAACAAAATATTAGAATAGAAAAAACGAAATTCAGCGCTTTGCGTTTTTTCCCTCGATTACGTTTGTTTACGTTCTAGCAGGGCACTAACGCGAGTAATTGAAGGTGAAATGCTCAAGCGAGGAGAGCAGAAAAAAAATCAATCATCGATGCTTTTACGAGTGTAAATGCATTATCGTGAGGGAATTACGTTGAAGAGTAGATTCAATTTGGCTGAAGTACCTACATTTATTTCGCCTAGTATTTTGGGTTGCCTGGACTTGTAACTTTTTTCCACCGACTGGTTTTACTGTTAGGTGATTCTGATGCAACTTTTTACAGAAAATTAGTGAAAGGCACATTTATCTTTTCAAAATCTCGTGTTTAAATATTAGCAGATCGATTGATGATCATTTTTTAACATATTTTTGATGTATTTAAGATGTATACTGTAGCTTTATGCTCAGATTTGATATGGATTCTAGTTTTAAATGACAAGGGCGATGACAACATAATGGCAAGACCACAGACTGAATGCAATCATCTAGATTCAGTAACCGCATCATTTGAATGTGATAGGTACCAGATCGATGGTCGAAACCAAAGAAAAATGCGTATCTTTAACTAATCCATTGAAAACCTTAGCTCATATTCAGTTTTTTCAAAGATAACTAACCAAAACGGGTTTCCTTGCATTTTTGTTCCTTTTGACGTAGAAATTAGACGTTTGGACGGATCTCATTATTTCTTGCGAATCCATAAGCTCAAATCCTACTGGCAAGGTTGGCCCAGCGGTCAGCGCATCTGACTCTAGACTAATCGGTCCCGGGTTCATTTCCTGGTAGTGGGGACAAATTTTCAAGGAACTAACGTGTGGATCTGCAAAAACATACTCCACTCGGCCTTCTTCCCCAAAAATTTGAAAGCATGAAGCATGGATGTGTACTAACCCTAACCCGATGCTCATTCAAGGTTGCAGAATCCTCGAATGGATAAAAACCTCTAATAACTTTAAAAAAAAAAGCTTAAACTCTAAAAACGTTATTCTGTGAGTAGTGGAACCGACCCATTGCCTTGAACGGCTTACGTTTTCCGCGGTCTCATACGTACTTCAAGGTTTTCCCAATGACGTCAAAATGCATTTCACGAACGACCACCTTCTTTTGTTTTTTTCAATCACCCTCCACACTTCACAAGCATAGGTGCTTGCAGCGCAGGTACGCAGGTCTATCTATCGTTAGAGCGTTATGTTTGAGAATGGCTGATCAGGAGCCTCGTGTGTCGCGCTGAAGGCGTGACTGTTAACGCCACGGCCAGATTACCCGTTTTTTCGTGGTTCATCCCGCCCTCCCCCCATCGCCCCCTCCCCGCTTCTCCTTACCCGTCCTTGGTTTCGCGGTTCATGTTTGCTCATCGCTATTTAAACTGGCGTGTATAAATAATTGGGACCCATCGGATCACTCCATCGCAAATCCGACAGTGAAAATGCTGCCTGCAGGATAGACTTAATGCGGTAGATTCATACCCCTGGTAAATAATTTGCCGTGTGTTGCATTGGAATAAAAACAAGCAGGGAACTCGAAGGAAAGAATTGCTTTTGGTAATTGTATTTTTTTTGGTAAAAAATCGCTGATGAAGTTAGCGCTGTAAAATATCTGACGGAGTCATGCAAAAGAACCCTGAGCTATTGATTAACGTATGATTGATTATCAGTATCATCGATTGGGGATAAATATATAGCTACTTGCAATTTGTCTAAAGTTAGGTTCAGAATTTTCCAGTTTTTGAAATATGTATTAAAAAATTGGCCTTTGAGTATTTTGCCACCCAAGTCCCTTGTCCTGCAGGGTGTCTACAGGTCCGGAATTTCCGGAAAGTCCGGAAGTAGTACCGATTTTTTAAAGACGGTTCGGAAGTACTGAAAAAGTGCGGAATTCCGCAAGAAGGTCCGGATTTTTTTAAAATTTTTTTGTTAAACCTTTGTCTCAATTTGGGCGAGAAATTCTAATGTTTGAAATTTATCGAATTTCGTGAAATAGAGGTACTGAAAAAGTACTGAATTTTTCCGTGAAGGAGGTACTGAATTTCTTGGGAATGAACTGAAAACGCACTGTAAAAGTACTGATTTTTGGCGAGCCTGTTTAAGTAGACACCCTGGGTCCTGTGGACGGCACAAAAACTGTAAAATCGGTAAGCTCGCTCGTGTTGTTTCAAAATATCCGCCTCAATTTTATCCTATCAAAGGAAAACAAAGCAACGTAATTGCTTACAATTTTTACGAAATATTTATTTTACGCAGAATGACAAAAATCACGTAAGTTTCTAAGAACTGGCGTCGAGTATTTTTCTATTTGGAAAATAAATTATAACTCGAAGTTTGCAACGCGTCGTAAACCCGAGATTCGAGTTTTCCAGTCTCACCGATGACGATACGCTGAGGGTGTGACAGTAACAGTGGCGTGGCGTGAATTCCGATATATCTATATTGTTACGCCATTTAAACCTATGGAAAAGGATCGATTAACGGGGTGTTCGCAGCGAACACCTTAATAATAGATTCTTTACCATAGGTTTAAATGGCGTAAAAATCGATATATCGCAATTCACGCCACGCCACTGGACATAGTAAATGAAAACAGAACATCTATAGCAATCGCCATGTGGACCTTATTATACTAAAAGGAACTGTGTTGCATGCAAACCCCATGCATATAGTTCCTTATATCATAAATATGTTTGTGTCAACCCTACAGGTTTGACTGTTTTTCAATACTTTGGACTTTAAACAAAGCTCCGAAAATAGCCGATAAGAAAAAAAAAAATGGGTTGAGCGGCGCACAAAAATGCCAAGGACAAAACTGTCATCAGGTCCGAAAGTGCGCTCACGTCCCATGGTTTCTTGTTTAAAAAATGACTAGGGGCTTATGGGGCTGCTTCGCAGCCCTTATTTTTCCTGTACACTTTTCACTTTCACATGTTTTTTTTTTTTTTTTATTTATTTTCATTTAATTTTCTGTTTTGTCTTTGAATCGGGTCTAATTATTTTTTTGAGAGAATAAATATAACAAATGTTTTCAAAAATTGTAATTTTATTTAGTAAACTTTAAACTAAAATTTTGTTTTAATCTTCATACAAAATTATTTTTTTAGGTTTTACATTTGTTTTCAAACTAATTTTAAAGAAGATCTTTTTTTATTTTTTAAATACTTTGCTTTTTTTTTTCGATTAAATTGTTGATTCTTCTTTTGCCATTTCTGTCCTGCTTTTCTTCCTATATTTCCTACAACTTTGCTCTTCTTCTTTCCTCCTTTTGTCTTTTCTTTTTTTGCTTCTTCTTTTTCTTCTTCAGTAGCTGTTCCTTCTGGTTCTTCTCTTTTTCTGCTCCTGTTTTAACTTCATCTAATTTTTCCGCTTTTTCTTCTTCGTTTTTTCCATGTTCAGTCTGCTTTCTGGTTCCGGGGAATGCAGCTGCATTCCGGATGCGTTAAGGGTGGGAAGGAGGGAGGGACGGACTGAGAAACTGAAAAAAGTACGTTACGTAACGGTAAATATTAAATAAACTTACCTATATATGGATCCTTGAACTTTAAAGCAATAAGGTCCATCACCCGGAATATCAATTCGATTTACAGAGAAAGAGGCAAAAGCAACAGCACTATTATAATTTCTGATACGCTTTATGAAATTTGGAGAATATAAATACTCGGTAAAGAAATTAAGCCATTTGGCAGCAGTTATTAAAATGACCATTGGACATTTCACCCTGAAAATGGCGAGCATCACAATGATGACAAATTATATTCATTGAACCGACTGAAAATTTGGTAACAAAATTTTCATCAAAGTTCTGATCATCAATTTTATACTTCCGAAATGAAGAAATGAAACTTTGATTTTCTATACTAATAACAGAGTTAAGTTCTTGCTTCACTAAAACGAACATGCGAAGAATTCTGGAAAACGCGACCACGTTTTGGAGGACGCGACCGCCTCGGTCATTGAAAATTTCACTCATAACAACTGTTAAATTTAAAATTAAAATTAGTAAAAATTATTATTATTTTAACAAAATCATAACTGAAAAGTTCAATTTTTAAATTAAAAAAAATAAATCAGAAGAAAAAGGATGAAATGAAAATGGAAATTAATAATAAACATATTTATACACATTGAAAAGAAACAGCGTGAAAAGTTCTGATCGGAATTTTTTTTTTTTTTTTTTTTTTTTTTTTTTTTTTTTTGGTATGTTAAAATAAGAAAAAAACTTGGAGGTTATTGACTTAATGAGGAAAAATTGGCAATAGGAAAAAGATGGAAGCAATCATGAAAAAACCGTAAAAAAAAAAAAAAAAAAAAAAAAAAAAAAACGCGGGAAAAGAATAATGTAAGTTGATGGCAGTTGAGTGTTGGAAGTAACCTCACTTAATGATGATTGTTGAATGAAAACAGCTGATAAAAAGACAGCAAACAGTAAAGTAAGATGCGTAGCAACAAAACTTTTCCGAAAAACAAAAAACCAAAAACCCCCACTTCCCCTCATCCAATTTATTTTTTAGGGATTTAAAAATCGGGACGGAACCCCAGAAAATAATTTATAGTTTTCCCGAAGCTTGAGAACAACACCTTTCAAATGAACCAACGCCCCTCGCAATTAGTACAGTGGTTGATTCACAATTTCATTCTATTTTTCAAATTAAATATTAAGATAAGTTTGATTGACTCCCATGCCTGAAGGGAGGATAATCTGATGAAATATACGTGCTTAGATTGACCGAAGATATATGTATTTCTTACGCAGCCGGACAGGAAGAAATCCAGTTCCACTCCCGTATACAAAAGCCAGGCTCTCAAAAACAAGAGGCGTGCATCCTATGAATGGCTGTCATATCGTCCTTTGTCCAGATATAAGAGCGTAGCTAAATTTCAATTTTGTGAAATTTCAATTCGAAAATTGCATTTTTGCGAGGAAACGGTCGGGCCCATCTAATCGAAAATTTTATTGATATTTCTATTTATTAAGCAGAAGCAACATAATATTGGACAAAACTTGCAGTATTCCTGGGGGGGGGGGGGGGATGAATCGCTTCGGCCAATTTGCAGCATTGGAATGGAAATATGTTTCTTATGTTTTTTTGCCTGAGAAACGATGCGATGATAAGTCACAGAAAAATTATTTTATTTATGCTTTGGGTGGATAACTGTGGAGTAAATAGATGGTCTGACCTCATATTTCAAGTGTTTTTACAATCAATTCATGGAAATGCACGGCTGATAGATTAGTTCATACTAAAGTATTGACATTTGTATGCCTCTAAGGAGAAGAGCAAGAGGAGAAGATTGACGCTTTTATTCAAATCAAGTTGAGCATTAATAAAGTTCAGATCATCAAGGACATATAACTTTGTTTAGTAATCAATATTTTCCTGTAAATCAAGATTTTAGAGGGTAGGCATTCATTTTTGGAAAATTAAGATATGAATCGTTTTAAACTGAGCATACACGAAAGAAATATAGTTCAAGGGAAAGCTTTTAAGTCTCTGCTGAACCTCAGTTTAACTCTTGCAATACGGAACTATTACTTCAGGCTTGCTCATGAAAGCCCCTAACTCCGTCATAAAACTAAAAGGATATAAGTTGTTTCTGGGATGAGCCAGAAATAGCAATTCCGAATTGGAAAATTTTATCCAGTTTTGAAGCTGTCTGAATATTTCTACGTCGTTCGGATACAAGCGTGCACAAAATTGTTTGTTTGGGATGGGGAACAGGAAACGTTAAATTTTTTAAACATTAGAGTTTCCCTTTCCTTGTGCTTGGGTGATTATTAATTTGTAGAAATAGTATAAATTTATGCTCTGCCTTGGAACATCAAACAACAACTCCGGGATGGTGAAGTAAAGAAATTCTTCAAGTTACTTCGAAATCTCCTCTTAACCAAGGCATTTTATGATTTAAACGAATTTCTGACTTCAGCTGTTGAATAATATTCTACCCACTACCACTTAATTTAACATTTTACAATTGTAATTTATATTTTTAATTATTGTGTATTGTAATTCCTAGTGTTTTGGCGCGTATACGTAGTATACCGCCTTTGCGATCGTTTCGAACCCTGCTCGATACAATAACCGAGTCCCTTAGTTCCTTACCGAAAAGTGACTACCGCGAACTTCTCAGATTTTCCAAAGCGTGTAAAAAGTTTATTTATCCGTCAATAATTATGATTTAAAGTTGTTTCTCATTCTGGGGGTCTCTAGTTTATGTGCAGTGAATACCAAGAGTCTACGTTACTTGGTTTTTTTAAAAAAAGCCTAAGAATGCGACGCGCTGATTTAAAATATGCATATATAAGCAGAATCAAGCGAACTGATTCGAGGATGGTTGAGCAGGTCGGCACTCTCGGAATGAGAATTTAACTCCTCCGTTTTGTTCAAAACGTTGCTTTGACAGATCTGTAACCTCGGTTATACTTTGCAAAAGTTGGTACCCGTGCTCTGATAGTGCTGTTCATCTGACAACATTGTCAGTGTCAGCTGATAAAATGTATATTTTCACATAAGAGGTTAATAAAAGTTTTCAGTCAGTCTTTGACATCTATTGATAATTGTTTTGGTATTTATTTTTATATATTTTCTTAGTTTTTAATAAGAAAAATATATAATTACGTAGTAAGTAGGTAAGTAAATAGTAGTAGGTTTGTAAATTACGAGGAGAGGCGGGCATTCTGTTCAGCATATCGATACATAAGTATTTTCATACGTAGAATTTAATTTTCACGTCAGGGAGTCGACATATTTGATTTTTTCGATTTTATACGGAAAATTTATGGTTTTTCGTGATTGAAATTACTTACAATTGTTTCATGAAAAATGAATGCACCCAAAATGACTATAGCATTTTGACTTTCACATACGTGCACTCACTAAATTGATTGGTAAATTCAAAGAGTGGGTACATCGACCTGGTATATCAAGTTTCTGCGATTTTTTACGGCAAATCGGTAGATTTTCGGGATGTGGATTGCTTACTTTCAATTCATGAATGAATAAAGCATGGACATGGTTGAGCTTCTTTGCATGAAAAGACGTTTAAAATAACAAAATCAAGACATATTTAATACAATTGCATTTATATCGAGTCAATTTCTTTTCAATAATATAACGGGATTTATAATACCGGTGATTTGGGTATTTTAGCCCCAAAATACCTTTAAATCGACTTTATCTTTTAGGAGTTCGACAGAATTTTTCCTTTCTTCGCTTAAATTATTCCGTAGCACTTTTCTTCAAGAATCTGATAAGATTTTGCTTGAGGCAGATCAAAAAACTTAAATTCGATCGAATAGCTTTCTACTTTCACAATACACGGTCTCGTCAAGGTGCGTCGTTGACCTTGCAGTGTTGGATCGTGAATTCTCTTGTTGTGCTGCTTGCCTTTTTTGAAATCTCTGTAAATGAAACCTAAAGGGGTTGATATGTGCGAGTTAATGACGCGCCTTATCAACACATTGTGTTGGAGCTCACTGCTTGTTTTGACTTGTGCCATAGCTCCAATAATGGGGCTTTCATGTACGTAAATAGAATAAATAAATACATAAAATATAAAAAAAGGAGACCGATGGTGAAACTGCAAAATCGCGCATTTTTCTAGCTGTGTTCCAAAACTCCGTTCCAAATTTTGTCTTGTTCGTCGAAGGAGAACGAACCAACTCTATCGTGTGAACTTGTCACAGAATATTTTTCACACAGCGGAAGAGATCAGAAAAGTTTATAAAAATTGACGTCGAGTAGTCTCCCACCTGGAAAATAAATTTTGACAGAAAGTCTGGAGTGTTGCAAATCGAGACACGCGCTTTTGCAGTTACAAAGTCGAGATACTTCATCGACTAACGACTGTGACTCGAGACCGTCTTCCGCGGCGCATGAGTCCGTTTCCGCGAGCTGATTATAAACGCTTTATCTCCAAGCGTCGAGATTCCAATGATAATTTTTTCTCGCTATAGCTTAAGGCTTGAACCAAGTTTATTTTTACGCCATATTTTTCCAAGAATACCTAATTGTTCGCCTCTGTAATGAAACGGCTGTCGAGGAGGGTGAAAAAAGAGGGAACGAGTCGTGAGATTGAACTTCGTCTACGAAGGAGGGTCGTGTATTGCTTCCGGCTCAGAACGCTTTTTAGCGGTAGGCATTGCGCGGTTGCCAAGTTTGTCCATTCGCTGAAAAAAACTCCGGCCGTGGAAGCCGTACTTACGGAGTATACAGACATACCGTCCGCGTTCCGGGCTCAGAAGCCGAAACTCCCAGGCGTAAAACCCGGAGCAATTGAACCTACGGCTCCAACACCCGGAAGTTTCGGGCTCTGAGCCTGGAACGGCCGGTATGTCTATCGAGCCCGTAACTTTTTTTTTTCAGTGCTTTATTTCAAATTTCATCGAGGATACCCCCCCCCCCCCCCCGGGACCCCTCTTTACTGTGAAAGCTCAGATGTTGATGATCCTGGCAATTTATCGCCGATAAAATCGCAATGTATGGCGATTTTTCCGTTGAGAAATGCTACTTGGGATAATCTCCCCTTTGTTTATACACTCTTGGCGCTACTTTGAGGAAAAACAAGTAACTTTGGATTTTCATAAATTTTGGCAACGTCGGTCATAAGCGTGTCTCCCATGCGTACTTGGATCCGCTGACGTCAGGTTGAATGCGTTTTCGGCCCACCCGCGCCAGCGTTAAAATTAGGCATCAGACGTTGCAGTCAATCCGATTACCTCGTTAACTTTTAAAACCAAGGTTCCATGCTAAAGTTAGCTGAGCTCGCTGAAATCAATTGAATTCAATACTCGAAGTACAAAATGAGACCTGGTCATGCTTATAGGGAAAAAAGGGAGGTGTTTGCGTCTTGAGGACTGATTATCTCGTGACGTAGGTTGGTACAGGTACTCAGGCAAAATCCGGAATTCGATGTATGTGAAATGGACCATAATGTTCGAATTTTTTGCTTTAATCCACTCATGATATAATTTCCAATACTTTACATAGAATGACTTGTTTTCACAAACTACACCATTTCCTAGAAAATCGATGATAAAAATCGTCCGTACCGACCTACGTCATCAAAAAAGTCCGAGATGCCCGAAATGCAAACACCTCCTTTTTTTCTCTATGGGTCATGCAAACCTTGAACCTGTTGGCGTGGGTTAAAGTGCAGACATGTGATTTTTACGTCATGCCATTCACGAAGAAAACTTAGGGATGAACCACTAAACAGGATGTAAGATTTAAAACTATAATAACTTCATTTATTACAAAATAAACGTTTAGAAAAGGTTGTGCCGGAAAAAAAAACTGCACTCTACAGAATAACCATTTCTACAGGGGGCAACTGGACAACATTTTAAAGTATAGAACTACTTACCATCTCCGGCTCGCTTTAGGAACAACATACGTTCAATTGCAATCTCTATGCAAATAGGTGCTTTTATGGATGAGCGAGAGTAGATCTTTATTACAAATCGAAGTCTCAATGTCATAGATTTTGTTTCTAAAATAATTAAAAAAATACAGCACCCGTAAAATATGGTCAAACTGAGCAAAGTTTTTGCAAATGGCATCACCATTGAAATGTTTTTAAAATTTCGCGACTTCCACGTCTATTATAAATTAAGTGGAAGCAAGTTAGAAATGAAACCTACTGAAACAAATGAAATTTAGGTATTCATTTACGGAACATTTTTTGGTGTGTAAATCGTAACTTTTTATATTCTTCGGTTATTCTATTAGGAGCAAGAAGAGATGCACAATGAACAGTCTTAGCAGCATTGCTATGCTGGTAGTTCTTTAGTGCAGCATGTCCAACTGTTTTAATTCCCATTAAAGTCAGATCTTGCTACGCGTAGGTTTACTAATGGGCCTGTTGCAAACTTTTGCTAGAGCAAAAATAAGAGTTGTTTCTTATAGATAATGCCTCAAAAATCACGATGAGCGCATCGGCAAAGTCTGAAATGCACTCATAACTTCACAATCTGCGTAAGAAATTTGCGTTTTTTTAAGCTTCCCGCTTCAAAAACGATACTACGGCATAGGTGAACATTTTGTTAGAGGAGTCGCTCCATCGTCGGCGATATTCATCATGGCCGACGCTTGCACGCAGTTCCGCGCGTAATTCAAGGAGAGTTCAAGGTCAATCAATTCGGGCGTGGAAAATATGAACGTTAACACACCGATTGTTATCTGGTCTAATCCAGTTCAGGTGTTATCTCGTCCCATCAAACGTGTTTTGGCGGATTGGCGTCGGCTATGATGATTATTGCCGACGATGGAACGACTCCTCTTACAAAATGTTCACCTGTGCCGTAGTATCGTTTTTGAAGCGGGAAGCTCAAAAAACCGCAAATTTCTTACGCAGATTGTGAAGTTATGAGTGCATTTCAGAGTTTGCCGATGCGCTCATCGTGATTTTTGAGGCATTATCTATAAGAAACAACTCTTAGTTTTGCTCTAGCAAAAGTTTGCAACAGGCCCATTAGGGCGGCGTTTTTGCAAAATAACATACAATCTCTTTTTAAAATTTTCAGTAAATATTTTTAAAAAGACAAAAATGATTTGTTTTTGTAGCTTCATTGCCGACCTTCATTTTGAATCGAGGTTGTGGATTTAACTGGCCGTGTTTCTTAATGATGAAGACGCACAATTGCCGATAGAAGTGCCGAAAATAACAGAAGAATTATATACCAAAAACAAGTATACTTTTTATTTTACCAAAAAGAACAAGGAATAATTTTACATAAAAATCTCCAAGAAGTTTAACATCAAAACATAACCTCAGACAGGTAATCTGCCTCTGATAAAATACTTAAGATTGAAAAAAGAAAACAGAATAGGAAGAAAACATCAGTATAAAATACATCTCAGACACCAACAAGTTCATTTCAGATGATATCTACAAATTTAACACCATGTACTAGTAAATATTACCTTCACTATAGGTATATATTGGACCAAAAACCCGCATATATCCGAACTAATCGGAGATAGAATCAACTACAGTTACCACGAAAGCTGGTAATTTTACCGATTTTACCCCAGCTTCTCTCCCCTCTTTTCTTTTATTAATATTACTCTTTCACGTGTTGTTTGAAATAATTGCAGTTTTCTTTTTTTCTTTTTTTCTTTTTAAAAAAAGAAGAACAAAGTTAGGAAGCATATTGCATCGTATATCTTGACTTCGGAGACATTAAGAGCGATGTCACGGAACGTCAAACTCGGCACTGAAAGTTACTCATGAGATCCCATTGGGACGTATTTCTGCACAACGGAACCAGAGACAGGTGGGAAAGAAGGGGTGTGCTCGTCAGATAAGGGTCGTAAGAATGAACGGGAATCATAAAGCGCTAGTGACGTCAGCGGTGATGACGGAGACGACGATCGGATTCATCCGAGTCTTTAACTCATGAGCCCTGTTTACAAGGCTCTCGTCACATGCCCATGGCTCATGAGTGCCGCATTCAGTCAGCACTTAGTTCCGTTCGACAGAATGTAAAATCCCGCTTTTTCATTTCTTCAAAGGGAATCATGCCCACTTTAACATTGTTTCTTCTGCAGCTTTCCAGAGCACACCCGATCTTTCCCACTCGTCTATAGCAGAGTCCCTTTATAATAAGAGTACAGACAATACGAATCCATTTCTGATTGGTTCCCGTATTTTAGGTCTCCACAGTGTCATAAACGGGAATAAAGATTACATTTTCACTGCTTGCAAAAATTATAAACTGAAACGGACCGGGGAATCAGGGGAACGGCAAGGAACAAACGGAATTAGAGAAGGAACGGAGAGAGGAATTCGAGAGTTAGTTATGATCAAAGATTTCGAAGAACGTACAATTTGTGTAATCTTTATTTTCGTTTGTGACAACTATGAGCCGTATTGTCTTAAGTCTCTGTATAAAGGGACTTTGGTCTATAGTTCCGTTTGGCAGAAATACGTCCATTTGACGTGGTATTTTACTGTGTACTCTAGGAGTGACCATTCGATCTGAGTGGACAAAATGATTGTTCTGAATTTTACTCCGATGGAACGGATTTTCTTGACAGGAACCACACTTTCATCGGTTCGGATCGTCCTTTCATCATTACTGGACCACGGAAGTCTAATTGGAACTGTGGATCATTATTTCCTTCTTGTATGAGAATCCTAAAAAATCACAAAAAACCATAAAAGAAAACAATGAGATCGTAGAATTTATAAATACACACTCTTTATTTTTAACACGTCTCTACCATTCCCCTCTTTTTAGCCATTTTCCCCCAGATTTCATCAATGTGTTCAATCAAACTCTAAAGCTCAAATGCACCGGCAATTTATTATAAAAAGAGGATACGAAATGATAGCAATTTTTGTTCGCAACAAACATACTTTTTTCACTCTGACTGCACGCAAATGAGATGGCAGGGTGTCTATGTCTACTAGTCCGGAAAGTTCGGAATCGGTAGTGATTTTTTAAGGGCAGTACGGAAGCACTGAACAAGCGCGGAAACTCCGCAAAAAGGTCCCAAATTTTTTCCTTTATACCACGCGTGTTTTTTGGTTTACGGACGGAAGGTCTACACGAAAAAGGGCTACAAAAAAGGGCTACCTTTTTTGGTCTACAATCAAAATGTCTACATGAAAATGCCTATTAATATAGTGTCTATAGTAAAATATGTCTGCGATATTAAAATGTCTTTGGTTTGAATGCCTACTCCAAAAATGTCAAAGTACGTATTTATGTCGTCTGATAAGAATCTCATTTGAAAGTGTATCCCCAAAGACGGGACGAGGCTGTGGATGCTGCAGAAGCTGATGCGGTGGCCAACATAAATATTTTGACATTTTTTAAGTGTACAAACAAATCGTAGACATTTTAATAGCGTAGACATATTTGACTGTAGACATAATTTCAGTTCGCATTTTAATGTAGACGTTTTGACTGTAGACTATAAAGGCAGCCCTTTTTTTGTAGCCCTTTTTTCTGTAGACGTACTGTCTGCATACCTGTTTTTTAATAAAGCCCGGAAAGTATGCAGTCCCCTGCGCGTTGATTCCTAGATTAAGAGTAGTTTTTGCCTGTAAGATTGCGATTGTGCAGTCAGTTAATCTTCAAGCCCCCAATACAATTTTACGTTTACGGCATTTTTGTCCCTATTTGAGCGAGAATTTCAAATGTTCAACATTTTTCGAAATTTGTCGAATAGAAGTACTAAAAAAATACTGAATTGTTCTGTGTAGTACGTACCAAATGTATTGGGAAAGTACTGAGGGATAACTGATTTTTGGCCAGCCTGTTTCAGTAGACACTCTGGATGGCTTTAAGGCTAAACTCAGTCAATTTTTGGCTGATATTAATAATAGTACCGCGATGCCTTGTGCTGCTTGATCTACGAGGTTTCTTTTCATTTGTCGCAGGCAATTAGCAATCGCCGGCAACTTACAAGCTGGTGGTGGATAAATATAGGAAATCATAAAATTGAAAAATAAAAGAACGAGATTAGAGTGCTGATTATGTTGCCTGTAATGTGAATAGACACTTTTCCATCCTTAAAAACATGGCAGGAATATGCACACTTAGAGGAGCGTGTAATGAACTCTGTGACATTAGTTGGGTTGAGATCGGACAGGCAACTAAACTAACTTCGTGACAAAACGTAGAGTATCACAAAAAATGAAGGCGCTTCAAGCCGAGCTCATACTTTTGAAGACCATAATCCTCAAAAATTGCATTATACCGATGCGCATCATTGCGATTTATTGAAACAACGTGTGAACCGCTTGAAAATTGCCGGCGATTGCTAATTGCCTGCGACACATATATTGCACAATCATAGTCACGTGAGAATTCATTCAGAAATCACCCAAACATCCACGTTTCATTGTCACATGTCCGTATCGAGTTTTTTAACCTTAAGTGGATTAAGCTTCCGTAGGTGCAGTGAATGAAGGGTGCTTTCTATGGTTTCCCATGCTCGCTTTCCAGCGAGCGGGAGACACCCTTTCTCTTTAGAACAGTCGCACAGGAAATATCAACCGCGGCCGGGAAAAAGAATCGTCCATTCCGAGATCGGTGGCTATTTTGAATTTCAGTGATGAAAATTTGTTTGTTCCTCGGTTTTAGCGTAGATGCCCTCAACAGTAAAGATCGGACATTTTTTTTACTAGTGTGACATAACCTTGACGCGTTTTATGGCGAAGTGTTCATCCGCAAATGGAATGTAATCTCATTTCAACGATCCGTTCGAATACATTTTTGTGATCAATGTGCAATTGATAGGAGGGTGACGACTTGTGCGTAGAGACCCGTTTACAGAATTCTGCTGAAAATTGATTTTAAAAAAATTCTAAAATATAATTAAATGCTTTGAATTGGACAAAATTCTAGTTGCCGTAATCGGTTTCCACGAAGTTTTCCTCAATCTCAATATTTTCGAACAGCTGATATCGTATAGTCTCTTCTGCTTGTAAAAGCACAAAATGACGGGGAATACTCAGTGACTTTTTTCGAATCGTTTGCTCGATTGTGTGATTTTGTAAAGCTGGGCTTCTTTGATCCGTTTATTTTCTTCTTACTACACGTAAATCCAGATTGCTCTTGATTTCAATATACTCCTAAAAGTAAATTGATTTCTAATAAAATGGATCTCGAGGCTTTAAGCCTGTAAGCCTTTAAGAATAAATTTCAAGTGGCATATATTGATGAGGACCTGAGAATCTATAGTCGAAAAACATTGATGCTTCCAATCGGTCGTCTGCTCGAACCAGTAAATAAAGATTTCAAGACTGACCCAAAGTCCTAGAGGTCAAGAAAGGGTGAGTAACCTCCCCTCACGCGATCAACAGGCATTGACACGTGTGTTTATCAACTAATTTTCAACGTCAACTAATTTCTGTAATCACTCAAACGGTCGAGCGTCAATTAGTGCCTCAATCGGGAAACTAAACGCGAACAGTCTTTCAACTAGTCGAGTTTTCGTAAGCGGGCAACCGGGGGTTGATCCGACGATGGGCGACTCGACAATGGAGCTGTTCATCAACTGCTTCTTCGACCAGGTGTTCACGGAGCTGGACCGCGGGAGCCTCATCCCGCGCTACAAGCGGAAGCAACTGGTCGACTACTTCAGCACGATCATCTACGGCTGCTGCCGCGGCGACTCGGATTCGGACTCCTCGTTCGACGCCCAGGCCGGCTGCAAGAAGGCCGTCACCTGCGCCCTCGACTACCACGAGGCCATGCGCGCCAAGAACCGGAACCTCTGCCTCCTGGGCAAGTACCACGCCGTCGTCTACGTCGCCCTCAAGATCTCCTTCGACTGGAAGCTCCGCGACGCGCCCACCCTCACCCGGCTCCTCGAGAACGTCTTCACGTGCGAGGCCACCTTCGAGCGCCTCTTCGAGGGCGCCATCTTCGGCCCCAAGATCACCCACCTCATCTCCGGCTGGAAGAGCGACTTCGCCAACCGCGCCGAGAACATCGACGCCGTCGCCTTCTTCCTCGACCACGCCGCCGCCGAGCAACTCGAGTTCCCTTCTTTGGGCACCCGGAGGCGACTAATCGACATCCCGATGACGTCGTACAACCAGATGACCCCGGCGAAGATCGCGGCGCAGGCGGCGAAACTCGACGTCCTCACCCTTCTCGTACGCTACGGCGCCGTTCTAACTGACGAGCGGCATCCGGTCAAGTTCTGTGCGTTCCAACCGGTTTTGTACAAGTTGAACGCGTGCTGTGAGGAGGAGAAAGAGCTCCCCGCGGACTTCCTGGCTTGTTTGGAGCTCCTTCTGCGCGCGGTCGAGAGGATCCCGAATCTGTTCCCGGAGGATTCCGAGGCGGAGAGTAGTGACGATTTTGTGTCGGTCCACCCCGAGTTGATCGAGCGGGGGATCGTCCCGCTGAGCAAGGTCGGCTTGGAGCCGGTCGATCTCAAGCACTTGAGTCGCTGCGCGGTGCGACGCGCGCTCAACGATAGCTGGCAGCTCCCGCACGGCATCCAGAGACTGGATGTGCCGGGCCCTGTCAAGCAATATCTCGACTTGGAAGTCGACTGAATTGGGATTTAAAGCTGATGGTGTGATTGGCGGTCAGCGGACTGATTGTTGAAATTGGTAGACAAAGCTATGGACAAAGAAGATAAAAAGGATATGGAGGGATCCTATCGGTGGAAACGGGTGGCTGCAATAGGCAAAGGAGGCAGGTGAAGGAGAAACCAACGACAACCTACTAGAGTCCCTTTAGCAAGTCTATCATTTAGTCTAAAAGAACCACCCATTTCAACCAATAGGATCACTCCATACTCCCTGTGTCTCCTTTGTCTATAGCTTTGTCTATAAATTTCAAAAATCATCCCGCAGGTATGCTTGAAAGTGGACTGGAATTTATATATACTTGCATCTGCTGGATTTAGGTTAGGAATATTTTGATGTGGGCAGAAACGGGACTTAAAGCTGATAATGCATGAGTCGTTTGAGATAAGTCGTTGATTTAGAGTCGTTTTGGAAGCGAAATAAATTGGGATTTCAATTGGCCAATAATGCTATTTTCGGTTTACAGGTACCTAAAAAAGTTTTGAGATAGATGAAAAGTTTTTGGAGTTTTGAGATTAAGTAAATTGAAATGAAATAATTTGCTGGTAACACTAAGATTTTTGTGTACCTATAAAGGGACTGAACTAGGGCTTGCATTTGCTGATCATGATATTTTAGACGGGGTACGCATGGAATTAGACTGATCCGTGTTGTATATTTCGTAAAATTTTTTAGTGTAGATAAGATTTACGGAGTATCGACTGCATTTGCAGAGGAGGTCATTTCATGCTCCGTGATGGGGACAAGGTAGAAAAATACTCGGTCAGAGCGATCTCTCTAAAATGTTTTATTTTTAAATGGACTGAATGCTCATGTGGAAGATTCAAGTTTTAGATATAACTTAAAATGCACGGTGAAGTCACTGCTAATCTAACTTTAGGAGATTAGTAGTGATTGATTTTATGTCCAAAACTACAGTGGGTCCAAGTTTTTTTTTCGTACGGTAAAATTTGTTGTTTTTTTTATTAAACCCTAAACAATGTTACCTTAAGAGAGCAAAAATAATGTCATTTGTGATGAACTGAGAATAAATAAAATTCTTACATTTTATGAAATGTTTGCTCCTGTTTTTATCCATCGAGTAGGAAAACCCTAAATTGCAAATCAAAATCCTAACATATGTATCCAAAACTTGTTTTCAATGCCATGGGACCGCATTGGAAACCTCGAAACTAAAATTACGTCTTAGGAAGAAAAAAATGTTTTACAAAACGAAAACTCGGTAAAAATTCAATTTTTGAATTGTGAATTTCCCCTTCTAACTCAACTTTTCATCGTTATTTTTGAGACTTTAAACTACAGAAATGCCTGACTTTGCAGATGCATTTTTACAATTTTGTCTCATCTTCTCATTGAAAATTGGTCCATAATATGTTGTGATATGCTTAAGGGAAAGGAGACTGGAGATTATGGAAACCAGTTGAACTTACCCATAAGCGTCTTCAGAAACATTGATTTTGCCTTTTTCTCCTGTCGTTTCTGTTCTACTTGTTAGATTCACTGTGTTCCCGAAGAGGCAATACCTTGGCATACGGTGCCCGATAACCCCGGTCACCACTTCTCCGGAATGAATTCCAATTGTTATTTTCTGAAAAATTTTAAAAAATTATTGAATGTGCAGTCACATATCGGTCGGATATCGTCAATTGTCTAGAAATTCCAATAAATTGAAAACTATGACGCAAGGGGCCGGCAGATTTGTCACACGTGGATTGAAAAAACAAAAAATGTTTTGAAACTTTTTAAGTTTTTACACTATATCCTGGTGCGTAATATATTTTTAAGAACTCCCCAGTTACTATTGATCGTAAAAAGTCTTTGTGATTTTTCCTCATGCGAAGAGTAATTCGTAAGAATCGCACCCGAAACGGAATAACTACGTAGGAGAATAATTCAAACCGCCACAATCTTAAAAGAAAAGCAAAGTCTGCAGTTTTGTGGAAAATACCTCATCAGCTTTGTAAGCTTTAGGAACATGCATAAATAGTTTAGATCTAGAAAAAAGAAAATTATACTTTGAAAACTGTCACAAAATTAAAATCGACTTTTGTTTTAACGAACTCAAAATCTATTCATTCCATTGGAAGATAATTTCTAGAAGTGAGACACTTTCGATTCATTCATGTCATTTCCGATGTCTAAAGTCGAAAAATGCGTATTTTAGACTGCGAAAAATGTGAGTTTCGGCTCATGTTTATGAGAAAACGGACCAACCTGAGCTTTAGTCACCTGTGAGTTTTCTTTACTTTTTAAAAAAAATCACACAAAATTACCAGGGTTGGGCCTGTTGTAAACTTTTGCCAAGGCAAAAATGAGAGTTGTTCCTGCTAGATAATACGTCTCAAAAATCACGATGAGCGCATCGGCAAACTCTGAAATGCACTCCTAACTTCGAAATCTGCGTAAGAATTTTGCGTTTTTTTAAGCTTCCCGCTTCAAAAAGGATACTACGGCACAGGTGAACATTTCGTAAAAGAGTCGTTCCATTCAATCCCTGTTCAACATGGCCGACGCTTCCGCGCGCAATTTGAGGAGAGCACGAAGTCAACAGAGGCGGATATCTATCAACGCGAGAAAAATGTAAATGTAAACACGCTGATTGTTATTAAGAGGCGGTTAGTATCGTTCCAGCACATGTGTTTTGGCGGATTGGCGTCGGCTATGTTGAATATTGCGTAGTATCCTTGTGAGCAGGGGTAAAATGGAATGACTCCTCTAACGAAATGTTCACCTGTGCTGTGGTATCGTTTTTGAGGCGGGGAGCTTGAAAAACGCAAATTTATTATGAAAATTGTGAAGTAAGGACTGCATTTCAGGCTTTACCGATGCGCTCATCGTGATTTTTGAGACAAGTTCAATGAGTAACAACTTTTTTTTGCTCTTCACTCGAAAAAAAAAAAACACATTGGATCTAGAGTCCAGACTCTTGAAAACATTGACAAGAAAAAATACTCTTGATTCAATCAGATTTTTGTTTAAATCAAAAGGAAATCCGCTCAAATTAAGAGGCTTGGTTCTTGATTTAAGAAAAAATCCGATTGAATCAAGAGTTGTTTTTCTTGTCGATGTTTTTAAGAGTCTGGACTCTAGATCCAATGTGTTTTTTTTTCCAGTGTAGCAAAAGTTTGTAACAGGCCAATTTTGGATTAGCTTTCTTCGGTGAAGATAAAAGATAATTGGAGCTTTTGAAATATTCCAACAGAGATACTCAGCTATCACAATTAGCCATCGATTTGTTTTTATGGTAACCTGCTTAAATTCCTCTGTGGTTGCGTTCTAGTCCATAAATAACGAGCTCGCAGCAGCCAGCTGAATCTGAAAATGTGCTTACTTATTGATAAGAATCATGATCAAGTAACCAATTCTGGTTTTTGAATGACGTACCACAGGCTCTCCATTTATTATCACTTCCCGTGTCAGGTCCATCATATCGAGGGCCAAACGGGCGATGCACCGCGCGTGTTCGTTGCACGGCTCTGGAAGACCACTAACTGCCATGTACTTATCACCAACCGTCTCCACCTGCAAGTATCAACATTTTTCTTAGCTGCTCCTCCAGATTCTTCATGAGTTTCAATCGGACTGCATTTTAAAAAATAGGATATACCAATATTCCGTGCCTTTTTTATATGAATTTTCTCAAATAAAAATGAGCACCTCTCGCTGCATTGAGCTTGACTTAAGGTTTGACTTGACCATGAACCCCTCCTGGCCTCCCTCCTTCTACCACCTCTTGACCTCCTCTTGGAAATTTCACAATTTCTATAGGGGTTTAGTCCTGAGATCGTTTTTACTTCTCGCGTTTTCACTTTTCTCACTGCTAAAAACAAAGAGATAATATTAATCTCTCCTCTCCTGCATACAATAGAACAAATAAGCTCGCCTGTAAGCTTTTCAACGTGGACCAGTGCAGCGCTCTGGTGGCTCAAATTGGAAATTAAAACGGTGGGTTGGTTTGCAACCATGTCTCTAGCACTACAAAAAAAAAAAAAAAAAAAAAAAAAAAAAAAAAAAAAAAAAAAAAAAAATGACGTCAAAAACCCAGCTTTTCAAAGGGCGATATCTCGGTTAATATTGAACGTAGAAAGTCGCTGTTTGGAATGATCTCATTATTTTTAGCGAATACTCAAGAACTTAGCATAAAAACACAATGGAGAATTTTCAGGTGTCTGAAATTTGATGAATTTCTTGTTTGAATGGACGCTACCAAGTGAGCTGAACACGAGAATACCCTTGGTTCATAAATTGAACAATTATTGGAGGAGATATGACAAAATGATCTAATCTGCTAAAATACGTGCGGTTAAATGGGAAATGCTGCCAGACGACGTCATGTCACTAGGTGGCGCATTTTCTCACTTTTAAATCTATTTAGATACTATTTCCCATAGCCGAAAAAAATGATAAAAAATACTGCAAAATCAGTTCTTACGGCACTTTCATATAAAGCAATAAAAAATTTGCGTGCAAATTCCCCATTCTGTGATCAGCACTACTAACCCATTTGTCTTATCCATCGGCAGCTTACGCATAAATTACTCTCCAAGCCTAGCCGTGTTGTGTTTAATGTGGACGAATTCAATTTTTATCAGGCTTCTAATCTGCCGTGCTAAGGAAGAACGCCGTATGAGCCTCTAGACGTTGCCAGGTTTTCTCCGATAAAAACCGAAATTGCTGAGAAATTTGTGAATTTTTTTCCCCAAAATGTTCAGACAATTTAGTGCGCAATTTAATGTAAAATATCTGAAAGTTTCAAGAAAAAATATCCATGAATTTTGTCAAAAATACTTGTTTTATCGAGGGAACTTTGGAAACTCTCGAATGTTCATACGGCGTTTTTCCTTAGCACGGCAGTAATCCTGTACAGTTCTGGGCATTGAGCTCAGTTAGGAATCTAAAATCTTCTCTCTTTTTACATTTTTTATTCGTGTTTACCTTGTAGACGTTAGGATTTTTCTTCGGGTCGGTGAGAGTGTCGAATGCTGTGTAGAGCTGGTTGAGCATGCACACGATTTTCATGGCCCCCTGCGAGTCCGTGTTGAGGGCGCAGTAGTCGCTGAACCCGACTATGCCCGAGAACAGCAGCGTGACGCAGTCGTAACGCTTCGGCGGCACCGGTCTCTTGTGACTCAGTTCGTTTGCCACCGAGATTGGAAGCACCGAATATAAAAGTCTGCCAAATAAAATTGTTCCACATTAACAATTGCTCATTTTTAAAAACTCCAATATCATACGAAGCAAACCGGTCACTTCTAAAATGAGACTTTCGAAAAAATACTTATATGGGCGATGAAACTTCCAAATCACGTATCTCGTTTGCGATGTTTCAAAATCTCCGCTTTGGACACTGTTTTCTTTTTCTTTTTCTTTTTTTTTAAAAAAAGCGAACGAAGCAAAATGATTGTTTCAATTTTTTGCCCAATGTTTTTCCCGCAGAGAAAAAATACCACGGAAGGTTTCAAGAGTTGACGTTCAGTAGATTTCCATTCAAAGAATACAGGATGTCAGGACATACCTAGAGACGTGGTTTAGGAGGTTCATTTTAACGTCGATATGCGATTGTGTAGGACTGGTATTGGAACAAATTATGAAAGAACAAACACAAAATGTGGTTTAATGATTTTAACTTCCGCCGCCGCGCCGCGCCGACCGCACCGTGTTTGGCGCAATGCCTGAAGTATTCACGCAGTCTTGTAGGCGCTATGTGTCTCACGCTGACCGTACTATGTTTGACGCAATGCGTGAAGTATTCTTGCATTCTTGTAGGCGCTATCCGTTTCATGCTGACCACAATAACCGCACTGTGTTTGATGCAATGCGTGAAGTATTCGCGCAGTCTTGTAGGCGCTAATATGTGTCACATGCCGATTGCCGTGCCGAGGGCTCCTCCTGTTCATCTCAAGTCCTCGTCATCATTTCTCCCTAAGTCGCGCCGTTCCAGACCAAATTGTGTGTTTGCTTTCTCTCTTAACTCGACTAATTAAAGGTGCAAAGGTGCTGTCTCTTGTATCTCTGAGAGACGACACAGTTAGAAATTACCATACCCTCAGGAACTGAGAGATTTTGTAGTCTTTTCTCGTTTGTAATTTTTTTTTCTAAATCCGATTTTTTTTGTACCACCATTTAAAAAAATTGCAAAATTTTCCGCCCCCTAGATTTGTCGCCATGGGGCGCGGCCCATGTGGCCACCCCCTTAATCCGGCCCTGGATCATCCACAGGATTTTAGATCCCATGGCAAACTTTCACTGTCTTTCAGGGATTCTTAGACCACAGTCTGAAAACTGATGTCTTGATGTCTCAGTACTTTTCCCGTAACTCATATTATGTTTTTCTGTTCGCCCTTATTCATGGATGGTGAGACTCACCTAGTTGTCTTTTGCTTTTCCGTTTCTAAGTCCCGATAAGTTTGTTGGAGTTTGTCCGTTAAAATCTCCAAATTCTTTGTTAGTTTATAATCTGCCTCGAACTGTTCAGACATGAGAACGAGGTCTCTAGTCGCGTCATGCAGAGGAATATCACTTATGTACAGGCCCCTCCTGAAAAAGAAAATGTTAAGTCAGTACATTAATGGAACACTGATTAGGCATCCCAGTTTTACATGGTGAATAATAAGAACCCGAGACTTTTTTTGGTAACTTAACTTGTTTTTTTTTTCTCTCTCTCAAGTCGCACGTCTCGTCGCTAAACTTTCAACTTAATTTCTAGCATTGGCGGATCCATTAATTTGGCAACACCGGGTTTCCTCCATTTAAACCTATGCAAAAGTATCGATTCTTGGAGGGGTCAGGTGCTCCGACAAGAATCGATTACTTAACATAGGTTTAAATGGAGAAAACCCGGTGTTGCCAAATTTCTAGATCCGCTTCTGATTTCTAGACATAAAAAATCCGCACGTCCATATTTTCATGCATCCGATATTACAAAAAGAGAAAGTTTGACTCACATGGCCCGTAAAACTTCTCGTTTTGTGTAACCGAACTTTTCGGTCAAAGCAAATAATCCTCAGCACCAATGACCAAAAATGTTGTCAATCACATCGAGACTCGGATTTTCTACCAAAGACTTTGGTTATCGAGACTGAGTTTTAGTTTCTATGACCGACAAATTTGGTTTTCTGAACCAGAAACACTCGTGGCCTGCATGATTCGAGGTTCGGTTGTTGGAACAGAAATTCCTGTCTTCGTGAAAATCCTTCAATTATACAAATACTGAGTTTGTATTTTCTTTACTTTTGGCCGATGAGGGAAGTTTTAGACAGATTAATGTAAAAATAAAACCCCCAAAAACACGAAGTGTTCGTCAAGCGACATCATTTCTGCGAAGAATTGTTCAGGCATCACAAGTTTTCAAGAAAATTGGATGAATCTATCTTTTGTTTCCTCTGATATTTTTTTGGGTTAAAAATTGACGAACATCTCATTCGCATACCAATTGGTAATGTCATTTTGGAAGTGATTTGAATTAATTTAAAGTCTCTCAAGAAGTCTAAACACTTTTTATTTTCGAAAATATGTTTGAGCTATTGAGCATCCGTGCACTCGAAGTGGAGCTTCAGAGAAAGGGGGCAGAACTCACCTTGTTAAATCATCCAAGTTTAGCACACTCGGATAACAGAGGAAGATCATGAGGTCAGATTCAGGAATGTATAGCATTTGACCCTGAAACGCAGTAAAAAATATAGTTGAAGTGCTCAATATTTGCCTCATATCATGCATGATATTTTGATGACAAGACTTATAGCGCTCGAATTCTCACTCTGTTCAGTGGCTCCTTTAGTTCAAATATTTGTTACCCCCAACTGAGTATTGCGAAAACAAATCATTGGAGACGAGGCTAAAATTGAAAAAGTGTGGAGTACTGTTTTCTAACTTCCTTAACAAACAAATACCAAATGACGGCACGTGTTGTTCCAATGTAAATCCGGTGCACTTAAAATGTTTTGACAACTGTCCGGTCTGAAATATACCTTAAAAATCGTTACCCATACGTCGCAGATAACTTTCGAGGTACATAAAAATGATTAAACTACGTTTATTTCCAACTTCTTTTCCCCAAAAGCCGCTTCCCCTATCAATGAGAGTATTTAATATCGTATTAATTACATTTTATCTCTCATGTGGTGCTCGTGTAGACGGACTGGCTTTACGCAACCAATCAACAGACGAATCCTTACTGATCCAGGTATGCGAGTACACGTTAAATCATGCAAATCTCCGATTATCCTACATAATCAACCTGGGTCACGATTCATGCTGCACTCAACTCGTACAATACTTGCACAAGAACGCGATAACCACCATTATCGCGAGTTTGGAGGACACCAGCCTCTATGCGACCAACGAACTCAGTAAAAATATGGTTTTTATCGTCAACGACTGTAGCGACATTGTGAATTTCATACTAGGCTCGATGGTCAGTTTCTGGGACTCTGATAAAAATTTTACCAACCATCTATACGAATATCCACCGTCGCGTAACAATGTAACCAGCCGCGGAGGTTTCTACCAAAGATCAGCCTTCCCGAACTTTTGCATCCTTAACGATGCCAAAACGGGGGCCAGCGTGCGAGATTTCAGTAGGCCTTGCGATGTAACAATCAAAATGACGCTCCAAGATATTGCGGACGGCAGCATATTAAAGGGAAAATTACTTGATTTCACAGGCGAAGCCTATAATCAAGTTTGGAATCCAGATAACTATTTAATTTTCGTTGTTTCACCCAGAGTGGAAGATGACGAGTCGAAAATGAGACGGCAGCCTCCAACCTGTAATTTATTTTTCATCTTCCGATTGATATGGAGAATTTTTAAGGGGCGCAAGACGATGATCTGCTTTCCTGTAGAATGTTACTGGTACGACTCGTTTTTCAACAAAACGCATGTTTTCACAGGCTCACAAGGAGAAGAGTTTTTCGAATTTGAATGGCCATCGATGAACCGAAAAAATTTTCATTACTATACCGATATTTACAATTATAATGATGATCAGCAGCAGGTCCAATTGAGGTCGGGCTACTTACAATGGGAAGCACCCGTCCACACAGCGATCAAAGTTCTAGGCCAAAAACGAACCGGAACCATACAGCAAACTCCAGTTACACCTGGGGATCTTGCTATGACCGAGCAAAAATTTGCGATCAAATATGACATGGTAATACTCCTCATCGATGCTAGCTCCCGCCTGAGAAGTACTAATTACGAAAACTACGACCACCTAGCCGTTACCGATACTGGGTCTCTATGCTTCCACATCCCACGATCAGGTTTCAAGCCACAATACTTGACAGTATTCAAATGTTTCAGTCAGAAAGTCTGGGTGTGTTTCTTGGCTACGATTGCAACTTTTCTCCTCATGCACCACTTCCATAAATCGTTCCAGTCGCAACATCTGGCGCACCTGTACTCGGAGTATGAGCTTGTCCAGTACGAGAGTCTATCAACAGCCCTGACTATCTATAGATATTTTCTCTGTGTGGCTCAGCCACGGTTGTTGCTCGGTAAGCTGCGTTCCGGGAAGATCCTGTTCGGTACTTTCGTGTTCGCAGCTCTCATTTTGACCACACTCTTGCAGAGCGGGATGGTTACCTTCCTGAACACACGAATCCGTTACGCTGACATCAATACGTTAGAGCACCTCGCCGCGTCAGACATGCTCGTACAGTCACCAAATCTGCGTTTGGACGAGGACTTCTGCGGGAGAGAAGAGCAGCTGCACTGGCTACAAAAGCGCCTCGTCGGAAGCTTTCATTACAGCTATAATGTCTACATGAGCGAGATCCAGTACGTCGTCAATTCCAGTTTTTCAAACGTATCAGATTGTGAGATCTGCGACAGGCTCGAACAATTTGAGGAGTTCACAGTCGCAGGATTGTCGGCGATGAAGAATCTCGAGGCGAGCATGACCTCTGACGCTTTCATGGGGATCACCTCAGCGCAGCTGTCGAGACGCAACTGGGGTTTCATGGAATTCCGTCGGATCTTCGAATATCACACAACTCGGGAATGTTTAGCCAGCTACCCGTTGATGTACTTCATGCCGAGACACATGTTTGCGCGCGACGACCTCAACGACGTCCTGAGCCGGTCCTTTGAGGTCGGGTTAGTGGATAAAGAATATGAAGAGATCCGATATTTTACGCTGATGTTACAAATTGAGGTCAAGGAGGAGGTCGTGATGCGGAGACCTTTTTCCATGAGAGATTTGCGAATTGCGTTCATTTGTTTGGGCGCCGGCTATCTTGTGAGTTTTATTGTTTTCCTCGTTGAACTTGCATTGCGGCTGAATTATTGAATAAATAAAATTGATTATCTGTCCACCCATTGGTATCTGTTTATTTAGCCTCGGCCCATTTAGCCACGTGGCGAACTGCAACAAAACTTGTTGCGAATTGCCACAAACTCTAGGTGCTGTGTGGCTAAATGAAACAAGAAAAGTTAGTATGGCAAAATGCAACAAAAATTGTCGCAGTTAGCCACAGTCTTTGGAATAGCCTACCAAATTCAGCAAAAAAAATGGTCATTTATCCTCCCATTTTTATTTTACTGCAGTCTAAGTAATTTTATTGAAGATCTGGAATAGATCAAAAAGAATAAACAACCATTCGTATTGCAACCAATTTTTACTTTAATAATTTTACCATCCCCCACTTGTGACCAATGCAATACTGATTCTACTTTACACTGAAATACATGCAAATCTACTAATAGGAAAGTATTCGGAGGAATTATTGACCACATGCGTCCAGCTCTCCTTCCTTAGGTTGCGTCATGTTAGGTAAGGTTTGGTTAGGTTAGGTTAGGTCATGTTAGGTTAGGTTAGGTAAGGTTAGGTAAGGTTAGGTTAGTTTATAAGTTCAGGATACAATATGAAAAAATCTTTTTTCGTTGATCGTTAGTTTAGATAGTAGTGAGGTCCTATAAGAGGCTCATTTTGACCTTGATTGATAAAAATGTGCATAGAAGACGCCATAGATCCAAGCAGTTGGCATTGAAAAATAAGGAAAACCGTGTGACATTTTCGTGGACAAACAACTGAAGCACTTATAACGATGGTGCTTACGTTGTTCCCATTTCAGCTTACCTGATAAATTATCTCTCCTTACAATCCATATAACTATGCTCTAACAGTATTCCTGCTTTGAAGAGGTGTTTTAGTTGCAGTTTCCGTTAGTTTCTGAATTTTTGACCGTCCATCTCAATGAGACTAATCAGTACCGTGTTACTTACATTCTATTTTTCACACAAAGTCACAGTTGACCGTCTTACTCTAATCAACCAACCAATAGACGAATCTTTCCTAGTCCAGGTATGCCAAAATACATTAAATCATGCAAAACTCAGCTTGTCGTATATAGTTAACCTGAGTCGAGATACATGCTGTACTCAACTTTCCCAATACTTGCACAACAACGGCATTAGCACAATTTCCGTAAGTTTCGTTGATACTACCCGCTACGCAACTAACGACCTTAACAAGAATATGGTTTTTATTTTTAACGATTGCAGTGACATAGTGAACTTCATCTTGGGCTCAATGAACAGTTACTGGGATTTTGATCAAAGTTTTACCGAACATTTGATTGAACATTCAGTAACCCGAGATCTTGTATTCAACCCTAAAATTCCAAATATTTGCGTGGTTTATGATGATGAAACCGGGGCCACCGTGAGAGATTTTAAAAGGCCCTGTGATGCAACAATTCAAGTGGCACTCAAAGATATTGCAGACGGCAGTATCATAGAGAATAAACAACTGCTCAATTTCACAGCTTCGGCGTACAATCAAATTTGGAATCCAGATAACTATTTAATATTTGTAGTGCTGCCTCATGCTAATGATACCAATCCATCAGGAGAGTGGACATCAAATTGTAACCTATTTTTCACGTTCCGTTTGATTTGGCGCATTTTCAAAGGACGCAAAACCGTGATCTGCTCTTTGAAAGAATGTTTTTGGTACGACGCGTTCCTTAACGAGACCCATGTCTACAAAGGTTCGCGAGGCGAGGAATACTTTGATTTTTCATGGGCATCGAAGAATAAGAAAAATTTAAATTATTACGTGCTGGAGTCGGGAGGTGGTGGCGATCTGCTTGAGTATCGAACCGGGTACGACCTTTGGCAGTTCCCTGTGTATAGTAGCCTTGGATTCTTTTGTGAACAACGAGCCGTAGCGTTACGTCCACCAACCATGATGCCGATTGACGAACTCGAGATGAATGAACGAGAAATCGTCGTGAAATATGATCTCGCTTTATTATTCCTCGATGCGTTGTATCGCTTGAGGAGCAAGATTGACCATAACTACGACTTCACTATCGTCACAGATTTCGGATCGTTTTGCTTCTTCGTTCCTCGCAAAGGTTTCAAACCACAGTACTTAACGGTTTTTAAATGCTTCAGCCCAAAAGTCTGGGTGTGTTTCTTGGTCACGATTGGCACGTTTCTCCTCCTTCATCACTTTCACAAGTTGTTCCAGTTGCAACGCATGGCGCGATTATATTCTGAGTACGATCTTATCCAGTATGAGAGTCTTTCAACTGCCTTGACTGTCTACAGATACTTCCTGTGTGTGTCACAACCGCGACTGCTGTTGGGTAAACTACCATCCAGGAAGATCTTGTTCGGCACCTTCGTGTTTGCGGCCCTTGTTCTGACTACACTTCTGCAAAGTGGAATGGTGACTTTCCTGAGCAAGCGCGTTCGCTACACCGATATCGATACGATTCAACAACTCGCTGAATCGGATCTTTTGATCCAGTCGTCAAATCTCGCCGTGGATTCAGAGTTTTTCGGTCGCGAGGAACAGTTCGAGTGGATTCAAGATCGGTTTGTCTATACGTATGCTTCAGTTTTGATGTAATCACGGATGGTTTCGATTATCATCTGAACAACTCTTTGAACTCTGATAATATTCCAGAGTGCCTTTATTGCGAGACTGTCCGTGAAATAGAAAAGTTAAAACCAAAGGGAACAACCATACTCGATAGTATTGAGAAGATCATGACATCGGACGCTTTCCTGGTCATGACTCCGTCGACGGTGGCGAAAAAAAATTGGAACATTATCGAATCTGGGCGGGTTTTTGAATATCACGCCGTCCAGGAATGTTTAGCCGATTTCCCGTTGATGTTTTTGTTTCCGAAGCATATGTTCGCACGCGATGAGTTCAACTCCATGTTGAGTCGGTCGTTTGAGTACGGATTTGTGGCCAAGGTAATAAAGGAAAGCATGCCTGCAATCGATTCTCTAAAAGACCCCGTCAAGGAGACTATTGTACTTCGGAGACCTTTTAAAATGAAAGATTTGGGTATCGCGTTCATTTGTCTTGGTGCTGGACTTTTTGTTAGTTTCATTGTTTTCCTTTTGGAACTTACCTGTCAGTTATACTAATTTAAGGAGATTTGAAGACATGACACACGCAATTCCCACCAATGTTTATCAGACTTCTTATGTTATTTAAATGGTTTTCTGTATTACACACTATATCTAAAATAGATCCATTATTTTATCACATTCGGAGAACTGATTGAAAAATATTAAAAAGTACAATAATGAAAAACAAATCAACAAAAATACGATTTACCGAGTTGAGAATGGGAGCACTATATTAAAAATATAATATTAATATGATGTTCACATGATCATCAGATATACTACAAGATCTTCAATGATCATCACTACAAATTTACTGGATCGTGACATGACCCAAGTTTGTTTCGTTATCTTGAATTTATGGTCCAGGCAAATAAGGAAAAGAGCCTGCAAAAATCCCGGGTAGCAATGTTTACATTGATTCCCATGTAATTTTTGACGCTGAATCCGAATTTCAACTTTGCACCGAAAAATTCGGTCGCCAGTTTTGGCAAAAATGGCCTAAAATCGGCCTTTTTTCCGGATTATGGCCTGTAACTTGCCAAAAATAGATCTGACGATAAAATTAGTTATTTTCAGAAATAAAGCTCATTAAATTTCCTATAAAAAAGTTCGATACACTTTTTTGCCTAAGGCAAAATCAAGCGCACTGGCGGGCTCCGAACTTTGTAAAATGTGCGAAAATTACGCATAGTGTAATATGTTGGGCTCCTTATTATTTACATCAATTCATTTCACTAAGTGTAAATTTTATCATCTTTACTTAATTTGTCCAGAAATTACTCGTTAGACGATTAACACCGGAGACATCGGGCAGAAACCGCGAAAAACACAATTTTCGCTCATTTTTCAAAGTCCGGAGCCCGCCAGCGCGCTTGATTTTGCCTTGAGCAAAAAAACGTATAGGAACTAATGTATAGGAAATTTAACGAGTTTTATTTCTGGAAATAACTAATTTTATCGTCAGATCAATTTTTGGCAAGTTACAGGCCGTAATCCGGAAAAAAGGCCGATTTTAGGCCATTTATGCCAAATTTGGCAACTTTCTGGTCTGAATTTTTTGGTGCAAAGTTGAAATTCGGATTCAGCGTCAAAAATAACATAAGAATCAATGTAAACATTGCTACCCGGGATTTTTGCAGGCTATGGCCCTTTTTTTGGCTTATTTGCCTGGACTATTACATGTCAGAATCAGCGAGTTACCAAATAAAGAAAAACCTCAATGGGGACGCATCATAATCCGGCAACATTACTGTCACGATAATTTTAGATCTTTTCCGCGATTTCGAATCACGGTAGGTTTGGCGTAAAATACCCCCATGGATCCTGTTTGATAGATTCTTGTGAAACTCGATATCAGGAAGTGTTTTTTGACACCAGTTAAAATAATTTCAAAAACTTTATGTTAGCCCGAAATTTCCTCCTAGGCTCCTCGTAATATTAATCTATGAAAATTATTCCTCATTTTGCATCCGATGTATGCAACGTAAACAGCACTCGAAGTCAACACATCAAGACTCTACTCTCCGCAGTAGGCCGCGGCCGGACCAATATGAAACGCCTTCAATTGGGCGTGATACTGTGCAACACACCGAAGCTGATATAGTTGTATTCTTAGGTTCGAACCTAACTCAAGTTAATTGCTCGACCAAATAAGGCATGTCAGCCTGTTAACTGTTGTATTTCAAGTTATCTCGCATATTTAATGCCCATTTTTGCCTGTGACAAAAATGCAAGAAATGCAAATGATATATAGAGATAGAATTATAATTATTCCTGTGGCCAACGAAAGAAGCTCTCCTGAAGGGAAACCTGTTCGTGAAACTTTTGCAGTTTTTGAGCGCGCTCTATATGTACCGGGTGATATTTTTTGACAGGAAGTCTTAGATAAATTTTCAAATTTCCAAAATCCAAGATGGCGGAAGCCGTCTAAAATGCTATCTCGGCCCCTGTCCGATGTCCGATCGATTTTCGTGAAACTCGGTATCAGGGGATATTTTTGATGGGAAATGGAGATTTTTGGTCAAATCTTCAAAATTCTAACCGAAGATGGAGGACGTGATTGTAGGTGCGATAATGGCTTATCCAAAATACCCGTCCTTTCAGTCAAAATATGTTTCTGCTCATTTTCAAAATTAATTTATCCTCAGTTTTTAATAAATCAGCGCCTAAATGTATTCAAAGAGATAAACATGCAGAAGAAATATATTAAATGAACACTAGTAAGTAGAGAGTTAAAAGAATGTAATTAATAATACATATTTAAGTGCTGTACTAATAAATAAGCACGTAAATATTATTGAATATATTATCCTATCTCTCTACTTACTAATGATAGGAGGGCACTTTTCAATACTAATGTGTAAAAACTACTTGTTTGTCACTCCTGCCATTGAACAACGGTAGAAAAACAGTTTTCTACGTAAGGTATCTTTGTGGATCTTTTTTATGTATTGTCACCCACATACTAATAAAACTAGCTCTTGTCATGTTGCTATTTAACACCTTACAACTTTGGTAGGCCTCGCATGGATATCAGAATAGACAAATCCTCGAATAGATAACTACTCTTGCACAGAGGACGTACTCTAGTTCTTTCAAAATTGAAGGCGAAACAGCAATTTGCGTACCCCTCAAGTCCTTTTCATGAACTCTACCATCTCTAAAAAAATATGTCAGAAAAGGCCACCTCCGTTGGTAGAATATAAGAGCACGAAACATCCTTCGAGGAAATGGCTGGAAAGAAACCAAACGTCATGGTATTTTTTAAAAATTTATCTAAACATCAACAGTATCAACTAAGTAAAAATGTCAATTTGAACGATCATGAGGCGGTGTCAATACTTACTTTCAGTCGAACGTATGAGAATTCAGGTTCAGAATGCATATTATTCGTGTGCATCACTCCAGGTTTACTCTTCAAGACGTAAACCGTGTTGATATGTGCTAAAATGTTTTCGAATGTGAGATCTAAATGTGGTCTCACCTGCAACGTAAAAATGGAGAGAAATTAACTCAAGCTACTCAGACAGGTGGCTGTTATTTAAATCCAGCGCCAGTGAAGGGTAAACTTTGTACAATATGACAACCTCGTGCTGCCATTGGAGAACGTTAAAGCTGATTTTTGCGAGTAGGTGAAATCAGTTTAAATAATTTAAATGCATGTGTAATATATATGTCCAGGAAGGCTCCTTCATCCACAATTGTTCTTAATCTTAAGGAATGTTAAAAGAAACAAAAAGCAGAGTCACCAACCCGCAAAACATGCCACTGGAAAATGATACTTACTTTAACTAGCCCTCGGCTGAATGCTACATTAATTATGCTGATGTTTTACGATGAACTGAACCTTTAAAGGTGTGTCTCGGGGCTTTTATAGTTAAATTTTAACGAAACGAAATTGAATTGTTTGAGGAAGCTCGAGCGATACTATTCAAAATTATATTTTTATGTTTTGCGTTGAAAGTGATGAACCAGTTATTTTTTTAGGTGCCTACTTTTAAAAACCTGATTTTCCTGCCTGTATGAGACTTGAGACATTTCACGGCACATCACATTTACCGCTAAGTTTCTCTCTCCATGTAGTGGGGCCGATAAGTGGAAAATATCATAACAATCGTGCACTTCTGGAAGAAAGCATGAAAATTTCAGGGATTCATCTCTACCCTATAGACATTCGATTTAGACATAGACCCCAAAAATCTGAGCCCCCTGGGGGGGCAGGGGGGCCCCCAAATTTTGAATTTTGAATAACTACGGAACGGCTAATGTTAGCGTAATTTGTTTTTAACAGAACGATGGGAAATTTTATTAGGAACAAAATTGGTTCTTATGAATTTTTCCGTGGGATCGATATTTTAGGCGTGAAAACGGGAAAAAACCATCGGGGGACGGGGAGCCGGCCGTTCTGAGGCAGATCCGCGCGCTGCGCTGCCTGCCCGGGACGCGCGCGGCGGCGCGGTACGGTGTTACCGACGAAACAACCGCTTGTCTTTGTTTAATCTCAACGATACGCAGTTTTAAAAATATTATAAATTCACCGTACTGCCTAAATACTTTTCCGTAGTAATACAAGCCTTGCTTTATATTAGTAATAAATAAAAGCAAGCAAAAGGCGAAAGACTCCAATGTGAGAGCGCCGAGTCAATAGGAGAATAAGAGGGGTCGATCATCGCGCATCACGTGTCTTGTTTTCCATGAATACAGAGCTTTTCCGACCTCAGTACAGAGTAAATTACCCTTTCCTTACGTAATTTTTGTAAAGGATTACATTTTTTAAGATATTAGAGCGAAATAAGATTTAAGTAGATAAAGATTTTAATAGATTTTGACCCACTTTTTCATGACTACTGGAAATGGGATCCTTGATAACTTATTTTTAGCTTATTTTCCATGTTACTTTCGGCGAATGGGACCATGAGCTGCTTACATAAGCAAGAATTCTGCAATACTTGACGCAAATACATTACCTGAGGAGTGTGGAGGGGAGGGGGGAGGGGGGGGGGGGGGGGGGGGGCTTCACAGTCCCTTGCCACTAAGGTGCCCAGATTTCCTTCCTTTTCCTCTAATATAGTTTTTCGTTCATGTTAATTGGTTTCTCGCAATTGCATAGGTACTGATACGTACGGAACATTCCGGCAGTGTTCCTTTCTCCTCTTTATTACTCCAGCCAGTCAACAGACGTATTCATTTTCATGAACTTCCCACTCTTTCAGATATTCAGCAAATATGCATATTTCACAAAATAGAACGATATATCAAATGAAGAATAAAAAAGAAGATATCTGAGTACTATCGCTTCTTTTTATCGAGTCACACTTGAAGATTATTATTGGTATACTAACCACAAGACATAAAAAATGGAATGAGCAGTAAAAAAAATCCATGTATATTATCTTTCATTTTGTTCTATGGAGTTTGGAGTGGAGTTATACATAATGAGTGCGAAATATGTAATGCACAAAACGCACACCTTAAACTTTATCGCACAGTATAACACTGATCAAATTAGCTTCAGAGATTATCAGAGGGTTAATTTCTTGTCAAAATATCAACAAATCAGTCTATCAAAAATCAGTAATCGGTAATCAGTTGCAAAATTACCGAGATTGAGGGAAATCGTGTGATGCGAGATTTTATTGATGACATAAGAGCAGGATATGTTCCCAGTAGGCGCGACTTCATATCACTCAAACGGACCGTTTTTGCAGATTAGCGGATATTGGCGGCTAATTATTACTTAATAATATTCCTTATACTTATACAAGAAGCAGTCCAACAAAGGTTTTGGGGGGGGGGTCTTTTATCCCTATCAAGCTTCCTCAAGATTCTTTTGGCGTTTCTTGGAGGAAGTTTTGAATGTGGTTTTGGTCCTCTTTTAAAAAATCCTACACGTAGCAATGATGTACCAAAATGTTCCTTCAAGAGAAGAGAATAAGCATGCTTCTTTTTACTCATTTTTTTTACAAAATTAGGTTCCCTGTCTTGAAAGTCTGGCTAGAAGCCGTCTCCCGGGAACTTTAGGGTTGGTAAGCATATTTAGATACCATCCTGGTACAAACACTTTAAAATCATTTTTCAGGTCATCGTGGTATACAAATAAGATGTGTGACTTTTAGCACCCCCCCCCCTTCCCGGGACAACTGTACGTCAGATTTTATTCCGTTCGACTGATGACTGATACAGTTATCTTGGATGCTTTAATACTTGAACTTGACAAATCCATACAACAAAACAATCTAGAACTCCAGCACCTAACCCCTTCTCCTTCCGTTGCCGTCCGCTCGCTTGTATACATACATATATTACCTGCAAAAGTTAAGCCTTTTTTAAGGCTTCATAGGTAGTAAGATATATTTATAATATTTTTAAAACTGCGCATCGTCGAGATTAAACAAAGACAAGCGGTTGTTTCGTCGGTAACACCGTACCGCGCCGCCGCGCGCGTCCCGGGCAGGCAGCGCAGCGCGCGGATCTGCCTCAGAACGGCCGGCTCCCCGTCCCCCGATGGTTTTTCCCGTTTTCACGCCTAAAATATCGATCCCACGGAAAAATTCATAAGAACCAGTTTTGTTCCTAATAAAATTTCCCATCGTTCTGTTAAAAAAAAATTACGCTAACATTAGCCGTTCCGTAGTTATTCAAAATTCAAAATTTGGGGGCCCCCCTGCCCCCCCAGGGGGCTCAGATTTTTGGGGTCTATGTCTAAATCGAATGTCTATAGGGTAGAGATGAATCCCTGAAATTTTCATGCTTTCTTCCAGAAGTGCACGATTGTTATGCTTATCGGCCCCACTAATGTATTCAAGCCTAGTGCGTAATACTCAACGGAATTGAAATTCTGATACCTATTTATCTTATCATATCTATAAGATAGCAAAACATCGGTAAATGAGGTTTAAAAAATGCATATATGTTCAAGCCCATGTTTAGAGTTTCTCCTATCATATTCCTGGCTATTGCGGTGTTCTATGAGTAGAAATAAGTAAGAACGAACTCCTTTTTTGACAGCAAAACATCGCATCATCTTACCGGATCCAGCACATCGGTGACTTTACACTGCGACTGTTGTACCATAGGCATAATCCTGGTTATGGCGGCTCCTGTTTGCACGACAACAAGCTGCCTGTCAAACATCAAGTGGAAAGGAAAGACTTTGCAAAATGTATCAGGGCTCACTTTAGATTCTGAAACAAATGTGATGGCACGGATGAACCTCTTGTTTGCGGAAAGAGCGAAGCCATCCTAAGTCACTCATTGGAATAATCACCTAATTATTCGAGGGACTTGTGTCATTTGCCTAGTAACAAAAGTGCAGTTCCTAAAACATTTCTTTTCTCTTCTCATAAAAAATAAACTCATAAACTTGTTCAAATAAATCCAGTGTACCGAGTGAATTCTCTCATTGGAAATTACAGAGATTCATCTCAGTCCATTTTAGTTTACTTCAAGTACCCACAGCCCACATCACACAATATTTTGCTCCAGGATACCTATATCCATGGAGTTTTTCAATGTATCGAACTCGTTCCGATTGAAACATACACGGAAAAAATTAAATTGCTGATTTAACAATTCAATTGCTAAAAAAAGTGACTTCAATGTTTCAATGTAGATTTTACAACAAAAGAATGCTACTTAAACCACCCCCGTGGGTAAATTAGTTTACAATAGTGGTTGAAGTAGCATTTTTTTGGTGAAATCTACCTTGAAATATTGCGGTCACTTTATTTTAGCAATTTAATTGTTAAATCAGGAATTTAATTTTTTCCGTGTACTGATGAGATTCACTCAGGCTTAAATAAGAAAGGATCTACAGGAAGTACCTAGATACTCGTCTCCAGAACATTATTGTCTTTGCGTTCGATACTGTATTGCAATTAAGCTCCGCAGCATGTTACTGAATGGTTATCCTTTCGCTGCAATTTTTATCTCTGAGATGGGGGTGGGGGGCTACATCGCGGGGTTACTTCAACTCCAAAATGTAGTAAGTTTAAAAAATATTCCATTTCTCAAAAATCGAGACCATCAGTAAATCATAAATGAAGATGATCAGATATGAACGTGGAGAGTGTTTAGCATCTCATCAATTACTCTTTCCTTTTAAACTTTTCTTCATGCTAATCAAGTGATCGAGCGGCTTACCGAGAGATAAAGTCTCAACTTCGGTTATTTCTGGATTTTGAACTTTACCCCTAGAGTTTTGTTCTGTGATCAAAAACTGTACATGGTCGCTTTCTTCTTTTGTTTTGATTATTTCCACTTCCACTTCCGTGTCGTGAAGTTTACTCGCCACCGTCTAGGAAATAAACAAAACATTGATCGATAATAATCAAATCGTACATGATTAACATAAGATAGAGTTTTCACAAGAATTTGTAAGTGCAACTGATATGATGATCGAACTATATTTTTTAGGTTAAACGTTTGAAAATCGGCTTAGCTGATTTTAAAATATAGTAAGATAGATAAGAAAAAACTTGGTTTTTACTTACTACACTGAAAAATGACAAAATAATCCTGGTTTTTTCCATTAATCAGTTGAATCAGTAATAACACTAACACACCATGAAGTTGGCGCATCTGTGCCAGCTTATACATTTAAAGTATCCTTAAGTGCTTGTCCCTCGGCACCAAAAATATTTTTCTTAGGCTAACTTCTTCACACACTGTGCAGTTTTGTGTGCGTCCTGATTATTTTCATTTTTTCGAGTTGGTGTGTTTTCATTCTCTTTGATTCAGTTAAGAGGTTCCGTAGATCTCATTCGAATGGGAAACCCGAAAAGATATGCGATACATCACACTCTTTAAGAATACATTAATGTTGTATTATTCTAGTCAAAACTCCACACTGGGAAAAAAAAACACATTGAATCTAGAGTCGAGACTCTTGAAAACATTGTCAAGAAATAATACTCTTGATTCAATCAGATTTTTGCTTAAATCAAAAGGAAATCCGCTCAAATTAAGAGGCCTGGTTCTTGATTCTAGCAAAAATCCGATTGAATCAAGAGTATTTCTTCTTGTCGATGTTTTAAGAGTCTGGATTCTAGATCCAATGTGTTTTTTTTTCCAGTGTATGCTCTAGGAAAGAGACCAGGATTTGTTTTTCATTTCCCTCCATTTTTCTACCACAGTCAATCTTTCCCAATATTTTTGAATTTTATAGACACGCAGTCGCCAGATTTAAGCCCTTAAAATACCAACCTTCACAATGCCGATCACAATATGCTCCAGTCCAGGTCTGTCGGAGTAGTAGTGAAGTATTAGCGCTCCGTCCTCTGCTCGCTCCGTGCATCGGAAAGAGGGAGCTTTCATTCCGGGATAGAGTGTGCCCAAGTGATCATGAAGAGCATCTAAATTCTAAATAAAGATAGATATTTTTGTCAGTTTATAACACGCGCGTAAGCATTGCAAGAGAAATGATTCCTTTTTTCTCGAGATGATCGTGAATTTTGTCAATCACGCATGATCTGAAAGACGATTCCTTTGGCAATATAATATAAGGAAACTAAGTGCAACTATGCCACACAGACCATCGTGCATGACATTATGACGAAACAACCCATTTGGTATGGTCATGTTCAGAAAATGGCAGAAGATAGGTTATCGAAGTTCTCTGTTTTACTAACCCTTTATTCTGGTGAAATCTAATCTGTGTAACTAAAGTAAATCACCAAATTTTATTTTATTAAGTCCAAAACCTTAGTAAAACTGGTTACCTTTACATAATTAGAAGCTTTGCTTTATAAAGTTCCTCCTTGATTGGGTTCCTCCTGGGAGAAGGCGCAGAGGGTGCCCAATAAGAGGTTGGAGGGAGGGGATTGAAACAGAAATGTTAAGATGCTCAATGCCCGAAGGGTTGTGGTTCGACAGAAAGCAGTGGAGGTTAAGTGTCGTAGAGCGCGGGGGTGTGCTATAAAGCGACCTATGTTTGTAACTATGTGCACTATCATGTCATTATTTATGTCCTAGCCGTGACCATTAAGCACTTAGTCATGAGTTCATGACATATGTAATGCTTGACAGTTCATTAAATTTCATGAATTTAAACTTTTAGTATAATAATAATATAAATATTTAGAAGGTAGGTACTAAAAATAAGTAAATTAAACATAAAACTTGAAACCAAATAAAATTGAATATTTTTAATTCAAAAATACTGAAAAATATAGACCTCTTTTCAGACGTTCTCGTAATTTTATGTGGGATCAAGACATTTTAAGATACATTCTAAGTTAATGCTAGCAAATCAGAAGTCGACCGTGAGTTGATAAACTTTCAGTGTTGATGTGCTTTTATCTACACGTTTGCAACATCATCTCGAAAATTATAGGAGAAAAGTTTGGACTTTAAACTCCAGACATTTAAAATACGCTTCCTTTGGTTCATAGCCATGCGACTTGTAAAACGTGATTACAATGACTATACTTTCGGCGCGAGTGCAAAGTATTCTCTGCTTATTGAAAGGTCCTTAAAAATACACACATCTTTCTTATATTTTGACGACGCGGCATAGCCAATTTGAAAATGTAAACGAAAATTTTGCAGAAAACATTAGTTGAGAGGAAATTATGCTGTGCTCAGCTTGAGCGTAATAATGTCGATGAGATACAATGGATTAGTGGTTATAACTTAATCAACCGCATAATTACTGTATTTTTATCAAAATGTTGACCTGACCTACCTGTAAAAAATCCCGAGGGGTAGCTCCTAGCACCTGTAATATCTTATCATATCCAGAATCTTGGCAGAACTCGAAGAACATCTTCCCAAAGAGCTCTAAAATTTGATTTGCAGGAATGTCTGAAACACGAAGGCATGCAATCATGGATATGCCTCAAAATATGCTCAGTGAGAGGTTGATGATTTTCGTGATACCATTCACAAATTACCAATATTTCTTATTTACTTAAAGCAAACGCAGATGCTAAAGCAGTCGTTATTTTTTTCTTATCAGTAGCGCACGTATTTTGAAAGTGTAAGCCATCAATTAGTAAACAATCAGGTAATCCCAACGCGTGCTATTGGTAGAGCGCGCCGTAAGAACATATTATCTGAATTATCATGTATTCAGTTTTATCCGTATGTTCCAAGTTTCCAGACGAATTATGAGCGCCTGAAAATCTCATCAAACGCCGAATTTCTACGTCCACTTTCAATGGAGCTATCGCCCATCGAAGACAACACGGAAATAGAGTAAGAGAAAGGACGCGCGTTTATGACGGCGCAGAGATACAACTATTCGTGTTTGATGGATGTCCGTGTTGCATTTGAAAAATTGAAGGCGCGATGGCGAGTGGCGCGAACTCTCAATGCTTCGCTCTATGCTGCCAATGAGGCCAGTATGGCTCATCTATGAAAGTACCTATCTGCACTAATGACATGTACATTGTTTCTGAAACAAGCCATTAATTCTTGCTCTTGCAGTGTGCAGTCCAAATAACGCTCGTAATTTCATTTGACTTCTCAGAGTTACTTTAAACTAGTTAAAATCAAAGCATTATATTGATGAAACATATGTTTAACCATAATATTAGTTCAATTTTACGTGGGTCCTATTTAAAATTTCCTCTAAACGGGAATGTTCTGAATGGTGGTATGATGAACCAGAATCCCGTGTATTATGCAGATTTTTATTTCCGTCTTACGCAAAATTTCCACTGCTGCTCCTATGAGATTGTAAGTTATTTCATCCTCGTATATTTGCCGGACGAGAAACTGTCCCTCCATTACGACCTCTGCTTGTTTCCTAAAAAACACAAAGTTAAATATATTATATATCTCAGTTTCCTAACATGCTTTCAATTCGAGATTTGACTACTGATAGATTGAAGAGTTTTGGCAGATCTTCCGTTCTGCACTATGTCAAAACAAGAGGGATTTGAACCCTCCCGGAGTCGTGTAAGATATTATACTTAGCGGCATCGCTAAAAATGAATACTTGCATATAGCCTCATCAAAGGCTTCATTTACAGTATTTTACAAGCTTATCACAAATAATTCTGTACCCTAATCTGCTTTTTATAAGCTGTAAGTATGGTAAATTAATTATATTGCCTATCGAAATCATATGGATTTTGGGTTTATTTTATCCTGTCTTGTCTAATAATGACACCGAAAATCACTCAAAGTGGCTATTAAATCTTAATATGCTACCAACTCTTGCTATTTCTGAATGGACGCCCGGTATTTTCCAGCTGTGGTGATTCTTCTGGGTTGGCAACACCGCTCTTTTCCTCCATTTAAGTGTGTGTAAAAAAAATCGATTCCAGGTAAGACAGCATGTCGTAGCTAAAGAATCGATATTTATAATGGTTTTAAATTGAGGAGCAACGGCGTTGCCAACTTTTAAAAATCGCCATAGGTTTCAATAACCAGTTGGTCCTTCACAATGCCGAGTTAGTAGTAATGATTTCTCCGAAGGTCTATCTTTAGCCATCATGAAAATAATCTTAAGAAGATATATTTCACCGTGACAAGCCATAAGTTCATGATCTCTAGGATACTTCAGCGTAACCCAGCAAAGATTTTCTGCCATTTTTGAAGAAATTTATATTTTCTTATCGTAGTGATTTAAAAAAAAAAAAAAAAAAAAAAAAAAAAAAAAAAAAAAAATTGACGGCGTAAGTCCGCAGTCACATACCTCGTTCGCGGTGTCTGAAAATCTCTGCCTCTATGTTATTTTTTTAAAGAATAATAAATCGACATCATTTCTTGAAGTTTTTGCAGAATTTTCTTCGCACAGAGAAAAAAAATCACGGCAGTTTCAAAGAATTGCCGTTGCGTAGTTTTCCCTTAAAAACATAAAGTATGACAGGAAGTCTGCGACGTCGCAAATCGAGTTATGTGATTGTCGACTTACACTGAGATATGATATCTCTCCAGGCCTTGCCCATAGATTCTTTCTGCATACAGTGACGACAGTTTTGGGGTTAACTGATACTTACTTGATCGTCTCCCATGTCTCCTTTCCGAAAGTTTTGAGCACCAACAGCTCCAAAGCATAGTTGACGAACCCATACTGAAACAGTGAAATTTGATCATCCTTTGAGTCAAACGTAACTTGAGCTTCCCACAAAAGTTTACGTTGCAAGAAATTAGTGGCAAAAGTGACGATCAAACGAATCTCGAAAAGGTCAAACGTCGGATGTTTTCTTCGTTGATGAAACATTTTATTTCCATAAGTGGAGTAAATCAATGGAAAATGAAACGTTCTGTATCATCTATTACAAAGTTTTTTTGTGCGAAGCGGACGTTCTTTCCGGAGATTTTTTCGACTCTGGACTCAACATTGTGACATGCTATATTAGTAAGATACCGCTTTGCTTTATGAGTAGAATGGTAAATCCACAATTTTATGCGGCGAGAAGCGATTTTATTTTTCTCAATTTTTGTTTGTTAATATGCTTACGTTTTTCTTTGTTATGGTACACTTTATGCATTCATGGCACGCCTTTCTTTGACACATTTTATTCTTCCTCCTTGGACCTGTTGAACTTAATCACGTTTTTATGTTGAATTTCAGTTCACATTAAAAAATGTTGCTCAAAGCTACTTGGGTGCAAAGTACCCAATCACATTTAACATAAACCCATTACGTTACTTAATGATAGAATGTCATGTCAAAACGGATGATATCATCAACTCTAGGTTCGTAGTCTATCTTTCAGTGATTAATTGCGTTCTAACGTCAACGGGTTATGATTCTATCATATCGTAAATAATAATTCAATTTTTTCCCCGTAAAAATCAAAAGATTTGTGCGGTGAACGCTCCTTGACGTCCGCAAGTTGGAACCAACTCCTTGTTTTTGTTGTGTCTTTTATAGGAGTTTCGTAGAAAATACACATGTTGGAACTTTTTTAAAAGACAAGAGCATAGTTTAGGAATCCTCTTCATCTCCCGTCAGCCTCTAAATATTTAAATTGACATTTTTTTGGTCAATTTTAGTAACTTTTGATGGATTTTTGGAGGCCCCCTTTTCAATATTAAGTCGAAAGGACGCCCGCGTTTGATAGCAGCAAAAAAAACAACATTTTTCATGATGCATTGCACTGCAATGATGTAAGCGTCCATCAAAAACACGAGGAAGAAGGGAAAAATAAGCAGTTAGAGATTCCATGCCTGGGAGCCAAAATGCGGAAGGCAGACTCAAAATCAAACCGAAGAATACGTCATTATTGCTTGAGCACTGAAGAGATGAAAGCGAATAAAAATGAAGTTATGACTTTGCTTAAGCTCAGTTACCTTCAAAGTGTTAAAGTGACATTATAGCGAAAGCCCTCGCATGATGGTGATGAAATCACGGCTAAAATTGCCCTTCATTTGCGAGAACTCTCCACCTCCCGCGAAGTGACTTCATTCAAAATTAATGTCGGGATGATACGGAGGGTTGACGCTCAGTAATTTAATATTCATTGAGATTCAAACTACGGACGGATTTTTAAACATTCGCGGTGAGCTTGATACGCAATGAACGCGCAGAAATTTGATGTTTACGAGTTTTTAACGGGGGACGCGGGTTCCTCCGCGAACGAAGCGCTCTACGGCGCGTCGCACAGTAGTTGAGACGAAACTCAAAGTGGGCAGGTCAGTCTTTCGTGCCAAGGAATAACTAGAGTCCCTTTATACTGAGAGTCAAGACAATGTGAATCCATTTCTGATTGGTTCCCGTATCTTAGGCCCTCACAGTGTCACAAACGGGAATAAAGATTACATTTTCACCGATTGCAAAGATTATAATCTGGAATGGACCAGGGTATTACGGGTTCGGCAAGGAAGAAACGGAATGAGAGAAGGGACGGAGAAAGGAATTTGAGAATGGGTCGATCAAAGATTACTAAAAACGTTTAATTTCTGTAATCTTCATTCCCGTTTGTGACTCCATAAGGGGGTGTTGTCTTGACTCTCAGTATAAAGGGACTCTAGGAATAACCAGTGGCGTGGCATGCGTTGCGATAGATCTATTGATCTGCTACTCTAACGTATGGAGAAGGATCGATAAACAAAGGTGTTCGCAACGAACACTTCAATAATCGATTATTTACCATAGCTTCATCAAACGGGGAAATATTGATAGTCGAGCGTTCACGCCTTACCACTGGACAAAACGTTGTATAAACATCAGGACGTTGCCAATTTTCTTTTGACAAGACGCAAATTCTCTGGAGAGGTTGCCATCATTCTTCGCGAAACTTTTCAAAGAATTTTATTTGCGATTCAATTGATTGCTCCTATATGAATCTAACGGTCCATCATTCGTAATTTTTCTCAAAACGAAAGAAATTTCCCCAAAAATGTTGGCAGTATTCAAATGCTCAATACAGTGTTCTTCCTCGGCACGGCAGCATTTGTTGAATCTTATAATTATGCTGTAGTACACCTTTACCTGTCAAAAGTTAAAAAAATGGATGTCGTGCCGTTTTTCTAGAGTATTTTTTGACGCACAGCAATACATCTTGAGTATAGAAATAGTCATGAATGAGTTTGCTGATTACAAGAAATTTTGATCGCCAGATTGCAACATTATAAACAGCTTTTGTCAATACTGATTTAAAACACCAAGCAGTAAATTCTTGGTTCTATCGTAATTTGCAATTGACACGCGACTTACATATTGAATTTTACTGCATTTTCCCTGCAGATTTGAAAAAAATCACTGATAAAAACAGCTGAGTCCTATACTTAAAAATCATTTTCAAGAGAATCACAGTAAACTTCATCGTCGCAATTTGTATGAGGATTTGATGTCGATCTTTCCAGAATGAAAGGTCCAGTCCATCAATATGTCATAAGACATTTGTAAAGGACGTGATTGATGATTTTGATTTCAAGTAGAGGAAGATGAAAATTTATTTACCGTAAAAACGGATCGTTAAAATTTCGCATTCTCAATTTTAGTCATTGATCTCCAGTTCAAACTTTCCTATAGACTTAAGGCCGCGTGTACTTTCAATTTTTTCGGAATCAAAATGTTGGTCCTAAAACTGCGCCTTTTAAAGGAAAAAATCTATACCTATCATGTCTCTGTGCTCCAACGAGCTCTTTTTCTCTATACTACCAGTATCACATGTATACTGAATTCTATCGCTTCTTCTCCTTTTTCTTCCACTAACGACTAGGGCATAGCCCAGTTTGCCAGGCCATCCAGTATCGAGCACAATAAACTATAGACATATGTATTAAAAAATCTAAAAATCACTAAAAATAAAGGACTCGTCAAATCCATTAAAACATCATGAAATCTTGAATCATCCTCAGGAGAAGAGAGCCAGAGAAAAATTCTAACGCATGTCGAAAAAATCACCAGTTTTCTGTTTTTTAATCAGGTTCTAGCACTCAACCCATGTGTAACTTATACGCTTTATATCTATACATTCCAACTCCATCCATAGCAAATATTCTGTATACCTGTGGCCTGCACCATAGCCCTGTTTGTCAGGCCATCCAGTATCGATCACAATAAACTATAGAAATATTAAAAATCTAAAAATCACTAAAATAAAGGACTCGTCTAATCTATCATAACAACATAAATCCTTCAATCATCCTCAGGAGGAGAGAGCCTGAGGAGAATTCTAACGCATGTCGGAAAAATCACCAGTTTTCTGTCTTTTAATTAGGTTCTACACTGGAAAAAACACTCATTGGATCGAGAGTCGAGACTCCTAAAAACATCGACAAGAAAATATACTCTTGATTCAATCAGATTCAAGCTTAAATCAAGAACCAAGCCTCTTAATTTGAGCGGATTTCCTTTTGATTCAAGCTTAAATCTGCTTGAATCAAAGAGTACTTTTTCTTGTCAATGTTTTCAAGAGTCTGGACTCTAATGTGTCTTTTTTTTCCAGCGTAGCACTCAACCCATGTGTAACTTATACGCTTCATATCTTAGTATATACATTCCAACTCCATTCATAGCAAATATTCTGTATACCTACCATGTCTTTATGTTCCAATGAGCTCTTTTTTCCGTTATATTAGCACTTTACATATACTGAATTCTAACGCATGTCGGAAAAATCGCCAGTACTCTGTCTTTTAATTATGTTCTAGGACTTACCATTTTGACGCGTGTGTCCTGGATCCGATGGTCGATCTAAGAGGGATTCGGGCGCACCATCGCAGGCGGGAGAACGAGAACGAATTCGTAGCACTGGCGACGAGGGTGGAAGCGGTACGTGGTGGTGAGATAGCCCCGTCCGCAAGACTGGCGCAAAAGGGCGCCTTGGCATCGATCAAGGGCGCCCGCCGTAGTCCGCGGATCCGTCCAGAGATGGCGACGCCGGCAACGATTCCGACTCCACCTCATGAAAGCTCGCTTTATTCAATTTACCGAGTTCCCGGTGACACTCCGTTATATCACACACGCACGTGACCTTTTTCGCGGAGCCAGCCGTCAGGTTCCCCCGCGCCGGCCCCGGGAAAATTGAGCGGTTCCGGTGATGAATGAGCTGCGAATTCTTTGTCTCTCCCCGCGAAAATTTCGACGATTGTGACCGACCGCCGGAAATGAGTCGTATAGTGCCTTCGTTTCGATACCAGTAGAACATTCTAAAGATAAGAGGAACAGTCCTACTGATGCTTGTTGGCCAAAATTGATTGTGAGCAGCATCATTTTCAAAAGGATACCATGTGGAACCATACGTTTTATATCTTAGTATATACTCTCCAACTCCATTCTCAGCAGAAATTTTCTATACCTATCATGTCTCTGTGCTCCAATGAGCTCTTTTTCTCTATCATACGAGTATTGCATGTTTACTGGATTCTACCGCTTCTTCTCGAAAATTGAGCGGTTCCGGTGATGAATGAGCTGCGAATTCTTTGTCTCTCTCCGCGGAAATTTCGATGATTATTGTGGCCGACCACCGGAAATGAGTCTTATAGTGCCTTCGTTTTAGTCCGGTCGACTCGGGTCTCCAGGGTTGTGCCCGTGGGGTTTTCTGAAAAAAAAAAACAGAAACTCCCAAATTTTCTATCTCGTTTACCGTGTTTCAAAATTTTCGCCTCTCCTTTACCATGTTGAAGGAGAACAAGTCTACATTATTCCTTGCAGTTTTAAAAAAATTTTCTTCGCCTAGAGAGGATAAATCAAGGAGGTTTTAAAGAATTAACGTTGCCGTATACAATTCCGATGTTCATATTCGATGCTTATTAGTGCAATTGCTCCCAGCCAGAGGAAGATTGAACCAATGAGAGTCGAGTAGGAAACTCGGCGTTTCTATACTTGACTTCTCCTCGCTCCTATCTTTCCCAGATTTCAAGTTTTCCCAAAACAATTCACACAGCAGGGAAAATGGAACTCGGAAATGGACTCCTAAATGAGATATCAACAAACATTTTAACATGGCCCAAAAATGGGAAAAAGATCATACTAATGACGTCTCGTGTATTTCTGCCGTTTAATCATTGTAAATTGTAATGTGTAACTTTAAACATCCTCACCTCTTTTAGTAGTTGATTCTTAGATTTCATACTGTGTGCTTCTTCTTCCTTGTAAAGTTTTGAAGAGACCTTAAAAAATAACGTTTAAACGTTAGAGCGTTAAAATTGAATTATTCAGCGTTGAACGTTGAAGTTATTCAGTTCAGGAGGAGACCAAAGTGTCCAAAAGAAGAAGACTAAGCAAGACAGGTTGTGACAGTCTTTGGATTGCTCAAATACGAGCAGTAAATGACGAGAGTAAAATGTCCTGCAAGTTGAACTTCGCCTGGAAAGTTATGAAAACTTCAGGGTCTGGCAAGAAAGTTTCTTCCTCCAATTCTAGTATCCGGATTATGAAACCGCCGAGCTGAAAGGGGCACATGAGGAAAGGAAAAACGGAATAGTCAACCTAGTTTCGTTAGATGAAAGTAGTAAAAGAAAAAGATAAAGCTATTAAGATGACTAATCCCTGTTGGTGGACTTAATTTTCTCCGCAGCTCAATAGAAAAGAAACTCTCTCTCTCAGGTAGTGGCAGTGCGAAGGGAAACAATTACTGTTACGACGGATGATCCATGGGTAAAAAACTCGGATTTCCGGTTTCTTTTCAGTAAAGTTTTTAAGACGTGCATCGAGAACCATAAAAAAAAAACTTGCTGGGAAAATCTTCAAAGCAGTTGGCGTGTAAGAATTATTCAAATGAGCCAACTCGTCGAAAAAATGGGAAAATAGATGCACACATATGGACTACATTTTGGAATTCGGAATCTTTATTTCATGCTCATCTGTGATATCACCTATCTGCATCGGGGAACTGTCATACATTTGCTGTTTTTTTGTATGAGTCAGAAATAGTAGTTTCTTATCGCAGATTGTAGTCCATGTGACCGTACATGAAAAACGGGACGGAATTCCAAAGAAATATACATCGAGCTATTGCTACTGCATTGTGGAATATCATACAAACATTTTGGGACAAATCACTCCCGGAAATGTCAAACCAGCTGGATTTATTACAGTTTGAATTTTGCGGTTCAAAATATGGAGTGAGGCAACTTTATTTAAAATGTTTATCTCCTTTTTTTTAAAACTCGGGCTTGCCGGATGAGAATTTAAGAACACAAATGTTACATTACGTCAAAGAAAAGAACGCTTGATTTTGTTACCTTTGCAAAAATTATGAATACAAAAACGAAAGAATCGATTTACCAGAATTCGATCCGTTCAAACTTCCAAACACGCCGGGAGTCTGATTGCTACTGAGAGATTGATGGAGTTTATCGTTTCGACGGTTTGAGAGTTTTGCTCAGTTGCAATGCCTAGGAATATAAATGATATTGTAAATGAGTAATTTATCTGGAAATGTACTAGTTTTAAATATATTTGGCAACACTGCTGATCCAAGTTTCTGAAGAATCAGACTTGCGCACAGGCCTTAGTTATCGAGTGCCGTCGCGATCAGTGATTTGTATCAAGGTGGTGTACAAAATTGAGACATCGTAAAGTGTTCATGGTTTTTTTTTTAGCTAGACTCCCTTCTCCTCAATTCCTACTACACAACTAGCCTGGGGCAACTGTTGATTGAGACCATCGAATTCGGGTCGCCTTGCCGGAAATCGAACTGGGACCTCCTGTGCGGTCGCTGGTCGGCGAGAAAAGCACATCAGCGCCTACAAGAGTGTGGGAATACTTCACGCATTGCGCCTAAACGCAGCGCGGCCGCTGCGCCCGCTGGTTGGCGCGGAAAGCATATCAGCGCCTGCTACACTGAAGGAATACTTCACGCATTGCGCCAAACACGGTTCCGTCACTGGTACGCGTGAAGTGAAACGCATTTGGATAATTCTCAAAATCAATATTTTTGAGATCCGTCAAAGCGAAAATATTTTCCTTGCAATAAAATTTAAAGGTTAGACGATGAGATTGCTTTTTTTTTGTTCGATGATTGCGTTTCTCCCCCATTTCATAAGAATCTTAAGACCCTCTTATTTATCGAGCAATTTCTTCGGCTTTCGACGTATACGACGTAGATTTAGAATTTTTTGCCGGCTTTTTTAATACAACATTTGGAAAAAGCAGATCAAATTACCCTAGAAATCATTATGTTTTGAATGATATCAAGCGGAAGTTATCGACTAAGCGCCGCTAGAGACACTTTCTGGCCCACCGTGCTCCTGGTTACAGAGCCAGCGCTACACTAAAGGGGGCCGACATTTTCGGAAGATAAGAGATTTTGAGCATCTCCGGATTATTGGTGTCGCAGATCATCATGAAAACAGCAGTGGCGTAGCGTGAATTGCGATATATCGATTGTTATGCTATTTAAACCTATGGTAAAGAATCGATTATTAAGATGTTCGCTGCGAACACCCTGTTTATCGATCCTTTTCAATAGGTTTATATAACAATCGATATATCGCAATTCACGCCACGCCATTGGAAAACAGGCAGGGGATGCTTCACAACCTAAAAGGGAATCGGAATGCAAACATTTGATGGGAAGGATTCCGAAAAATATTTCAAGCAGAGCCCCTGAATAAGAAGGGAGACGTAACCTTACATCGAAAGAAAATCATTAATGTCTCATTTTTTATAAATAGCGGTCATCTACTTGACGCTCCGGTCCAAGATCTCAAGCCACCAACAGGACGCTCATATCCTAGTTTCAACGATGATCTCTCAGAAATATGTTCACATATTTTTCACCGCGGCGGGGTACGGATATTCCGTGCTTTTAATCTAACATAATGAAATCAGCCCGAGTTACGAGAGTGCTCATTTTTTAGGCATAAAAAGGCGAGCCGAATTTGTCACCGTGATGACAAAAGAGCGTTACTCCATGCCCACGATGAGCCCTGTTGCCCCCGTTAGTTCCATGGTTTCAAGGGATCCTGTGAAAACGAAATTACGCGAAGCGACCGGTGGTGACCGCTGGCCAAGACCGGTGATATATGAGTTGTTTACCCGTCAGCATCTCGTGCCATATGGTTAACCGGGGGGGGGGGGGGGGGTTGGTGGTGTCAAGGGGGAGGGGAAGGGAGGCCGCAGCGTTGCATCGGCCGATCCAGGAATGAGGGTCACTTATTTATGATAGATTAGCTCGATTTAAAAGCCTCGCGGCGAAGGGAGATAATAATCAGCATAATTTTGCCTAGGTATCCAGCCTCATATTATTTTGAAATCTTTGAGGACCGTGAACAAATATCGGCATCATCTTACCTCTTTAATTGTCTATTGAAGAAGTTATGAAAGATCGGTGAGAAAGATCTGATCTTACTGAACCGATCGCGCCTTCATGTCCACATGATACTCAAAGCACTACTCCAAAGTTAGTTTAGTTGCTTACCCCAGCCAAAACCAACTTAGCTCAATAGTAGGAAGTCACAATATACACATAACGACGCAATTTAAATATGTTGTAATACTTTAGTACATAGTACATGTCTCAAATGAGCACTTTCTTTCCTAGATTCCTCTCTATAATGTTACATTTCGTACCCGTCCTGACAAGAGAAACGTTTCCTAACTTTGCCATATTTATCTTAAATGATAAAGAATTGAGGAAATAGGAAGCATGAAGATTGTGATGTTGAAATTCTTAAAAACAAATTCTAAAAAACAAATTAAAATTAAATAAAAACAATTCTATTCTAAAATTCTAATTGTGAGACACGATAGCCGCGAGCCTTGGTACACAAATCTTAAATAGATGACTATTTCTGCACGGATGATGTTTTTATGCGTACCTCGAAAATTGAAGGCAAAGAAGCAATATCAGGACACCAATAACCATTTTAGTAGGATTTCATCAATGTGAAATCAAAGCTTCTACCACGCTAATAATATTGAACTGTCATTTTTACATTAATTATTTATTTACCCATGATCATAGAGATTTGAACAGGCGAGCATCGGTTTTGTCTTGTCTGTATTTCATGTAAAATTGTACGCGAGGCAAGATGGTGAAGAAGAAGATACAGAAATCTCAAATAGATGACAATATCTTGATTGGAAACTGAAGACAGAACAACAATTTCTGAACTTCCCCTACTTTCATCAATGCGAAATCAAAGTTTTTAACGCGCCAATATGGAGCGTTAACTTGACAACAGACCGATTGACGGAATCCGTCGAAGACCACAGCTTGGATGTTGAAGCCGAAAATACCAGGAGCAAGAACAAAGCTCATATTTACCAAACATGATGTATTGGCGTGGCCCTGCTTCCTCTCTCCAACCGCGGAAGATGGATCGGGGTGAGCAAATTTAATATTCGCGTTTTTATCGAATCATCGCCGTGTTCATGCTGTTTTGTCATCCTTCGCAGTTCCAACACACATTATCTCCGACGTTGCCGTAATTGCGGAAAAATCAAGTTTTTGTGAGTCTATGAAACGAGTCTCCGTACGTTAAGAAGAATTCCGGCCAAAATCTTGTCCCGGTCAGTTCTTGATTGATGTTATCGTCCAATGTGTCCATATTTAAGCTATATCGTCCATATTTATGATAAAAGGAAGTATCCTTCACGTAAATCGTATACACACAGTTCTTTTCTAGCCTAAATAATCCGATTATGCACCTTCAATTCTTCGTTTACTTGACGAAGAAACCAAGTTCATTCCAGCGAAATTTGCAAAATTGACGTGAACAAAATTAAGACGGCACAGTTTTTATCCATAATTTGTCTGATTTTTCCATGCGATCAGAAGGAGAATAAGTGAACTTTCCAGTCGGAAATTCTGAATACTTGCTTGGTGCATGTAAAATTTACAAAAGGAAAATTTACGTCGTTTAAATGTAGTTACGTCCTTTCGTCCGGAAATAATAAATGCATGAAAAAGCGAATTAAACAAATTAAAAATGGAGAATATTCTTCCAATTTTTAGATAGGTACGGCCATTTGACTCGAACGAACAGGCTTCTTACGACAGTGGAAGGTAGATGAACGAGGGCTTTAAAAATCGAAAAAGTGTCTCAAGTAGCCCATGGACCGTAATGCTCGCACAATCCTCCAGAACTTCCGCTTTTCCATAATTTTATTGACACGCAGGAAACTCAATAAAATACTTCTTTTGGGATCCAATAGGCGTCACGTTTAGTCTCACCACCACCCTGCCGTGCTAAGGAAGAACACTGTATGAGCCTCCAGGCGTTGCCAAGTTTCCTCCGATAAAAACCTAAATTACTGGGAAAATTCTGAAAATTATTTTCCAAAATTTTCAGAGCATTTTGTACGCAATTTAATCTAAAATATCTGAAAATTTCAAAGAAAAATGTGCATAAATGTCGTCAAAAATACATGTTTTATCAAGGGAAATTTGGCAACTCTTGAATGTTCATACGGCGTTGTTCCTTAGCACGGCTTAGCACGGACGTTTGGTATTAAAATTTCTGGGTCCCCCGCTAAGGGCCCACTTATGTTCGGAATCTATCGCACATACGTTCTTTGAAGTCAAAGCTGGGCGATTTCCCCCCCCCCCCCCCCCCCCGGCGAGTCCCTCGTTTGCAGGTCGGGCACCGCTGCGGCTCGAATGCCGCTTTTTATTTGGAATCATCACTTTTTACCGTGTTAACTCAACATAAAATGCAAAATTTATCGTATAATCCGACAACCCTGGCTTGCGGGAATAAATGGGATGAGGATTTGCATTCTGTAGTCTACCCAAAATTGGAAGCTTGGGTCGTGTTCGGGATGAGAAGGTTTAGATAACGGCGTATCAAAGGAGCGGAGGGTACACAGTTGCCGCCCAAAAAACCCGAGCCGTATATGAGCCCCAGTCATCCCCCCTTCCAGTTGCTTACGTAATACTTGAGAGGTGCGGGAAAAACAATACCTTAAGGTGATTCGATGGACGCCATATTTTGTGTCAGAATGGCCGGCATGCGATATATCGCATCAATTAGTTCCATTTTTTCAGCTACTCGTCATTTTTCTCCAATTTTGAGATCGCAATTCTGTTGTCAGGAGACTAAAGCACTCACTTACCAATTTTAACAAAGAAATTTAACGTACTAAAGGCGTGATTTTTTTAGAGAGAAAACATCGCATTCGATACTGATATCGAAACTGCACTCGAATGCGATATTTTCTCTCTAAAAAAACCACGCCTTTATGACGTTGAATTTCTTTGTTAAAATTCGTACGTGAGTGCTTTAGTCTCCTGACAACAGAACTGCGATCTCAAAATTGGAGAAAAATGACGAGTAGCTGGAAAAATGGAACCAATGGGTGCGATAGATCGCATTCCTTTCTGACACAAAATATGGCGTCCATCGAATCACCTTAATATCGTTTGCTGTTCGTAGAAATTTTGGAGAATTTGCAGATGCTTGAAATTTGATGAATTCCCTGTTTAAGTGGACGCTACTGAGTGAGCTGAACACAAGGCTAACTTTGGTTTATAAATTGAAAAATTATTGAAAGAGTGAAAATAAAACTTGAGCAATTCGCCGACTCTACAAATATGCAATGATTTGCTAAAAACGGCAAAATTAACTCTTTTAGCACTCGCAGATGAAGCAATAAAAAAGTTGCGTACAAATCAGGTCCATTCGTACTGAAAGACTGCCGCAGCAAGAAATGTACCAAACGAAAACGAGTGATACTTCGGCAAAATAACCATAAATCGACGGCGTTAGTCCGCAATCACATATTTCATTTGCGGTGTTTGAAAATCTCCACCACTATGTTATTTTCTTTAAAGAAGAACAAATTGACGTTGCTCCTTGAAGTTTTTGCAGAATTTTCTTCGCATAGCGAAGAAAACTCACGACAGTTTTAGAGAATTGCCGGTGAGTAGTTTTCAGTTTAAAAAATGAAGTATGACAGGAAGTCTGCGACGCACGGTGGATCGAAACCTGCAAAAAGTCGGACATGGGCGATTCTCACAAATAGTCATTTCATTGATGTAAATGTCTTCCCAAAGAGTTATATTTTATGATACAGGTATTGGTTTTCAATTTTTTAACCCCAGTTTAACGCACTTAGCCTCCTAAAGTGGCTCAGGCGGCACTCGAAAAATGTTGCCTCACTCGGGACAAACCGTTCGCCTGTTGGCATTTCCCTCCGATAGATTTATGACAATTTCTGACTAAAGTATATGTAGCTTGTCCTCCTCCTTAAGTAGAATATATTTCACTAATAACAAGTTAAAATATCGCTATTTTTATAAGCGGTATTCTTGCTTAAAAGTACCCTCCTCAGTACCGTAAAAATAATAATATAGCTAGACTTTTAACTAGCTATTTCAGCGTATTTCAGGGAAACCTTTGTATAGCAGTGTTAACTGATCCCTGAAGATTCATTATCAAGAAAAAATTGGCTGCCCCAAAGTGCCATTTTGAGAATAAAGCTTAAATGATTTTGAAAAAGTGAGGTTCATAAAATGGTGGCTCGAGAGAATTCGAATTTCACAGGTCTGTGGCAAATAAACACCGGGCATTTGATAGGTGATCTATATGTAATTTTTAGTGCTGAGTCCGGAAATGACCTTGGTTTTTCTCCTACACCCACCGATTTTCCGGAAAATTGAGATTTTCCACTTAAAATGGACTTTTCGGGAAATGTGATTTTCCGGAAAACTGGTGCATGGTAAAGAGAAACCGAGGTCATTTTCGAATCCAGGAGACAAAAATACATGAGGAAAAACATGCCTTGCGTGGTTAAAAAAATGTCCACGTTGTTTCAGATAACGAAGTTTTCCTCTCAAATGTCCTAGTCGACGCATATGATACTAATCCGTTTGTTTTGCGTCTGAAAAGACGGTAAAATTATATCAAGTTGGTGTCTAATGGAGCATTTTTCATCTACTACTTGATGCTTAAGTAAAAAATGGCCTAAATTCTATTCTATCTTCTAGCTATTTCCCAAAAACTCGCGTTTTTTTGACATCGAATTTTTTTTTTTTTTTTTTTTTTTTTTTTTTTTTTTTTATGTTTAATTTCTTCGGAAAATTAGAAGTTAATAGAGAAAATTGAGGTAATATGAGCTTCAGCAGCAATCATTAAGCCGAAGAAGCTCCATTAGATACCTAAGTATAAATAAAGGCAGTGTACAATGGTGACTCGCGGGGCCCTTAATTAGGAAGGCTCGGATAATACATGATTTGTGTTGATTGATGTGTATTTGATTTGTATTGTTCTCTCATATTTTTCCCCCTTGTCATTTTCTTTTGTTAGAAAGCTAAAAAGGTGCCCAGGAGTGAAGGGGAAAGGAGATCCTCTGTTTTCCTCTCAACATTTTCGGATTTCTATTAATTCATTTTTTGGGGGAAAGGAGGGGGAATGGTAAAAGAGATGAGTAATATACGTTTTATATAGGATATTTAAACATTTTACCGGAGAGAAAAGACCATTGAACACTTAAAACTTCGATTGAAATGAGTGTAGAAAGTTTAAACTTATTTGTTGTTAAACAATATCTCTTTATTTATCTGAAATTGTGCCAAAATACATATCTAAACCCAATAATCAGGAAAAATAGTCATCAAAAATGAAATCTGCGACGAAAAATACATAAGAATCATGTATCCTGATTTGTTTTATGAGCGCAAACACTACGTAAATGAGCAAACCAAGTCACGTGATGTGCCATGTCCGGCCTGCCTATGACTCGATCCACCGTGCGACGTCGCAAACCGAGTTATGTGATTGCCGTCTTACACCGTCGAAAAATATTTTGGGTGGGTTTAATACACTGCAATTCGGCATGAGGTATCATTAGGAGTTATTTAAAACTCCCTAAAAAGGAGGAGTCAATACCATGAACTGGCGGCCAGGGTAAAAGTCGTCCGGTTCTTTCTGCCCCCCCCCCCCCCCCCGGGTACGTAGGGTTCAGATTTGATTAAAATTCCATCAAGATAGTGTGCTTTCATACGGCTGAATGTGATTTGGTTAGCTCCATAGACCTTCCCTCCCGGATAGAATTCGCCGGATTGCAAGTCCCTAGAAAGCTTTCTTGTTCTTCGAAACCAATTTCAAAATAGTACTCTGATTTAAAATTCAATCAAGATTCAACTTCCGCTGAGGATCCATTTTCTGATTGTACGCGTAGGGCTTTTTTATTTGTTTTTACAAGCATCCTTATATCCGGAAACATCCCCCTGTCTCATCAGTATTGTACAGTCCATCTTAATAAAGTAGAGATGTTGCATGTGTGAGGAATTTGCGATTTGACTGTTGATTCTCATGCAAAAGTTCGCAAGAAACACGATGGTGTCTCTGGTTTTCTCTAAAATTAACTCCCAATAGCTCAAAAAAAGCTCTCAAGTTGAGGCCAAAATGGAGGGGATATCCCACCCTACCCTGAGAGTCCACGTCTACATTAAGACAAACTCTCCATGCAAAGATAGGGAGCAAACACATTAGCAGTGATGCCGTGTTTTCAGTTTTGGAGTCCCCAATTAAAGTGGCAGCCCTGTCAATGTATTTGCTCCCTATCTTTGCATGGAGAGTTTGTTTTGATGTATAGGTGGACTCTCAGGATAGCGCAGGATATCCCCTCCATTTTGGCCTCAACTTGAGAGTTTTTTTTTTTGAGCTTGGGAGTTGATTTCAGAGAAAACCGGTGGCACCATCATGTTTCTCGTGAACTTTTACATAAGAATCAATGGTCAAATCGCAAATTCCTCACACATGCAACATCTCCATTGTATAGTCCATCTCAGTAAAAGTCAGACATTTCCTCCTTACACTGTTTGTATGAGGACATCGTGGCTTGTACTACCCACAAGCAGTGCGAGGGGAAAATGTCTAAATTTATTTTAAATAGACTATACAAAACAAATAAGACATTTTAATGTTTATAATCTGTTCAAAATAAGTCAAATTTTAGCTAGTTGCAAGCCAACTGCGCTCTTGTGCGGAAGAAATTTGCCCTAAAATTGATGCTTATATGGGCAGCCACTCTTGATTACTTTTTGGAGCTGCTCCTGGTCGCGGAACAAGTTTGAATCGATAATTATGATATCACACTCCGCAGCAGACTCTTGCGTGTCGTGTAAATTATTTATCAGTACAGGTTTTCGATAATTGAAAAGCAGAGACGAGCTAGCCGTATACAACACGCGACGGGAACAGCCGGCGGAAACCTTCGCTGAATTATGACGAAACCACCGGAGCAGCTGAATCAAGCATCCATTGTTACAGGGAGCTGAAAATACATCGTCAATAATAATCAGCCTTTTTTTTAACATAAAAGTTCCTCCTTATATATATCTGGGAACATGAATGATCAGTCGAATATCAGTGTTTAAGTGGAAACTATTGAGTAAACTAAACACAAGAATACCCTTGGTTCATGAATTGAACAATTATTGGAGAAGATATGATATGACAAATTGATCTAATCTGGTAAAATACGTGTGTTTAAATGGGAAATGCCGCCAGATGACGTCACTAGGTGGCACATTTTCTCACTTTTAAATCTATATTCCTCCGATTTCCCATTTCAGAAAATAATTACAAAAAATGCTGTGAAATCAGCTGTTCAAGCACTTTCAGATGAAGCAATAAAAAATTTGCATGCAAATTCTCCATTGGACGCACGTTGTAGGTCTGTTCCGATAACATCGTGAATTTTCCTACCTAAACTGTTTAAATTCCGCACTCATTGTTTTAGATCGTGCTTGCATTTTTTCGGCCAATCTCTATGATTTGTACGGCTATATGCAGGCATTAACCTCTAGATGAGCCTACTTTCTTCACGTTTTGAATTATGATCCAAATTTTTCAATCTTAAGTGAGAAATTGTGAATGTTCCCATATAAACAATGCGAAATTCAATGTTCTGCCATGGATCATTTTAGAGCTCTGTTAGGCCAATTTCCATGATCTCTATGGCTATTAGCAGGTATTCTGTAGATAAGCCCGTGCTTTCTTCAAATATGAATATTTAATACTTCTATTATTTTTATTTCATTTAAATATGATCCCAGTAATGCCCCTACGAGGGAGGATGCTTGGCGTCCTTGAGGCTGGGCTGCGTAGCAGCCAGAGGCTAATCGATATTTTGAAAAGAGGGCGTTGGTCGATGTTTAGAGGATCCCCATGAAGCCGAGTTCATGGTTGACCCGGAAACTACGGTGGCCAGGTCGGGTCGGGCCGGGCGGAGCAACCGGGAACGAAGTTAATGATGGCAACCGGGAGACGGCCATAAATGAACTGAATATCAGTGCCATTATTTGAGAGGCCGTAACTTTTCCCTACCCGCAGAGCCCCGATTAATAATAATCAATCCACCCCAAGGTCCGTGCGTAATGACTCTGATTTAGAGGTCTGCCGCCGCTCACGAACCGGGGGTTGCCGTCCGCTTTCGGGCATTTAGCCAAAATGTTCGAGTGCTCGCGAGCCTTTAGTCTTTATAGAAAATGGACGCCGCGCAGAATTTGGTAATTTGTATAAGACGGGCAGAAGACTCTGTGGAAATTTAGTTTCGATAGATTGAAGACAAAATCAACACGGTTTCACAGAAAAGTTAGGTTTAGTAAAGAATTCTTATTTTAAGTTAGGAATTCCTAGTTGTTTTGGGAAAAACAACTTAGAGCTTTTCTGGAATTACATCCTATGGTCGATCATACACGGTATACTTATTTTCTTCCCTCGAGAGGTTACTTTAGATAGTCAATGTTTAATGATTGAATTAGCTCTCCCCTCCTTCGACACCCAAAAATCTGTCAGGCTGTCAGGAAGTGGCAGGATTGGCACTGTCAGAGAATACCGGGAAACCTGGGAAATGTCAGGTAATTTTATAACGTCAGGAAAGACCGGGAAATGTCAGGGAAAACGACGAAAATGTCAATTTGTTAAATTACCTTTATTTCCTCTCTAGATTGGTTTTCAGGTTTCGAACAACAAATTTTGCTGGAAAAATATTTTCAATTGGACGTCTTTCTGTCAAACGGAACTAAGTGCCGATTTGAGTTCCTTTTGAGGAATTTAGGGTGCCGGATAGCGCGCTCTGCGCTCTGTCAAACGGAACTATAAGCGCCATGGAAAAGCATTGCGAGTATTGGACGGAATGAGCCCGACGTTCGGCTCCGCCGCCAATCTAAGCCCCCCTCTACCTTCCTCCCCCTATGGCGCTTAGTTCCGTTTCACAGAAATACGTCCAATTATGTCTTCTTAACCATCTACCATAACTTAAATTGTCAGGGAAATCAGGGAATTTCATTTTCCAAATTCTGTGGCAACACTGGAAAAAAAAGTAGCTTGGATCTAAAGTTCAGACTCTTGAAAACAATGACAAGAAAAAATACTCTTGATTCAATCGGATTTTTGCTCAACTCAAGAATCAAGCATCTTAATTTAAGCGGATTTCCTTTTGTTTCAAGCAAAAATCCGATTAAATCAAGAGTATTTTTTCTTGTCATGGTTCTCAAGAGTCCGGACTCTAGATCCAAGCGACTTTTTTTCCCAGTGAACCCTAAAGAGGGCCTTTTTCGGGGGCTGGGCCTCGAAGAAGTCAGGGGGTATACACCCTAGTTTTGAATGTTTTGCCTCCGATTATGGCGGAATCAAATTTGGCCACGGTGAAACTGGGGTAAGGCATGAATTAAGGGCTTCATTAGAGTGGCCGGTGAAGTGGGAGAGGGTGTCGGGGCCCCTCTGTCGTGTTGGGTGAATCTTCCATCGTTACGGGTAGCGAGGCACTTTCGCTGGCGCGGTCGGCGGATCCCGATCCGGAAGCTCTTACCTGGTCGGGCTCGGGGCCGCGGCCGTGTCTTTGCCAAGATAAATTGCCCGCCTTTTCCCCTTGTGTCCATCAGCCGCCCCGCGTTGTCGGCCCGTAGCTGTGCTCGCAGAATATCCCGGAATTGGAAGACACCACTGGGAGAACGGAAATAAGTTCATTTTGTCCGGTCGACTCGACTAGAGAAGTTTGAAAAAAAATGGTAGACAGTGTTCGAAACTCACAGGCGCCAACGCGCCAAACGCGCTTAAAAAATCGGCCATGGCGCCTAAAAAATGAAGGCTCTGCGCCAACGTGGCCCCTAAAAATTGCACCCAAAAATCTGGATTTTCATAAGAAGTCACATAAAGAAAGAAAAACTTTATTTGAATTGAAAAAACTCAGAAATTTCAGCACTTCAAGTGAAAGCTTGCTTTATCTATTCTTCACGATTTCATTCTTAGTGCTTTTGACTTCGCCACAGCTACTGACCAGTTCTGTTACGAAAACATCTTGCGTCTAACTTTTCACTGAATACGCCATAATATATAGGCAAAAAGTCAATTTGGCTCCTAAAAAATCTTCAATGGCGCCTAAAAATCGGGCTTGACGATGCGCCACATGGCTCCTAAAACTCAAAAGTGAGTTTCGAACACTGAATTGGTAGAGGTGTCGTCAGCTAAGTTGACGGTTGTTTACTTTCGGTTTGCAGGCGTTTTCGCGTCACTACTATCCACATGAAAGCATCAGACTCTCTCAGAAGCAAGAACACAAGCTTAGATAAGTTTTTTAATACTTTCAAACCCTAACACTTTAATTTTTAGCCACATAGAAATCACAACCACAAAGAAGTCGCAAATCATAACTGATAAGTAGTTTTTTTACGATACGATCATGAGACTGATGTTTTCAATGTGGATAGTAGCGAACGCCGCTTTGTTCAGAGGCCCAAATTCGTCGTTGGCGCTTGCAAACCGAAAGTAAACAACCGTCAACTTAGCTGACGACACCCCTGTGAAAGCCGAACAAATCTCCGGAGGCAGCGAAAACGGGGAAAACGCCTTCATTTGAGAATGATACTTCGCAGTCGACTGAAGCTCGAAAAGTTGTATCATCTTCACACTAGAGTCCCTTTATACCCAGAGTTAAGACATGTCGATTATCAGCTGGCCTGGGCTGGCCACGGTGTCCCAAAGTGTGCACCCAAATGAACGATATTGAGGGATAAGGACCAGGAATCCTGCGATATCTGTCATCAAAACGACACCATCAACAAAACTGATCAAAACCTAACCAAAAAACCGCAATAAAATAAATTAAGATTGATTTGTGAATGATTTCTTAATCTATTTTCATTCTAGTGCGATGAAAAGAACAATTTACTCGTGATGAATCACAATTAGGTTATATTTTCTTTATTTTTGCTCACATTCGAGCCACCGCCATCTTGGTGCGTTCTTTTGTAACTTCGTGGGCGAGAACCAAACAGAATTGGATTTTTTTATGCCTTTTTCAGCCCGACCAGAATTGAAATGTCGTAACTCTGGGTATAAAGGGACTCTACTTCATACTAGTAAAACACATCTATTTGACCAAGAATGACAACGCTAAATGGATGAGTATCGCTTGGATTATTCGAAATAAAAGCCTTACAGATCTTCGGTTGATTTTTTAGTGCGGGAGGGGGGATTTTGTATAATTTTGACCATTCACAGAATAGCACAGCTTCAAGTGGGAATACTTAAAACTTCTTCAAGAAGACCGTTTGGAAACACCACAGCATTGAAAGAGACTTCATCCTAAACAAAGAGCGACGCCAAGAATGGCACAATTTGGGCCAGAAGGGATTTTTCTGAAACCGGGCCCAAACGATACCTTATGATACCCTAAAACTCTGGTAAAAATTTTAGCTTGAGTATACCCACCGTTTTTGAGAAATGGGGGGGGCAAAGTTGCCAAATCGCCATCATTCTGGACAGCATTTTTACAGCAAAAAGACGGGAAAAATGGACGAAAAAGTTACACTATTGATGGGTTTGGGCTGTAAATGTTCTTATTGAGCCCCCGTGCATGTAACTGTGTTCAGTTTCAAAAATTTTGGACGTACAGTGGTCCGAAATGGGGAGAAATCGTGGACAGATAAGGATTCTTTGTCAAACTTTTAAAAAATGGAAGTAAAATTGTTGGTCTATTGCAGAGATCATGTGAAACAATGTTCTTATCGGTCTTCAATGCATTCAATTGAGTTCACTTTATCAAATTTTCATCGCACAATGGTCCAAAATGGGAAATCAGTGGACAAATTAAGATCTTCTGCCTAACTTTTTAAAAATGATGTACGACTACTGGTCTCCTGCAGAGATCATGGCGAACAATGTTCTTATCAATGCATTCAATTGAGCTCAGTTTATCAAATGTTCATCGCACAATGGTCCAAAATGGAAAATTAGTGGACAAATTAAGATCTTCTGTTGAAATTTTTGAAAAATAACATGAAACTATGAGGTTTTTCACTAGATTCGAAAGGTGTAAATTCAAAATAAGTTAGTAGCCAATAAAAGCTATCCATGTTCACTGTTTTGAACTGAACAAATGAGGTCTGGAAACGGTAATTCAGGAGGAACTTAGCTTTTGGATCCTTAAAATCCGGCAAACTGGGTGGTTTTTGTCCTAGTTAGTTGTCAGAGAATAATTGTAGTTAGAATAATACTTTACAATAAATCCTTTCTAAGGATTTAGGTTAGGTTAGGTTAGGTTAGGTTAGGTTAGATTTCAACAGAAGATCTTAATTTGTCCACTAATTTTCCATTTTGGACCATTGTGCGATGAACATTTGATAAACTGAGCTCAATTGAATGCATTGATAAGAACATTGTTCGCCATGATCTCTGCAGGGGACCAATAGTCGTACATCATTTTTAAAAAGTTAGGCAGAAGATCTTAATTTGTCCACTGATTTCCCATTTTGGACCATTGTGCGATGAAAATTTGATAAAGTGAACTCAATTGAATGCATTGAAGACCGATAAGAACATTGTTTCACATGATCTCTGCAATAGACCAACAATTTTACTTCCATTTTTAAAAAGTTTGACAAAGAATCCTTATCTGTCCACGATTTCTCCCCATTTCGGACCACTGTACGTCCAAAATTTTTGAAACTGAACACAGTTACATGCACGGGGGCTCAATAAGAACATTTACAGCCCAAACCCATCAATAGTGTAACTGTTTCGTCCATTTTTCCCGTCTTTTTGCTGTAAAAATGCTGTCCAGAATGATGGCGATTTGGCAACTTTGCCCCCCCCCCATTTCTCAAAAACGGTGCGTATACTCAAGCTAAAATTTTTACCAGAGTTTTAGGGTATCATAAGGTATCGTTTGGGCCCGGTTTCAGAAAAATCCCTTCTGGCCCAAATTGTGCCAAAAAACGGTCGTTTTTGGCGTCGCTCTTTACCTAGAAAGGAAACAAACCTATGTTTCAATAGGTATACTTGTTTATTTCCTATCATTGAACATAGGCCATCTGAAGTCGGCTCTCGAGGGAAGAAAATAAGTGAGTTCGCTCAACCACAAGAGTTTCAAAATCGATGGGATGAAATCCCGAAAAAGCTCCGGAAACCACCTGTTGGAGAAATCTGCGCATCGTGTAATCAATTTCATAATGCTCGAATGCTCATAGTATTTTTCCCGAGCACCGCTAAATGAATCGCGCATTTATTCGGTCATTTTATTTATAAAGTAGACAACACTGCTTACGGGAGCGTAGGTGAGGGGTTTAGTTGATTTTAAGTATCTTTCGGATGCATTACCTGAGCCGCGCTATTCTACCGGGTTTCATGTTCAGCGCCTTCTGCTCCAAACGAATTGAATTAGCGGGTGAGTTACTGAGGGCTATGTTAAATTATGTATCTTGTTTCCCTCTGAGGGAAACATTTATAAGACCTCAAACGCTGAGAGTGCGCTTTCTGGCATCCGAGCCTTCGTTTGCCTCCAACGGTGCTTGATGCGCTGACTAATAGAATTAAGGTTCAAAAAAATTACGACTTCAATTTTGTTCGAGACCAGGTACCGTGAAAACGGCACACCCGAGCGTTGAATTCATTTTTTATCCAAAATCATGGAACGTGACTTCAATTTAATCAGAAAATGCGCGCATATCAATTTCTCTTCACTGCTTAGGAAAGTTTTAAATGCGTTTAAAATTGAGGAAATGATGCGCATGGTCAAAAGAGGACGATAAATTAATGACTAGTTGCTTTCACCCGTAAGAAAGCATCTCAGATCAAATTATTGTTTTGAAAATATATTTCGTACTCGAGCAGCTGCTCTGCGTTAAGTCCAGGTATGTCCAAAATGCATCATAAAGTTTGGGAATATTGATCAAAATTTAACTTAGAATTCATTACCAGATACCTTTATACAAGCGGGGTTGCGCACCGTGTTCTACATTAAACTAATGAAGGAACATGAATTTGACTACATTTTGTAATTAGAAACGATGAAGTCTAGGTCAGTTTCGGAACAAAGTATATGCACCATTAATTTCCCTATGCGAGTAAGTATTTTTACGGATGAGACAAAAATTGTAGTTCTCAGAAATTTAGTCCAATTGAGGTGCTTATTTCCTACCCTGTCTAGATGTCCATTACAAACCAGTATAGTTAAAACTTTTAACGATAATACATCGTTTCCAAAAAGAATGTCACGACCCTGATATTTGGAACCATCAAATGATTTATACGCCAGGTCAAGGAGCGGTTGATCTGTGACGTCATTCGCTTTATGGCAGTGTGAGTAAGCTCATCGACTCATGGCATTGTGGCGAAAGTGACCATTAAAAAATTGCCGCCATCGAGGTAGTGCCGTGATTTGACATCGCACGCAACCTTTTTTACGATGAGGCATTCTTGTCAGATCTTCTTGAAAAAGCTGAGGCGAGCTCATAATATGTTTTTTGTTCGTAAATAGTCATCTCATCAAGAGATGAATTTATTGATCTGCAAAGTACCCTTATTTCACTAAAAAATTCGTGGTGACCCATGAGAGCCATAACGTGGAGTCAAACAAAATGTGCTTCGAGATGGGGGAAATGAGATTATCACGTCACAGATCAGAACAACCGATTTTGCATTCTTTAAAGCGAAGAATCCCCAAAACTTTAAGAAAAACTGAGCCTTCGGCAGCAATTCAATGTTTGAGATGGAAAATTGGTAATTAGAGAAGAACGCTAAAATAGTTATCAATAAGAATTCCATCCAACGAAACTTACAGGATGAATAGTAATTTTTTTACCTAATTCATTCACTCACCACCTAATACAAAAAAGTAACCAAAAACCGATGACACGTTGTCGATAGATTTGTTCTGAGAATAGATGTGAAACTTTGCGAAGCACTTTCCGAGCAGACCTCTCCTTGTCCAAGAAAGCTGGTTATATTTTAGTAAAGTGTACCCATACATAAGTGAGACACTCAAGAGTGCCAACTACGATGAAACCCTAAAGGTTTACAATGTAAGCATTGTGCGGAAGAGGAGATCTTGCAAATATTTTCATGCGGTATCTGGCAAACCTGCATAACACGCTTATTTGTTAGCTGCATGTTTCGGTGCGATCTATTACGCTCTGCTATCACAGATTAATAATTACTCACCTTGTTCCCACTAATTACTTTTCGTGATAATCCGAAATAGACTGCTTGTCTCAACGTTTGCTTCTTGTAGGCATGAAAAATGCGGAAAAACCGATGACCCCATAAGGATCAGAAAGAACGACTCGCCACTCAGTCAAATAAATGGGTCATTTTCTCTTTTTCTTCGTGAATGTGTCGCACGAGATGGTTTGAAAATGTCCACTTGGACATTTACTTGTGTACATTTACTTGGACGCCACTTGTTTACTCAGACACCTAGATCTGAATTGGACTTTAAGATATAACCGGAAGATTTCCTCTAATTTCGTGTAAGAAAAGTTCCGAGCGGACAAATTTCATGCCAGCAGACATTATAAGATATGGTGTTGTATTATAACTAATGAAAGAGTGTATTCAGAACATGGCAGATGAAAATTTTAAAGAGTCCTTACTCAAAACTACGTTCTTTGAACAGGAAACTTCGAACACCCATAGCTTCATGCAACAAGTTCTTTGGGCGTTTTTCTCCCAAAATGTTTGTAGAACTTTCAATTCAAAGTTCGACTTACATTGAAACCCAATTTTTTTTGGACTCAGATAATCGAAGTTTTCGCTCCGAAAAACCGAACTAAGGTTCAAAAACCGACTCCTGGCTCCTGTGAGCGAAAATGTTGGTGTTTAACATGAACTGAAGTTCAATCCAAGTTTTTTTTTCTTAGTTTAGAATCGTGTTTTGATGATTGGATCCAATAGATTAGCGCAAAAATTAAGATCATAGTTCAAACACTTGATTTCAATGTTGAGTTTCAAAGATCTTACAAGACGTGAGGGAAGACGTGATGTTCTACGTCATCTACTGCGGCTAGTATGTAAAACACAGCTTCTATTGTGTGTCTGTACAGATAGTTACTGGTAATTCGTCTGGAGACGGTGATTCTAGCCGGGGGTTTACAGGACACGGGCAACGCTTAGAGTACCTGTATAGCGAGAGTATGGACAGATCGCTTCATGGAGGTCTTTAGGGCCCAAAAGTTCAGCCATCCCTCTGACCAACTTCTACCACACAAAATTTCACTGTCAATCTGCAGAGTCTGCAAATTCCAATTCTAACCAAGATGACCAAGAATGTACAGAAATGAGCGTTCTTCCGCAAAAATGAGTAAATTTATGCAAAAACTGAGTCAAATACGTGCTTTATAAACGACGGTTCGTAACAATAGTATATTAGTAAATCGTTCTAGGTGATTGAAATTCATAGGTTGGCTACATTTCTGGGCCCCAACTTTATTCGCAGAAGCATCGGTGAAGGCCTGATGGATTTTCGAAGTTTCACATCTGTCCATACTCTCGCTATACAGGTACTCTAGCAACGCTTAATCAACCATACGGCAGATTTGTGCGACCAGATGCAATGATTTTAAACCTACCTGTTGCCATCGAAAGGAACAATTTGTTTCGCCGATGTTGTGACAACGAAAAGTTTTTAAACCGTTGCTCCCGGTCGGTCAAATTCGCCGCGCGGTTGTCGTCACTCGCGTCCTATGAACACGTGGCTCAAGTCGTAACAGCGGCGAGACTGGTCACGACACTTTTGCAGTGTTCACTGTTCATGCACAAAATTAGATTACGTATGTTACTCAATAAGGTTTGGATTATGTAAGCAACCGCTCGCTTGATGCCACTACATGTGTGTTACTTTTTACACAGCGTTGCTTGATGCCAAACAGCAGCGTTTTTCCATGGATTATATGGAGCCTATGGAGATATTATGAAAAATAGCGACAATTGAAGCGAATTTTCCTGTCATTATCTGGTTCTGGCTCTCCAGCTCCAACCTCTCCAACGTCTTAACGTTGGAACCGTCGTCTTGTTTTTTTTTCAAAGTTTACACCGATCCAATAGTTAAGGAAAGCTAAAAACTATCACGTCCAGATCCTCATTAATCGCTTCAATCTTGCGCAGCTTCCGCATATTTCAGAGGTCCACTCGACAACGACTACTTTCAACTCCAGTTCGAATTTAGCAGCAAGTGAACTTGGCATAATTAGGGATCCAATGGGGAGCAAATTTACGTTCAGAATGTGTATTTGGTTGAACGTATCACTTGCGTGCAACAGACCCATTTAGTGCCCCTCCTGGAAATTGTACCCGTTGGATGTTGGCAACAGGGTTGCGCAGGAACGCAGGGATTCGCGGCGCTCGCCTGCATTATTCGCCGACCGCAGGAAACGAACGCCAACGATTAACTGCGGCTAACTACTCTTTATTTGATTTTGCATCCGCATTACATCGCAATGGAGAGGCGGGCCCCCGCCCCCGCCCCCTCATCCCTGGCCCGTCGATTGAAAGGATCGGCGGAAGAAAGACCTAACCGCCCTCCGGAAACCGGGGACCTTAAGTCGTTCTTCGAGGGAGCACGTGAATTCTGCAGGTATCATCCCGGCCACAATTCAAAATTCTCCCCGTTAATAATCCATCCTCACGCGGTTGTATCACCGGTGGCCGGAGTCTGCCACTTTTTCACCCTGTGCTCATTGCTCTTATTCCCCGGAACAACCCTGCGCCAAGTTCGCCAGTAGTGCCTAACTGCTCTTGAAATCGAGCAAAACACGTTAGTCAGACGCTATGCAGTAGCGCACTTGCGAAAAGTGACACAAGTAATGTAAGTGAGAAAAGCGCAGTTTCATCACGAAAGTGTTGAATAGAGTCCATATCCATTTCTGATTGTTTCCCGTCTTTTATGCCTTCACAGTGTCACAAACAGGAAGAAAGATTACAGTTTCACCAATTGCAAAGATTATAAACTGGTATGGACCGAGGGATAGGAGGTACGGCGAAGGAACAGATGAAATAAGAGTGGGAACGGAGACAGGAATTCGGGAATGGGCTGATCAAAGATTACAGCAAACGTCCGATTTGTGTAATCTTAATCTTGTTTGTGACATCAAAACGCCGCGCACTGGAAAACAAAAAAATTGCATGGATCTAGAGTCGAGACTTTTGAAAACAATGACAAGAAAAAATACTCTTGATTCAATCGGATTTTTGCTTGGATCAAAAGGAAATCCGCTTAAATTCAGAGGATTGATTCTCAATTTAAGCAAAAATCCGATTGGATCATGAGTATTTTTTCTTGTCATTGTTTTCAAGAGTCTGGACTCTAGATCCAAGCGATTTTTTTTCCAGTGCGTTGTCACACTATCTCTATAAAGGGACTCTAGTGTTGAAGAGATCTTTTGTAACCTATCATTTTTGTTCCGTCGTTGCGTAGTTGCGCTGTTGTCACCGGTGCGACAAATTGTGCGCGATGAATCGTGCAACGGTCATATGTCGCCGCGACCAAATGTGCGCAACCAATTGTCGCGACACCAGATCGGGGTCTAAATTATCTGAGGGCTAATTGATTTTGAAAAACAATAAAGAAGCAGTAGGTACACATCATGATTGAAAGATCGAACGATTTCAAAGGCGCCAAGATAACATTCAAGGCCAGGTCCACCATCTTGGATTTCCGAATTTTATAGCAGTATTTTTATAGTAGATACCGTCGCTTATCCTTCTTTGTTTTGTGTAGGAATGTTTTTTTCACGTTCGGAATGAAAGGATACGTGGAATTATTGGCGTCGAAAACAAGACATTTCCACGAAACAGCTTGTCTGGTATGGGCATATATAAAGGATGCCAGATGATAGGTTGCCTCAGAAGGCTTTGAATTGACCCCCCCCCCCCTCCCTTGCAGGCAGAACACGTGGAGAACGCCCTGCCAAATCGTGGATTGGTGGAATATTGCAGGAAATGAGGAGATGCGATTTGCCGGAGAAGTATGAATCGCTATCAGTGGCGGTTGGGTGTCGCAGAGCACACAAAAGTGCTATAAGAACGACATGTTAGTTAGTTAGTCAGTTAGTTAGTTATTTTTACTCGAAATTACTCTTAATTTGTGTTAATTGAATTATTCACTTCTTCAATCGGCACATTTTGTAATAATAGCATTGAATATTCTATCTCCTGAAAAAATCCAACGGTAGTGTGAAACCACCATCTTTTTCCTCTACTTAGGGTCGTAAGCGCACCGGAACGGTCTATTTATCTAAGCAATCAATAAAAAAACCGTACGCATATTACCATACTAACGTCATGAAGTAACTGTAATACTTCCGGGGTGTAGTTTGAATATTCGCACAAAAATGAACTGTTCGTGCGGCAATTTCGAGACGTTCCGATTAACTTTCCCTTAAATCTACCAGTTCGAGTTCAAAATGCCGTCGAATTCCTAGCGGTAAATGGAGTGACAAAGCTTGTTGGTTTGTTTTTGCTCTGTTCTCAGTGACCGCAAACTATTTTCGATCGCAGCGAATATCTCATTCCGTATGGGGGACTGTAATGTCACAGGTTTAGCAATCCTGCGGACCCCAGCTGGTAGCCCCTGCCTCAAAGGGGGTGGGTAGACAGGGCTCTTAGCTGTGGTGGAAGCAACCTGTCTAGGAGAGGTAACTCCAAAATTAAACCCTGGTCCTCCAGGTTGGGGGTTGGGGCATCGGGCTGACTCCCCGATCCTCGGAAAAAATGTACAATGTCAAAAAACCCAGTAACATATGCCTCGGTAACTATGGAAATAAACGGACTCTTCAACTTAGATTACGGAAAACGACACTCGCTTTTGGTACTTGGAATGTGCAAGGCATTTCCAAGAAACTGACGGAAGTGGTATCGGAGATAAAGAACAACGAGATCGACGTGGCGGTTATAACGGAAACGAAGAAAAAAGGCCACGGATCAGAGAGCCTTGGGGACTATGATTTATTCTACAGTGGAGTGCCGAAACATCAGCGTGCACAACAGGTGTTGCAATTCTGATCCGCAAAAATTTCGAAAAATTATTAAGAACTGGGAAGCCATCAACGCTCGCATGATTAAGATGAACCTAACTATGCACGGTCACAGAGTCACTGTTTTGGGGGTATACGGGGTCAATGATGATGCTACCATTGCACTTAAGGATCAGTTTTTTGAAGAACTGGACGAGGAGGTAGTGAAGGTAGGACCTGGGAGAGAAGTCCTTGTGTTGGGAGATCTAAATGGAAGAACGGGATGCCGGGTGAACAGTAAAATCGTTGGCCCGTTCGGTGAAGTTACGGTGAACGACAACGGAAGCCGCATTATCGACGTTTGCGAGCAGAGGGAATTAAAAGTATTGAACGGGTTCTACCAACACAAGGATATTCACAAATATACTTGGGTCCAACCTACCCGCGGCTTAAGATCCATCATTGACTACGTGCTCGTTAACAGGTAACAAACCTGAAGATCCAGCAGGTGAGGGTATGTAGAGGACTCTCCTGCGGTAGTGACCACTATTTCCTCAGAGCGGATGTAGCCTTTCCCGCTCGTGTGTCGCAGAACGATCAAGGCGACAATCAACAACCGGAGCGACAACGCGTACATCAAGTTCAGTATAACATCGATAGCCTAAAGCACCCGAGTGTCAAGGCTCTGTACGCAAAGCGCCTGGATGAAAAGTTAGGAGATGGGTGCGATGGCAGTACGGAAGAGCGGTATGAATTTATTAAGAATTGCGTTCACTCGGCGGCAGCGGAGGCCCTGGGGGTTTCTGATCAAAAAATGATAACAGAAAACCGTACTGGTGGGATGCGGAGGTAGAGGAGGAAATAAATGTGAAAAGGAATAGGTATCATCAGTTTCTCTCTTCCCAAAAGTTGGATGATAAAATCATGTACAGACAGGCTCAAGCAAGAGTCCGTCGGGTAATCACTCGGAAGAAGAATGAGGCTTGGGAAGAAAATTGTATGAAGATAAATACCTACCTTGGAGGCCAGAAAAGTACGGAAGGCTGGAAAGTGATCAAAGGGTTGCGACGGAATAAAATGCGCGACATCATATCTCCGATACCAATTGACAAGATGGAGGACTATTTTAAAGATTTATTAACGGAGAGGCGACCCGAGTTTCAAGGCGGAGTCATAAGCACTAAAGAAGATTCCAACGTGGAGATCCAGCTCCAAGATGTAGTGAAGGCTGTGAGGGAGTTGAAAACTCGCAGAGCTCCTGGACCTGGGGGTATACCGGCGGAGTTGATAAAATGTGGCACCGGTAAACTATTTGAACATCTGAGGAAACTCATGCAAGACTGTTTGCATGGTTCCGAAATACCAAAGGATTGGAAGGAATCTTGGATTACTCCCAGTCATAAGAAAGGTAGTAAGCAAGATTGCGACAACTACAGAGGTATATCGGTCACAGGAACCTTGAGCAAGGTCTACGGTAAAATTCTCAAGGCAAAGGTCGAAGAGGTTTGGAGCGGCCAGGAAGCCGAAGAACAGGCTGGGTTTAGAGCCGGTAGGTCTACCGTCGACCATTTGTTCACCATTACCCAGGTCATCGAGAAGAAAAGGGCGGTCAGCCAGGAGCTGCACTTGGTGTTTGTGGATCTTCAGAAAGCTTATGACAGCGTGCCGTTAGTGAAGCTTTGGGAAGCCTTGGAAAAAAGGGGTTTTAGCAAAGGACTTGTGGAGGCAATTAAATCATTTTATAACGGGACGATAGCAAAAATTAAATGTCGTGGAGAGTTGTCCGAGGTTTTTTCGTCACAAAAGGGCTAAAACAAGGCTGTTGTTTGTCACCAACACTATTTAAGGTATACCTACAGCACGTGTTAAAGGAATGGAAAAATAAGGTTGCGGGAATGGGCGTTCCACTCCTTGATGGGCAGACCCTTTATACTCTATGCTTTGCCGATGACCAGATCGTTGTAGATCAAGATGAGGAAGATGCAGATTACATGACGCGGAAGTTGGTCGAAGAATATCGGAAATGGGGCATGGACGTTAGTGTGTCCAAGACAGAGAAGCTGGTCGTGGGAGCAGCGCATCAACGGCAAAGCATAGAGCTTGAGGATGGACGGCGCATCGAAGAGTGTGACGAGTATAAGTATCTCGGTGTTTGGCTCGATCAGGATGGAAGGATGGATAGAGCAATTAAGGACAGGATCATCCAGGGCAGGAGAGCCATCGCGATGCTGAACGGGGTGCTCTGGGATCAGAGCATCTCAAAGGCAAACAAGCACCGGATATATGACGCCATCGTTAAAAGTATCGTGCTCTATGGTAGTGAAGTGTGGCCTTTGACGAAAAGAACGCAAGAGATGTTGAGGGCAACTGAAATGGATTTTTGGCGGCGATCTGCCGGCATTTCGAGACGGGACCGTGTCCGTAATGAGAGAATTCGCCAGGTGATGAAGGTTGAGAAAGATATCGTGCACGACGTCATGTCCAGGCAGTTATGCTGGTATGGACATGTGCAGAGAATGTCGGAGGAGAGGTTGCCCAAACAAGTTTTGGATTGGGTACCACCTGGGAAGAGGCGACGGGGACGTCCCGTAAAGGGTTGGCGGCAGGGCGTTGACGAAGAGATGTTGCGGTGTCAGTTGCCCGATAACCTCTGGGAAGACAGGCATATGTGGCGTTTGGGTGTCGTAGAACGCCAGAGTGCGTTATAAAGCGACTTTTATATATATAGCGAATATCTGGATTATAGCGAAACCCACGGAGGTCGCTTTCAAAGCCCTTCTCGGACTCAAAGCCTGGAATTAGGATTTTGAGTCGGAGCCGAGGCAAAGAAGGGTCGCAGCTAAACTTTAATGAACGCCCGAGCAATACGCAAGTATTTGGAATTCGGGGACTTCCAGTCCGAGCACGGATTGATCCTTTTCCACCCATTGCCTCGACCGCGGGTTCTTTGAAGTCGCCCGCAACAATTCCATCAGTGGTCCTAAAATATTTCCGCACGGATGAGACCAATACACGCTATGTACCAAGACAAGGTACGAATTTCAGCATTTTGATACATGTTTCTAAACGGAAATTTCACGTAAATTGCGATGCGCACAGCAAAAATTACCGAAATCAACTCCTTACGAAGATATTTAATGATTCTCGATGCGTGAATTCAAACCATCCGCTCATGGAAACTCAATGCTCTACGTGATTCACATCGTGCGCTAAACGTTTATCATGATAGTCCCTGCGATATAAAAATCTGAAAACCTCGATCTTGACGCTTTGGCTCAGCTGTAGGAAATTTCTTGTGGTTTGAACAACACATGATGTAAAATGAACATAGCTCGATTGAGAAGTTCGCTGAAACCGTTGTTGTAGTGCGCGATTTGACTCAAGTAGAGCTTTGAGTCTCTTGTGAGCGGGCAGTGCAAATTCCTTGTAACCAATGTGAAATAAAAACGTTAATATCTTCGTTAGGAGTTGGTTTCCAGTAATTTTCGTTGCACGAATCGCGTTTTACGTGAAATTCTGGTAAAGAAAAATGTATCAGATTGCTTAAATTCGTATCTTGTCAAGTGTTCCATTGCCATCGTGCTCAGAAGAGGCGCACCATAGACATTCGAGTGTTGAATTTTTCAAAATAGAATATTCAGTTGTCAGAGAGTTTATGATTACTTTTCAATGAAATTTTCAGAAAGCTTAGATCGACTTGCGAGTAGAAGTCTCAAAAAATTGGGGAAAAATATCCAAAAGGTTCTCAGAAGATTCTCATATTATCGGGGGAAATAAGGCGACTTCCAAAGGCCAACGTGGCGTTCTTCCTTGGCACGAACAAATTAGCCATAGTGGATTATTTTATTGATGTATATTAATTTCCTTAAAGAATTTAAGTAGGTTACTCACTGGTTTTGGATTCAATTTGATACAATTTCCCAAAGTTCAAACCTACTTTATTTTAAAACTAGGTAGTCCGCTCCCTGGCCGATTTGCGCCCCGACCCCCGGGGCAATCCGCGCCTTCAAAAGCCGCTTCGCGGCCAGCGAAATCGTCGAAAGCACCCGTTGGCGGTTAGTGAGCAAACAATTTTAATTGAATAACAAAATGATGTTTCAAAGAAAAATTTCTCGCCAAACAATATTCTTAATGACTTTCTTCTTACTTTGAATTTCGATTCCTTTTTTGGGAGTTGACCGTAACAGAGCCACATATGTATAGCTGCGCATAACAAAGACCTCTGAAAAGAAAAACCCATCTATTAAAACTCTGACATTTGAACTCCTCTTCCTACTCCTGCCCATCGACCGTCTTACTCCCCTTCCTTACCACGTCGATCGAGAATCTTAAACATGGTTTTATTAGAATAGAGAGGATTTCTCTTATCTTAATCAACTTGTAAAAAGTTCCGTCAATTGAGCGCATGATATCATACTCTATAATATAGTACCTCATTTAAAGCAATAACAAGTCCCGTACAAACACTGTATAATGGACAGTTTTACGAAGACCGAGAGATTTGCTGGACAACATTTTCCGCTCAAACACCTTCTGGTCCGTTTCCCCGAAACTTCATTTGGACTGCATTTTGCAATTTGGAACTATAAATTCCGACCCGGTTTAAAAACAACGTACGTGCCATTAGTTTCCCTATGCACATAAGTGTTTTTTCAGATGAGCCAGAATTTATAGCTCCAAATTGCAAAATGCAGTCCATTTGTGGAGTTACTGCTCTCCGCAGGGCAGGCAACACAGTCCTCTCTGCTAAAGTTTCCACGAAGAAAAATATGAGGCTTCTAGTTTTGAGAAACTATTGACGGGAGCCTATGGCTTTCCATCAGAGGGCTTCGGAGAATTCGCGAGCCTGGTCAAATCCGAGCAGAGCCATCGAACTTTGATAGGATAAGTTTCTAATCGCGCCGAAAGAGGGCGTCATCTCCAACTAGCAACTTCCTGGCAACGTGACAGCTCGGCTGGAGATCTAGGCTCTACGCTCTACGCTCTGTCGTGCTGGAGAGTAACGCCGTAACACTTCTTCGGACGCTGCCATATACTCTTTGAAACAACATGCATTTTTCAGAAAAATTGACAATTGTTTTTCTTCCAATTGAAGAGTTTGCCCGTAGAAGGGCGAATTCAAAAATTATTCTTTGTTTTGAAAATCGCTCATACTGCATCAGCGCATCTTTGGAAACGCAGTCATCTTTCTATGTTGATCCGACGCTCCTACTTGTAAATCACGGTAAAAATGTGTAAAGCCACTCGCTGAAAGCTTCAAATGAGTTTTTCTCCAACAAATGTTTTTGAAGATGTCCTTTTACGGGGATACTCTTCAATTTCTAAAAGAATTAGATTCACCATTTGCTTTGAAATGCCTAATAATTTCAAGGGAAAACACTCATATCTTTCCTCATTAATATGCTTATTTAATGGGGTGGTAGGGGGGGGGGGGGGTTACAACGGTCGAATGTTCATACGACGATTTTCCATTGTGGCACCACGATTGGAGTGTGCGATCTGCGGCGTGGTATGCTTTGCGACGCACCTGACCACATTTTGCAATTAGGAACTACGGCGACTTTGCGACTTAACCGTACGTCACATTGGTTTTGACCTTGTCGTTGACCATACAAAGATTCACAGTAGTCGTTCACGATAATTTTTAAACCCCAGGATGCCAAAGCTTGTGTAATATGCACAAAAGGAGGAGACTACCTTTGTGTGGGTGCGTTTTTACATCACGTAAGACAATTTCTACCTGGAATTTTGAAGATAAGATATGTTGCGAACAGTTTTAATTCATACCTTCCCCAGAGACCAATTGAAATTTTATTCCAGCATTGAGAAGTTTTGAACGACTCTCCACCTTGCATTTTGTTGGAACTCAAGAAGATCTCAAAATTCAAACATTCTAGAATCACTCTGCTCTCAAGCGTAGAAATATTGTGCTCCCGATGATAATGCGAGTTAGTATAAATGAATTCAGTTGCTGAAAGAATTCCAGGATGAATAGATCCACACGAAATTATTTTTAAGATAATTCATCTGAAAAAAAGAGGGGGAAAAGTGGTTAGTTAGGATGCCTGTTGTGCCGACTCCCACCGACGGAAAACGATTAGCCCGTCCAAAAAGTGGGAACGGCGAGGAACGGGGGAAAGGAGATTAATTATAGGGTAAAAGATACAGGGTAAGTTTTTCTCTCCGTTTCCAGGTCGAATTCAAATTATTTTTCCACGCCATTTGTTCGGAGCGATCGATAGGAAATGTGAGGGCTCGATTTGCTGAGGTGTTGGATTCAAGGCCAATTTAATTCCGGAAAATTGATGTAATTGAGTCTCCAGTGGATTAAATGTAAAATAACGAATAGGAGCGCGTGGGGACGATCGTGTAACCCAGAAAACAAGAGAGAATAAATATTTATTTCTGGTTAAATTGAACGCAAATTATGTGGTATCTGTACGTTAGAACTTACAATTAGTAATGATATTCACATTATTATTAATATTTGATGATAAGAGGCGATGTTCTCTTGATTTTTTTATCTTTGTATCGCATGATGGTCGTATAATTTCCAAGGATTCATCGAGGTCCGTAGAACCGTTATGCTAAACAACAAAACTGCACAACTTGTTTTAAAATGACGATCAACAGATTTGGACTTTGTCGCAACAGCAACGTGCCAAGTCGCATCAACTCTGAAGCTAGAATAAGAGGTTCGAATATTGTTCCTCTGTAAATTTCATTGTCAAAAAATTCAACGACTGTTCTCACGATCGAAATATTTCTGCTCGACTTGGAGGTGTCGACAAGGGACAATGTGCGACCAGTGGAAGTATCTCTATTCAACTCTGCCCATTTTTCGTCGAGTTCCTTCACAGGAAGAGTTAAGACTCCTTGAATTCCAATGTAACAAAAGTTCATAACGCATTTCATAATCTTTAATCAATGCACTCCTGAATTCTTCATCTCCGACATTCCCTCGCATTAGCGCCTTGGCTTGCCTTCAGGTTCTCGATCTTTCCAGTTTATAAGTTTTTGAATCGTGGAAAATGTAATATTTTCGTAATCTCCTAGAAAATTTAGTCACAAAGACCAATCAGAGATGGATTTCGCATGTCTTAACTATCAGTATGAAAGGCACCCTAGATTTTCAACGATGGATTCGCCGATCAATAAAAGTTCCTCCTCTGAGAGACGACTGTGGTAAGTGAGGTCCAAGGTGCGGACTGTTTAACCGTTCTCAGAAAAAACGCAGTGTGCACATTCCAGCGTTGCCGAATATTCCTAGATAAAATATACATTTTTGAGTGAGGTTGGACATATTTTCCTCGGAAATTCCCTATACTTTACATTAAACTGCAAACAAAATGTTTTGAAAAATTGGACGAAAAATATACACAAGTTTTCCACAAAATTAATGTTTTTCTCGAACGAAATTTGTCAACATACGAAGGCTCATACTGCGTTTTCTCCGAGTATCCCAGTGCGGAATCGTCGATAGATAAAAAGAAAAAAACGCAGTTTGCACATCCCAGCGTTGCCAAATATTCCGAGATAAAATATAAATTTTTGAGTGAAGTTGCATATATTTTCCTTCGAAAATTCCGTATACTTCACATTAAACTGCAAACAAAATGTTTTGAAAAATCGGACGGAAAACATACACAATTTTGCCCAGAAATTCATGTTTTTTCGAACGAAATTTGGCAACATAGGAAGGCTCATACTGCGTTTTCTCCGAGTATTCCAGTGCGGAATCGTCGATAGGTGAAAAGAAAGAACGCAGTTTACACATTCCAGCGTTGCCAAATATTCCGAGATAAAATATTAATTTTTTAGTGAAGTTATAAATTTTTTCCTTCGGAAATTCCGTACACTTCACATTAAACTGCAAACAAAATGTTTAGAAAAATTGGACGGAAAACATACACAATTTTGCCCAGAAATTCATGTTTTTTCGAACGGAATTTGGCAACGTAGGAAGGCTCATACGGCGTTCTCTCTGAGTGTTCCAGTGCGGAATCGTCGATAGGTACCGGGCGCTGTGGCGGCGTCAGTGGCGTAATGAATCATATTAAACGTTTATTAAGAATGAAAGGCGGGATGAAAGGAGGGCCGAGGAGGGGCAAGAGAAAGAGGCGCCTCTAAACGTATTAATTTATCTGCTTATTCACTTATGCTCCGTTCCCGCTCATTTATTAGGTTATACGGATTTCTTACCCTCCCACTCACCCGCTCTTCCCCTATTTTTACCCGCTCCAATCTCCTTGCTCCAATCTTGAGCCAACTTCCCCGCCGGGGTGCTTTCAACGCTACTGCGTTTTCGATTGGAATTGGAGCCGAATGGACTGCCACTGTAGGTTTAGTCTAGTCGTGTGCCTGTGTAACGAGAGTATTATGCTATGGTTACACGCTCAAATTTCCATCAATGGGCCTGTTGCAAACTTTTGCTAGAGCAAAAATAAGAGTTGTTTCCTCTAGATAATGCCTCAAAAATCACGATGAGCGCATCGGCAAAGTCTGAAATGCACTCATAACTTCACAGTCTGCGTAAGAAATTTGCGGTTTTTTGCGGTTCTATAAGAAACAACTCTTATTTTTGCTCTAGCAAAAGTTTGCAACAGGCCCATTTCCGATCAAATGGTGGCTGGTGCGCACTATCTACCATCAAATTTCTGCAAAAATTTGATGGTAGATGATGGAGCTGTGGGGCTCATTCTTCATCTGATTTCCACACAACCGTGCTCATGTCATGTTTATTTCAATCAACACGTTGTTTTAATTAATTTTACTCATCAGTCTAGATAACTCTCGACCGCCATCTGGGTCATCATTTTGATCGGAATTTGACGGAAATTTGAGCGTGTAACCACTAACCAGGCCATAACGAGAGTATTAAGGTGAATCTTCAGCTGTAGTTCCGAAAAAATCCACCACGTCGCGCTGCTAAAATTCGACCCCGAAATCAGTGATAATTTAAATATCACAATAGATATTTTAAATTCTAAGACTCATAAGTTCTAGCAGCATGCGTCTGGAATCCTTAGAAACAAACGCGAGCTTTGAAACTTTAATAATAAAAGCTATGACTTGATCCCAGTTTCTCTTATGGGATATCTGTAAGTGCGAGAGAGACAGCTCACGGTGGGAGAGAGATATCTAGAACTTGCTGAGAGCGATCGATCGCGATTGGTTGCATCAGGGTCATCATGCTTAACCCTACTATTTTCTGGGATCAAGTTTCAGAGCTTCAGAAATTACTTTCCACGTCGTTTTTAGTGTCAATAGGAAGAGGAATGTTATGGCTAGAACTTATGACTCTTCTATTTAAACAAAAGTTTCTTTAACTTTCATAAAAGCTTCAGGACTCACGTGGAGTTGTACGGACTCTAACAACGTGGACCAAAAAATCAAAACATGGCGCTCCCTGCGCGGAAAAATGTCTTACTACGCACTGCTATAGATTCACCTTAACGTTTGGGAATGCATCTCTGATCGGATCAGCCATCAGGTTCTATGTAGAGTCCCTCTATCCTGAGAGTATTAACGTTCGAGAATGCATCTCTGATCGCATCAACCATCAGTGGCGTGACATGTTTTGCGATGAATGGATTGATATGTCATTTAAACCTATGTAAAAAGATCGATTGGACGCATTTATGTAAAAAATAACTATATCCCCCGTGACATGATCCGGAACCCTGTCATGCATGTATTCTTACGGACCTTACGGCTCATATGTCGGAATTGATATAGTTCCTTTTGATTTAAATAGTCCGATTATCAAGGTACTCTCAAAATCCCTAGTGACCGAGTCTTTACCATTGCCTCAAATGAGAAAAAAACCGATCGCCGCTAATTCTCGTCTGGTCATTCCTGAGTACGGAACTCTACCTCCAAAGAGCAGACCATACGGAAGCGAACCCGACGTTGGAGAGGGCTTGCGGAGGGAGCAAGGGAGAGAGACGAGAGGTGTTCCCGGGCCAGGAGAGATTTTAATAGAAGTGATAATTATATCGTAAGATTTTTTCCTCTTAGTTCTGCGCCGCCTCGCGGCGCCAGATCCCCGAAACCCGCAGAGATTCTCCCTCGGGATCCCCGGAAAAACCCCCCGAACTGGCGGCTCTGGATCCCGGAGCTCTGGAGGTTAGTTGACATTGATAAATCGTTACCACTTCAGTACTTCACCTAATAACTCTCCCGTTTTCTTGCGTTTCGCCGAGCGCGATTGATGCTGTAATATTTGTTAACAACCCCCTCTCCGCCCCGCGCTCCTTGGACCCCTCATCACCTGTGCTTTTTTGGCAACCCTCCCCCCCCACTCTCATCCTTGGTTGCTCAGAATTAGCTGCAAGTGCAGGGTCGTATAATGATGCTGTTGCATTAGCGGCCATCTTGCCGCTGAGGGATGGCTCTATTGTTCGGACGGATTTGCGGAGCCGAGATACTCCGAATGGTACAGCTAGAGGAGTGGGGAGGTTCTTTTAGGGTTTTGAGATTTTGAACATCTTCAGTTGGATGAGGAAATTCAAACAGAGGCGTCGTTTTGTGGCTTAATTCAGAGAGCTCAATCGCCGGGAACTTTTTAAGTTAAATTCACTCACTCCTTCTAACGCTTAATTGCATTACATTTTGCAATAAGGAACCAGTATTTCTGGCTCATTTTAGAAACAGCATATATGCCACTGATTTCCTTGGGCAGAAAGGTGTTTTTATGGAAGAGCTAGAGATATTAGTTCCTTATTGCAAAATGTAATCCAATTTATAAGTATATGTAGCTCCGGAATCAAATTTTTGCAAGGAATAAAATTGATTTCCCGCGATCAATGGTCATAGGGGCTAAAGAGAACCTATGTGGGTTTTAGAAATTTTAAAAGTTTTTAACTTTTTTTCTGTCATTTATGTTTTTTTTTATTTGTGGTTCAAAAATGAGCTTGCTCGCATTACAACAAGTCGGGTACTAAAACCCAGTATCCTATTGGTTGTTAGATAGGGCATTAAAATACTGAAAGAATATGAGAAAGAACTGAATCAAGTATAGCGCAAAAAATGCGATCAAGCAGTTTAATAACAAAAGTGTCAAATAGCGCGCCCATATCTAGGCCTGTGTGACCTGAGGGTAAATTGATTTTAAAAGTAAACAGAAAAAGACTACATACCTCGATTTCAAGTTTCGATGGTTTTGGATGAGGGGCCAAGGCATCATTTTAGGCCACATCCACCATCTTCGATTCTCGATTGAAAATTTGAGTTGAAATTCAAATTTACCCTCAAACGCATCTTATCTGGTACCAAGTTTCACAAAAATCGGTCGAACAGTCGCAAATCGTAGGATCAGTAGAGCTCTACCCAAAAGTAAACGATACCAGTCAATTTACGTACTCTAGCGCGCCTTCATTTCATTTTGATACCGTGCAATACCTCAGTGGCGGAATAGTTGCTCAGAGCGCCTTCAAGAGTATCGCTTTGACTTGATGGCGGAAGATCACGATTGTCGTCTAGCGCGTGCCCAGTTACACATTTTCTTATCATTACAGTGAGGTAAAAAACATTTGTACCTCAATTTGCGTCGGTGATCAGTGAAAATGTCCAGTCTGAAATGTCCAACTATAAAAATGTCCGATAAATAATACTCACTGTTGTAATGTCCTCTTTTTAATGTCCATGACATAAAATGTTTGAAAGTAATAACATAAAAATAAACCTGCTGTAGAACGTGCTGATGAGGAGGAAAACCCCTAATTGTGTCAATGACATGGGTAAAGTTGTTTACTGTGGGCGTTTACATAGTTACATGTCATTTTGGCGCCATGGACTTCAGATAACATGGGTATTTTTGTTAAGTCGACATTTTATGTAAAGGACGTTTAAAAGAGGACATTACGACAGTAGGTATTTTTTATTAAACATTCTCATAGTTGGACATTTTATACACTGGACATTTTTACCTGTAATTCTTTGCGTCGTTGGAAGTTTTTCAGTAGCGATTTTATGCTGGTAAACGAATAGGTATGAGCATTTTAAATCTGCCGTTAGTTTTCTGAGATATGTTGGAAAACATTATTTTAGGTTTCAGGACATTTTGTCAATGATTTTTTGTCCGCGCACCTTTTTTGTCCAGTAGTTTACGCCCACACGTAAAATAAGCAACAGTGACTTGGCCCAAGCGTTATATTTTAGTCGGCGTGTAAAATTATATTAACAATATGGAAATGAGAAATTGAGAGAGAAAGAGGTGTTGTTATGGTTGCTCATTTTCTAAATGAAATGTTATTACTTTCTCCTTTTGAATCATCTTGTTAAATTGTCATTGGTGAATATTTGGTTTTATTTCTATCCTTAGAATATTTGATGTACAATATACCTTATATATGTATAAGTACTTTTTTTTCTTTTTTAATTTTTTCTTTACGAAATTATTACTTCATTTTGAAAACATTTATATTTTTAAAACGTGGCAAATATTTGTAAAACCTTTTCCAAGCGACATTAACCTCAATGATCCGCATGCAGTTGTGCCGACAGAAACTGCAAAAATGAATAAAAGAGGAAAAAAAACCAAGAAGCACGCAATCTTTAGTTTTAACCCATTTGTACATCGATCTTTCAGAGTCAAATATGTAAAATTTTGAGCGTTTGGTTGTGCGTACAGCTGGCTGCAGCATAATACAAGCACAAAATGTAAAAGAAAAAATTAAAGTGCTTTGGAAATCATTAAATTTGACTCGGAACCACCAATATTTAAAAGACACACATTATATTATTATTCTCCTTTGATAAATTGTTACATATTTTCCCCCCATCAATTTAAATGAGAATAATCAATGCAGAGTGTGCAATCATTTCAAAATCATGAGTTAAAAAAACGCTGACTATACGAGTATAAATATTAAAGCCTAACAGAGCGGAGCGGCGTGTTGCCAGCGCGAGAGGCTCACTGGCGCCTACAAACCTAAGTGGATACATCACGCATTGCACATTGCTTGAAGTATCCACTTAAGTTTGTAGGCGGCAATACGCGTTCCGCGCTGGCCGCCCGCCCGCCGTGCGACGGCGCCTGAAGCAACTATTTCACAACAAAGGTGTTGCACAGTATTATACGAAATTAAACGTATTAAGAATGACAGATATCCTTTAAAAGTACAGATCCTTCCTCGCAAAATAAATCAAGATACTCATTGTACACAGGAAAAATCTAAGAGCCTCTAGCTGAGGCAAATATAGAGGTTTATCCAATGTCCTACAACCTTATTTTAGTTTTTTTTTTTTTTTTCAAGTCTATTTGTATGTTTTTCTTATAAAGGGAAAAAGGAGTACCATTAGCAAACTTCGAACAAACCAAAATGGATCTGAAATGTAAAGTAAGAGTAACAACTATATCTGTGCTCATAGTTGAAAATCTGTGTATTCGACGCCAATGTTCTCTATTTTCGCACATGAAATCGACCAAGTTGCTAGGGTTAAATGCCAAACTGATTTCACTCTCTGATTTATTTTTCAGATCTGTATGTAAGCTGTGACGGAAAATAGTTGTGTTTGGTGTCATCATACCCTCCAGGGAAAAAAGGTGAGTCGCCAACTTTTCTTACTTGTCCTCAAGCAAGTTCATTTTTATTTGTCTGTGGAATTACTCTGCGATTTTTTATCTCAAATTCATGATATTTGAGAATGATACAACGCACGTATTGTGCGGAAAAACTCGGGCTAATCTAGAAATAGGAAGAGGGTGAAGTAAGAGGATTTTTGATAAGCAGAGAACTCAAGAACAATCCGTTTAATTTAAATATCAGGTCCTCGAGAAAATCTCTCCTCCCTCGATATAATGGAAACAAGTCAATATTTTTACAACGTATTTGGAATTAAATTATTTTCGTTGGAACTGTTTGAACGTCAAACGGTCGGGTTGTGTTAAGAACAGCGTATGCGTGATGGAAAATGGATCGGACTTAATCTACTTCTTCAAACAAGCCGTTCCAATAAGGAAGGGGACACAAACGACGTAATCCAACTGCATTGGCATTCACTAAACGGCACGAACCTCGAAATTTAAATATGTAGGCCTCTTTTGAATATTGCGTAGTGCGTTCCTTATCAAAGCGAAAGGGCTCCCAACTCAATATCACCGATCCACAATTTCGTGAAATTGTTTTCAGCCGGCGTATGAAATCAAAAAAGGGGATCTGATGGGAAATGCGAGGGCTTTCTCCTTCTTCAAAATGACTCTGGTCTCTTCAATTTAAAGCGTTTGAATATTTAACTTCCTCGTCCAATTTAAGGCGCAGGATTCGGTGGGCTTATTTTGCGTTTTGGATAAAAGGCACCACTCGAAAATGGACAAAAACTGAAAAGCCACATTTTGGGGGAAAATGAACCAGGAGTACAACTAGACAACCAGCTCAACTGCTATAGTCACTGCCAGCTGACCTCAAATTTTCGTTTCGTTCTTGTCCAAAATTCAAAGTTGAGATTAAATATGTGCTAGTCAGAAATCATGGTCCCAAAGGTGGATACAAAAATAAATAATAATAACTGATATTGCCTTTTCAATCATGCTATTTTGAGAGCCTCCTTTCTTTTACCCTAATCAAAGTGAAAATCAAAAGGGAACAAGTCAATTTTTGTATGAGCCTTGGCTTGCACAAAAGGACATGCTAACTAGGACTCATTGAGGAATGGACCTGTTCCCTTTCGAAAACAACTGATATATATGGAGCCTCCTGAGGAATAGAGCTGTCTAAAAAACGACTGCGAATACCCTAAGCCCGAAGTACCGTATTGCAAAACGCAAACCAGATAATCTTTTCCGTGCAATTTAAACAGCGAACTTGACACTGTCGTGAAAATAGTTACGGGTTGAAAAGTTGGAAGGGAGGTGGATAGGGTGCGGCTGCGGGGGGAGGGGGGGAGGCTCGGTTCCTAACTGCAGCGAACTAGTCCGTACCGCCCGATGCGGAAACCGGCCTACGTTGCGTAGTGACCCACTTATGTACCCCGAGTTACCGGCGCTTCTCGCCCCATTCGCGGCCTTGCCGAGTCGAACGGGGTTGCCGTTGAAAATCCACGCTTTGGCCGCGCGTTCCGATAACGCTGTCCGCGATGCAAGGTTGCCAGAATGTGCGATAAAATACGGATATTTCATACGGGTTTAAATGGGGAAATGTGCTGGTTTTTCAGCACCATCTGGCAACAATGCCGCGATGCGACTCGACTTACTCGCACGAAACAATTGAGCCTAACGCTCTTTATCGCCCTCTCAACAGTTGCTCCGCTCGGTGGTTGTGCGATTAAATGTGGAAATTTCCTACATATAGGCTGAAATGCGAAAATAATCGACTTTTCAGTAACATGTCGCAACAACGGTCGACTAACTTCGCGGCTTTTTCTCCATCGGTGACTTGAAAAATTGAGCCGGCCCCGCCAAAAGAAAGATTCTAGGCCCGCCAAAAATTCCCACTGGAACCAGAGACGGAGGATTTTCTTTCTATCTCAGTGGTTTGTTTGGCTTTCATTCCTTTTTATTAATGAGGGATGGGTTTTTTTATTTATAAAAGGGTGTTGACAGAGGTTGAGAATCCATGGTCCAGACGCTATTAGTACTGCGTCGAGTACTGCCATGCCGAGTAAAAACGTTGCATGAACACTCGAGTTTTGCACCTTTTTTTCGCAATACAAATTGTACATAGTCGGTATTTTATTCATAGCAATAGACGATGATCATAATCTGCATACACCTGTAAGTGGTATGATATCTAATAGAACCTTGGCAGTTTTTGTAAGTGCTCATCGTCTCTCGCTACGCCACCGGCACGTTTTCGCCCTGAAATTCCGTATCACTTTACGTAACATATGGTGAAAGTCTTACCCCTCTGCCTATTGGATTTTACTTACCATTCTCCGTGTAGATTGACTTGTTCGCTCAAGGCATTGAATGAGGCAATGTCCGCCTCGTATCATAAAGGAAAGTTGTGAGCAACTTAATTCATATTTTCTGCAAAAAAGTCATACAAGTTTACCAGCCAAAGATAGAAGTTTCGTGATCGCAAAATTCAATCTAACATCAAGTCTCATGGAGAAATAAAATCCCTAATTTGCAGGAGGAACATTGCACGCAAAACCAATTCCCATAGGTCCTTAATTTAGGTCGTTTAGCATTGGTTAGGTTTTACGGGTATTTGGGAGCTAACCCGATGTCTTGACCCCCGACTTGGAGGACCAGGCTTTGATTTCGGAGTTGTCTCTCCTGGACAGTGCTAAGGAAGAACGCCGTATGAATATTTGAGAATTGTCACATTTCCCTTGACAAAACGTGTATTTTTTATGACATTCATGCACATTTTTCTTTGTAATTTTCAGATATTTTAGATTAATTTGCGTAGGAAATTGTCTGAAAATTTTGAAAAAAAAAAAATGTTCACAATTTTCTCTGTAAAATCGGTTTTTGTCGAAGGAAATTTGGCAACATCGGAAGGCTCGTACGGCGTTCCTCCTCAGCACGGCAGTACAGCTCTGGGTCCTGTCTGCCCTTTCTACTGCTCCTTAATCATAATGGAGATGTTGCATGTGTGAGGGATTTGCGATTTGACCATTGATTCTTATGTAAAAGTTCGTGAAAAACATGATGATGCCACTGGTTTTCTCTGAAATCAACCCCAAGCTCGAAAAAAGCTCTCAAGTTAAGGCCAAAATGGAGGGGATATCCTACCCTACCCTGAGAGTCCACCTCTACATCAAAACAAACTCTCCATGCAAAGATAGGGAGCAAATACATTGACAGGGCTGCCACTTTATTTGGGGACTCCAAAACTGAAAACACGGCAACCCTGCTAATGTACTTGCTCCCTATCTTTGCATGGAGAGTTTGTTTTGATGTAGACGTGGACTCTCAGGGTAGGGTGGGATATTCCCTCCATTTTGGCCTCAACTTGAGAGCTTTTTTTAAGCTTGGGAAATGATTTCAGAAAAAACCAGTGGCACCATCGTGTTTCTCGCGAACTTTTACAGAGAAATCAACAGTCAAATCGCAAATCCCTCACACCTGCAACATCTCCATTTTCTCTGTAAAATCGGTTTTTGTCGAAGGAACTTTGGCAACATCGGAAGGCTCATACGGCGTTCCTCCCTAGCTCGGCAGTACAGCTCTGGGTCCTGTCTGCCCTGGTTCCTTAATTATAATTAAATACGTCCAAATGGTCGAACCAATCAACGAACAGTACTAACATGGCGTTGCTCTCTCTCCGGACGAATTCTACGGATGGAGCGCGGGAAAAATCTCGTCGCGGGGGTGGGCCGGTGGGGGTCGCGTTTGCGGGGGGCTTAGAGTCACCTCTCGGGGGCTCGGAGCGGAGCGGAATAAATAACCGTGGCCGGGCGGTTGAGGAGCTCACGAATTCCTCGGTGAAATATCGCCGTGCCGCCCTCCGATTACTCATACTCTCTCCTACGACGCGACGCCCTACGTCCGCGTCCGCGTCCACCCGCTCCAAACGCCATCGCGTCACCAGCGTCCGTAGCCCGCGGCGCTCGACCTCACGAAACTCTTTTCTGCTCGGCTCGAATGAACTCCGACCGAAAGAAGGCTCTCTATTTGAAATCAAATGGATCCAGTCGGAGTTGAACTACCCATTTTAAGCGATTCAATGTGTTAGCATGATCGCTTCTTCCGATCAATTCACTGCTCTAAAGATCTATGGTTCAGGGTGTCTACAAGTCCGGATATAGTACTGATTTTTATCGATTCATATTTTGATCATTTTAATGCAAGGTACAACGGTACTACGCAACCAAGAATGTTTGAATACATTTATTAAAGTGCACATAGAATTCAAAATACGGAAGAAAATAAATTGCGAGTTTCATTCAATTTTAAAGTTGGTTCGTGGTTACCTCATAGTTTGCCGAAATCATAGAATTTTTTCCTCCTCAACTGCTTAGTGTGTCTGGAGCGAGTCAATTATAACCAATCATACGTAAGGCTCTGTAAAGTAACGTGGTCCATGAATGCCATAGTCTAGCCTTTTCTTCTCTGTCCTTTTAGGTATCCGAATGTCCACAATACTTTTTTTCGGCTACGATTTTTCCATCGCTCCTATCAACAAGAGCCGGATCGAAGGTCAGAGCCAAGCTCTAACTTTTCACCGTTCAGGCTTCGAAATCGTTAGCGAAAGGCGCGGAGAAGGGCGCCCTCAGTCGGCGGAGGCTGTGACACTGTGACAGGGCGGTGACAACGGCGGGCGTCGTGCACACGGCGATTGATTCGAGTTGAGGGGATAAGGATCCCGTCCGTGGGTCCCTGAGGATAGCGCCGCCGTGCTAAGGAAAAACACCCTATGAACATTCCAGGTTTGCCAAATTTCCTTCAATAGAATGTTTACTTTTGAGGAGAGTTTTGAATAGTTTTCCTTGAAATTCTCAGGAACCTCAGGCAAAATTGCGAACGAAATTATCCGAAAAATTGGGGGGAAAATATTCGCCGATTTTCCGGAAACCTCGTGATTTACCACGGTAAATTTGGCAACGCCTGGAGGTTCATGCGGCGTTTTTCCTTAGCACGGCAAAACGGGGGCAGCACAAAATTCGTCACCGAGCGATGAACTCCCGCTGTTCCGGGAACGCCATTCACGCGGCAAACGTCTCCACGCATTGCCGCGGCTACCGACTCGTGAGTAAAGGACTGGCTTGAATGAACCCGAAATGAATGGTTGGGGATTGTGCCGAGATATAAAATTCGATATGAATCAGTTATTATCAGATGAATTTTGATGTATGCCGTCCCTGAATTACGTAACGCTCTAAGGGGAGGGGGCCGAGGTGAACGTTACGAAATTTTGTATTGACTTGTCCAAGGATAGGGACCTACGTCACAAAGCGTTACAAGGAGAGAGAGAGAGAGAGAGAGAGGGGGGGGGGGTGGGAATCCTTAAAAAGTGCGTTACGTTATTTTGGGGCGGCCTTTATTTCTGCTGAGAAACAATTGGACAACATGTGGCAATTAGGAACTACAATTTCTAGCCAATCTGTATAAACACTCATGTGCAAAGGGAAACTGATGGTACATACGTCGTTTTCAAACTGAGCCAGATGTTATAGTTCCAAATTGCAAAATGCAGTCCAATTGTAGCGCATTCAATGTCCCAAACTAAAACGCAGAGCGGGTTTTCCAATCTCTGCAACAACTGTCGTGTCTTTGGAGGATGCAACTATTCAACCTCTGAGGTCGTGCTGAGCTGTATCCACGAGAAATGAATGCGCATATCGCTTCGCTTGTTGATACATACGAAGTCAGCGTCAAAAACTTATCGAATGGTTGCTCTCCCTGCTTCAAATCCTAGTCAGTGGGTAATAGTCCTTACGTAGACGTTATATGCTTAAAGGAACTGCATGAAAATGAATTAATTCGAAAGGAACAATACAGCAAGTAATTCCTGTGATGCATACAGTTTTTTTTATTATTTGACTCATTTGCGCGTGGTTTTCTGTGTAGTAAATGTGGTCATTTTAGAGACCGCGTTTTAAGTAATCTGGAATACATTGAAAGCGGCTAAAAAACCAATGCACTATCGACTCGTTCAGTGTACCTCACCTCCTGAAATATTTAGGTAAAGGGATCATATGGAAAGGAACTGGAAATAGGTTGCACACATTCAAGTTGAATTCGTGAACGCTCCTTTCAAACAGAGTGTGTGGAATAAAGGATTCCACTCATTTAATTTGGGCACAATCCGCGGTTTCTTCGCGGATTCCTGAAAGCTTTCAGTCCATATACGACATAACACACTTTATCTCGCCACAACTAAGTTTTCTCTTCAATCATGTACTTTCGATTTACTCTCATAGAAAATTCTGTGCAAAACGGGTTCAATACAAGCCATTATTTCATGAAAATCCTGATAAATCGAGTCTGAGCTTGAGCTACACTCAATTGAACTATATTTAATAGTGAAGTTGACGTCAAACGTCTTGGGCAAAGAGCTGATCCGTTTTTAAGGGTGGCTTCCAAGATTGAATTTATTGAGACCAAAACGAAATGCTATGAGTTGAATGGACATGACGACTGCTGAACAATAGAGTGCTTTTTCTTGCGTTAAAAAAAAGGAAGACAAAATTTCGTGCCTGCTGTTTTCTAAAATTTTACTTTTTTACCGGAAATCTGAGTGACGTACTCAACGCCTTGTAATTTTCTACGAACTTTTGACGGAGCACAAATCATTAAAAATCACTTTTTCAGAAAATTTAAAGAAAACAATTTTGCTTTATTTTCTTGTAAAAAAAATCAAATAGGAAAGAAAATTTGGCAAAGTCTGAAGTAATTAGGTCCAGTTGTAGATGTATTCAGATGTATTTCAGATGTAGATGCATGTTAGTATTAGCTGAAGCCCGCTTGCTGTCCCATGACTCATACATAATTACGCTGACTTAGAATAAAAAATTTGCCTACGAGCTAACTGGTATGTAGACGCCTTTTTTAAACATAAAATTCGAATCCCTTCTCTCGAGTTCAATCTGTTAATGAGTACTAAAATCATACGGGCATAAATATTTGATAAATATACTTCGAGATGGACCATACCAACCGCTTAACACCGAGTTTTTTAAAGCTCTCGTGGAGATGTCGTTCCACTCAGAATGCTCGCACTAAGGAAAAATGTCGTATGAGCCCTCGAAAGTTGCCATATTTCCTTCGATAAAATACGAATTTTCCGGAAAAACTGAGAATATTTTTCCTTCTATTTTTCAACTAATTTAATTCTTAATTTGATCAAGAGTGTCTAAACGTTTGAAAGAAAAATATTCATGTCTTTCTTCAAACACAAATATTTCATCGGGAAAAAGATGGCAACATCTGGATGTTTATACGGCGTTTTTCCTCAGCATGGCAGTGTATAAGGCGAGGCCTTTGAAAATAGCCCGTAATAAAGAGTCCCTTCGCAAAGGCACGTCAATGCTCGAGCGTGTTTATTCTGCAATCACTTTTACATCCTTTTCAATTTAAGCGCATTAAAACCGGTTTACAAAGCGTCGTTGTCGCACACCGTAAGTCGCCGAGTTACTTTTGCATACACCGCCCGTAACAATACTACCCTGCCTAGCAAGAACAGCATAACTTCATCGAAAACGCTTTCCCCATACGCGGTTTGTGCTGAGCATGGCAGAATACTGCCCGCCGAGCAGAATTTATCGCCGTGTTTAAAGAGTTTATCGCTGTTTTTCCAGGCCGCAGGCTTGCTAAGTTTGAGGTTATGTAGATACGGGCACTTGTGGCTACCTCCCAATGAAATGCAACGTCGATGAAACGCGACTAATACGCCGGCAAAGCCCTCTCTAAAAATACTCTGTCGGCTGGCGTCGTGGCTAGTTAGTTAAAATGACCACATTGCGATGATGAAACTGCGAAAATGCGTAACTCGGTCGCGGTGTTTCAAAATCTCCACTCCTTTTTTATTTTTAGGAGACTAAACCACCATCATAGCTGGAAATTTTCATTGAGTGTTTTTCAAATAGAAGAAATACACCGAAGTTTTCAAGAAATGGCGTTTAGTGGTTTTCCCATGTCAAAAATAAAGTACGACGGGAAGTCTGCAACGCCGCACACCGATATACGCACCCTTGCAGTTTCACCATCGATAGGGAAAAAATCCAACGATGAAGCTGGATCGATGATAACCGGATGCGAACATCATTCATTTTGGGATTGTGATCCCATGATTATGATATGCATGAGGTGCGCGTATTTCAGCGGTTCTCGTGACAGTTGGACTTTCCAAATAAGAGAACGCAGTGTGAGCCCTGTGTCGTATCCTTTTGTGAGATAAAGAATGTATTTTCTGGAAAATGTATTTGTATTTTCCTTCCAATTTCTCAGAGAATTTAATTCGAAATTTGATCGAAAGTTTCTTGAATGTTAAGGGAAAATTTTCCAAACCATCCTTAAAAATAAATATTTCATTGCGGTAAAATTGAAAACATTCGGACGTTCATTTGACATTTTTCTTACACACGACAGCCATTAAATATGTTTGGCAAAAACAATAACAAAAATACTCATGAAGTCTGCAACGCATAGACAATACCCGTATGATGAAATAACCAAGTATAAACTTTTCATTGGTAAAACCGTATAAAGATTACGATTAAGGAGCGCTTGTAAATTACGTATCGCAATTTTTCAGAACTTTTTACCCCCTTCCCCCTTGTAACGCTTTTGTGATATAGGTCCCTACCCTTTAACAATTAAAAGCAAAAAGACTTAAAGCTCTCCTTGACCCGCCTTCCCCCTAGAACGTTACGTAATTTATGAACGTCGCTTTGAAAATTTCTAAAATGCATACTCCAAAATGCATACATTACGTAATTTGCAATATGCATTTTTACCAATTTACACACAGTACCATTTTTTTCACGAAAATAGACCTCCAATGTTTAATATATCCTTTTGATAATGAGAGTAATCCCTAACGCTCGTCGGCTTGTAACTGGACGTATTTATGGAATTAGGAACTATGTACAAAATAAGGAAATCGAGAACAAACATGGAGCATGGTCCCCTTTACCTAAAATGGATTGCATTTTGCAATGAGGACCTAGTATTATTTAGTATTTTTGGCTTATTTATAAAAGGAAACTAATGGATCAAAAGTTGTTTCAAAAATACACCCGAAATATTATTTGTAGTTTCCTGATGAAAAATTTCGTGCAAGCAGAGATGGAAAATTTCATGAAATTTATTCGAATGAAATTTCAAACATTTCGCGCGTTGCAAATGTTTTCGTTTAGTTTAGAGGTTAGGTAGGGGTTTTTCTCTCTAAACTCCCCTTTTTGCCCCCTCTTTGTGTCTGGCACCTTCAGTAGAGTAGCATAACACCGCAGCATCAACAGAAAGACCATCTGAAACGCTTAAGGTTCAATTAATAATTCTTAAAAAATTTAATAAATTTCAACTTTTGTGAAATTTATTCGAGCCTTATGAAATTTCACTTTCCATCTGTGGGTGCAAGCATGTCGAATCGCTTTTCGCGGGCGAGATTGAATCAGAGGAAGATTTGGTTGAAAGCGTTTTCGCGTGCGGAAGAAACTGTGCGTGTTTCATGCGCTAATCAAAGGGACCGTTTTCGGCGGTGCTGAGACTCGCAGGATTTAGAGTCCCCCCACGCGGTTGCTAGGCCCTTTCGCAATCGGGTTAACAAGAATTCGAGCACAGGTGCATAATCGGGACCCGGGTCGTTGCAACATTTTGTCAAAGCAGAGTACCCATAAAGAGACTGTATTGCCGTCTGTATTCCTACACGACCGTATTTATAGTCGTTACCTAACCAGTTCTTATCCTCCGAGGTTTCATACACTGGAAAAAAAATCACATCGGATCTAGAGTCCAGACTCTTACAACATCGACAAGAAAAAGCACTCTTGATTCAATCAGAAGCTAGCTTAAATCAAGAACCAAGCCTCTTCATTAAGAACTAACACGAAATGTCAATGAGCAGGCTGCAAGAGATAACTATTCGTGCTCCAATGCTTGCGAGATTGCCTATCCGGTCAATTGGAGGGGTTCGACAAACTTCCTTTAATTCTAGCGAATCCGTTTGCTGCATCGCTTAGTTCTAAAATAACATTTTACTGATATTAGACATAAATTTGCGAGCTGATTATTAGAATTGATAGACATAGATATGGACAAAGAAGACAAAGGGAAAATGGAGCACTGGAAAAAAAAAAACACATTGGATCTAGAGTCCAGGCTCTTGAAAACATCGACAAGAAAAAGTACTCTTGTTTCAATCAGAATCTAGCTTAAATCAAGAACCAAGCCTCTTAATTTAAGCGGATTTCGTTTTGATTTAAGCATAAATCCGATTGAATCAAGAGTGTTTTTTCTTGTCAATGTTCTCAAAAGTCTGGACTCTAGATCCAATGTGGTTTTTTTCCACTGTATACTTTACGTCAAGATGGAAGGAAGTCTAAGAAAGCATTTAGCGTTGCATCACATGTATGACACTTTGTACAAAATTTGAGTGAACGTCATGAATTTGACATCGGAAATAGATCCTTACTAGAGATTTCAATGATTTAATGAAAGTTAATTTGGTTTCCTTAGAAAATTTCTACCACGGGAAAATTGCGACATGAAACGTTCGGATTGAGTTTTAGAGCTGAGCCTTCTAACTTATCTGTGATCACAGAAAAAAAAGGAGGTGCTTGCATCTAGAGGATTGTTTACCCCGTGACGTAGGTCGGTATAATATGGCGTCGATATTCCAGTAAAATCCGAAATTCGATGTATGGGAAACGTACCTTAACCTTAACGTCCGTTTTTTTGCTCAGATCAACTCAAAATATAATTCAAACCATTGTAGAATGTATTTTTTTTCTTCATAAACGATACCATTTCCAAGAAAATCGATGATAAAAACCGTCCGTGCCGACCTGCGTCATCGACAAAATCCAAAATGCCTGAAATGCTAACACTTCCTTTTTTCCTCTATGGTCTCTGAGCTGTGAATAGATCGTATTCGATACATCAAACGGGTAAGATTGTATCGATATCGAATGGTTCAAAACATGAACATAGCCTCAAAAGTCAATTCAGTAATCTGACGGAACGGGTTTTTTGTGATAGATTTTTGATCCGTATGAGTACTCTTTGGCCAAGAGCAGTGAAATTGCTACGGATTTTCTCTTTTTCAGCTATTCTGACAAATATCCTAAAATTTTGATTTGAGGCTATGTTCTATTGTTTTGAAGCAAACGATACATCGAACCACCATCGAATACGATCCATAGAGTTGGCGAGCGGCTCATCATTATGGGCTCGATTTTTGGCGGCGTTCGGCAACGGGGCGCTAACGTTCGCGAACTTGTTACCGGCGAATATTACAGCGCGCGCCGCGTTCGCTGATCTCCGTTAATGGAGTAATTTCCTCCGCCGGTCTCCTGTTATCAATTAGCCTAATTTGTCGATTCATCCCGCCAACTTCCACCGCTAACGTTTCGCCCTGTCGAGAAGTTTTATTGCGCGGAAGTGCCGCGACCGGCTTTTCGCCGCATTCGTATTACGATCCTTTAAGTGCGCCCGAGGTGAGCACGTCGTCGCCGTGAAAATTGAAAATTATCAATTGAGACGTGTCCTGCGTGTCGAAGGCTCTTAAACCGGCTCTAACGACACGGGAAGTTTGCGGAACAAGCAAAGCCGGGGACAGCATATCCCAAGCCCCCGCAACAATACCATCGTTGTGTGCCAAACTTACTTTCGGGGATTAACGTTAATGTTTCTCCACTTGAAGCTGGAGTACAGGGAGAGTATAGACACATCTCAGATAAAAAGTTCAGTCGGCGTTTTTGGTTCAGGGAGCTTTTATAAATGAATCAGTGAGAACGAAAACACACCAACTCGGAAAAATGAAAATAGCCAAGACACACACAAAATTGCATAGTAGGTGAAGAAGTTAGTTTATTAAAAATATTTTTTCTGCCGAAAGACAAGTACTTATGGACACTTGAAAGGTCCAAGTTGGAACAGATGTGCTAACTTCAATGACCTTTGTGTAAATTAACGGTCTTCAATGGAAATTGAGGATTTCCGAGTTAGCGAGTTGGTGTGGTTTCGTTCTAACCGATTCAAATACGTACCGCTTTAGACATACAAAAATAAAAATGTCAGGGGTAATCCCTTATTAATTGAGGTACTACCCCATTTTGTTGGATGATATGAGAATTTCCAATCAATTGCGGTAGCACAGCGACTCAAGTTGAAGTAGTACCGTAACATTTGGGTAAGTAACCTAATTTATCGGAGTACTACCACGATTAATTGGAAATGTCCACGTTGGGTTCTAAACCCAACCCCTACCTCTCATTCTCTATGTAGGGTATGGGGTGCGCTGCTATACAAGGGGTAGGAGGGTCAATGCCATCTTTCGTAATCATCTATTTTGGTAAAACACACACAGAATCTTGCGAAAGTTTTTGCGTAAATAGCCAACGTGGACAGCCACAGCGAAAATGTTGGTGATTTTTCTTCTTTTCGTGAAGAATATTCTGTAAAAATGCCAAGTCATGGATGCTGGTTCTGTCTCCTTTTAAAAAATAAATTAGGAGTGGAGATTTTTAAACACCTCGACCGAGATGCGCATTTTTGCAGTTTCAACGTCGATATACCGCAGAGGTGGATCCAGCGATTTGGCAACACCGGATTTCCTCCATTTAAACCCATGATAAATAATCGATTCTTGTCGGAGCACCTGACCCCTCCACGAATCGATACATTTCCATAGATTTAAATGGAGAAAAGACACTGTTGCCAATTTGCTGGATCCGACAATGATATACCGTCACCTTTCGGGCAAAGTATAACCAAGCGCCACTCGACATTTCAAATTTTCCGCCGTCATTTTAATTTTTTACAGAGAAATTGTTTAACGAAGCTGTCCAAAAATTTCACTGAATCTTCTTTGTGCTGCCGATAGAATTTAGTGGAAGTCTCAAACACATTCAACCAATTTCTCTATCAAAAATAAAATGGCGGCGAAAATTTTGGAACGTCTCATGGTGCTCGTGATACGTTGGTCGGGAGGTGACGATACAATAGTTTCCACACAATTTTCGGGATCTCAATGTGGAGGGTCCGTCAAGCGTTACATAATTGGACGTATTTCTGTCAAACGGAACTATGTACATTATGACGTGAGTCCTGTAATGCATGTATTTTTATGGGTCTCAGGGCTCATCTCTTAAAGCACATAGTTCTGTTTGATAGAAATACGTCCAATTGGACGTATTTATACCAAAAGAAATACTATGTCCCACGCAATTCCTATGCACATAGGTCCTTTTGGCATAAATACGTCCAATTATAAAGAGGGGTCCGGCGTTGCGAAAAAATAGCTCTTGGCATTGAAAATTTTGCCTTTTTGGACTAAGATCCTTTCCAACGCAGTCGCTTACCGTATTCTAGCAATGACACAATAATATTGTTTCACTTGATGTGCGTTCCTTTGATTGTCAGCCAATCACCCGAATGACTACCGCCCGCAATAAGAGAACTCTTCCCGGCGTGGTTATTAAAAGAGAGCGATCCACTTAACGAAATCACTTTTTCGCGCTCCCAAGAGAGAGAAACGCTGCAGTGCCTGCAGCCCCGACAGGATTTTTAATTCGAGAGCCCTGCAAACCTGCACACTGCATTATATCCCTCTCATCGGTAGCAGGCATAAAAACTCCGCAACGTTAAATAAGCCCCAGGAATTAGTTCTGAGGGATTCAAAAACGGGCGCTAGTCCGGAACGCAATTGGTCTTATTATAGAAAAGACGTAAGCGTCCATGGACACGTCTCGGCAGTTACGCTCTTTCCACAATAAACCGCGAAATTGGGAGACAAAGCGCAGTTTCACACCTGTGCGGTCGCGGGGGGGCAATCAGGGATTTGCGGCGCGGCTGCCCTGAGGCAAAGGGATCGGCGTGCGGCGCTGTCGGACCGTAGCAAAAAACACTGATTTTCTTGTAGAAAATGGATGATTTTTTTGCGTATTTCGCAATAACGCTGGTTGGGCACTGGGCGGGAGCTATGTTTATTCTCGTGCGGACAGCGGACAGCGTTTATTGTATTTTTAATTGGCGGCACTCCCAACAATCGACTGTCGTGCTAAGACAAAAACCGTGCATTTACACAGGATTTGTATTGAAGTTAAGTGGTTCTTGTTTGGAGAGGCAGTCGAGTCGAATGATTAGTGATTAGGTTGGGCGCGGCTCGGATATGATAGGTCTCTGCCCTGTTGCAGCTTCCTGTGGGCGGAAACTGTTTTGTTCGAGGGAACGTTTGCGAGCATTACGGAAGGTATAGTTACACAGGGTGAGCATGGGTTGGCGGGCTGATCATGGAAATGCGCATAGATAAAGCTATGGACAAAGGAGACGAATGGAAAATGAAGCGATCTTGTTCGTTAAACAGGTGGCTCATAAGAAAATTATCTAACTTACCTAAACAATTAAAATATTCTTGGAGGAAATTTTAGAACGTTCGAATTCTCATTCGGTGTTTTTCCTTAACGTAGCAGCGTACCACGAGGTAAACTACTGTTAACAATGGGCATATCTGCACCGATGTTTCTTCTTATTGTACATCAATACAGTAAACAATTCCTCAACTTATTAAAAAATGTAACAAGACTCCAACCTTGCGAAGCCTCCCCAGAGCAGATTTTAAGCGTGCCAGTAGGGCTCGCTTTTTTTTAGTTCGACGTGACATAAGGACATCGATTGACTGTTAAGCATCGACTTGTTTCATTGGCATCACACTGCAGGAAAAGGCTACGTCATTTCTTGTGCCTAGTCTGTTACAGAGTCAATAAATTTTAGAGACCCCAACAATATGAGCAATGCATTAGGCGAGACAAAATTTGACTTCGGAAGTCAGGTAATGGTATTTTTCGCCTTGACGAGCAGCTTGTGAGGCATAAAAAAGTCACATAATGACGTACACGGAGAAAAAAATTTGTGCGCGGGACCCGAAGTTTAGGTCATATGGATCTCTGAAGTTTTCGGATTGAGCATCTGAACACTTTAGGTCCAGCTGCTGAGGTTTGGATCACGCATCTGAAACTTCAGTTCTTACATCTGAAGTACTTCGGTTTTCACATCCGAAAAACTTCGGTTCTCACATCCGAAAAAATTCGGTTCTCACATCTGAAGTACTTTAGATGTAAGAACTGAGGTTTCAGATGTGTGGTCCGAACCTCGACAGCTAGACGTAAAGTGTTCAGATTCTCAATCCGAAAACTTCAGAGATCCATACGACTTAAACTTCGGATCCCATGCACGAGGTTTTTTTCTCCGTGTATGAATATCGAGATGAGTACTTCGTTAGGTGAGTTCTTGCAAAGTAGGTCAAGTCTGCACCTACAGAGACCAATTGCTCAATTCGTCTATCATCAATCAGTCTTCGTAAGAAGAATCTGACTGTTGACTCCCGAAAGTATAACCGTCACACGGTAGCGAAGATTGTAGTGCAAGGTCTCTAAACTATATTGTCTGTGCGTTGAGTCCGATACAATCGATACCGGTTCAATGGAGAATCCCCTCACCGATGTCTCGGCTGAACTGGCTTACATCTAAAATTCATTCACCGGTACATGATGAACTCCATGCCCGGACGAGTTGAACCGATGCGAAGCGTTGTGAGTGAGTGAGCAGCTCGACGCGACCGAATGTTTCAGCTATTCATAATCACCAGGACGGAAAATTAATTTGCGCGGCTGGAAAATTGAATTCAGACTCCTGATTTGTCGATCGAGATGCCTTATTCAAAACGTCGCACCGCACGGTAGGTCGAGTCAATGGTATATAGAGGACGTGGAAGGCTCAAGAGATGCTGTTCTCTCCGAAAGACGTGCAGAGGCGGTTCCAGCAATTTGACAACACCGGATTTTCTCCATTTAAACCTATGCTGAATAATCGATTTTTGTTGGAGCACTTGACCCCTCCAAGAATCGATACATTTTCATAGGATTAAATGGAGGAAAGAAAATGTTGCCAATTTGCTGTATCCGCCAATGAAGACGTAAGTCCAGATTGACGCAGCTTGGAAAGAAAAGGGCGGGATCTGGACCCTTCCAACACTGGAAATTGCTTAAAAGTAGTTTTATTCGTGGTATTTTTCCCGGTATTTTTCGTGATTTACATGATTTCGCACCTCTGGGCCACCATGATTGAAATATCTCTGGCAACGCTTTTACCTAGAGTACCATTATAGGGAGCGTATATGGCCACTTCAGTTACCGCCTCTGATTGGCTGAGCCACCTTAGGCTAAACGGAGCGGAGCCTTTTATGGCCCAAAAATAGCGGACGCTGTTAGTAAATGTAAATACAAACTGACTCAAAATGTAGTTTTATTTCCATTCCGCAACGAGAACTTTACTCAAATGCATTATTGAGACGGATTTACATGGTTTTACGGCTAATCGTGTGCTCTTTTCGAGAAAAATCATCTTGGATGTAGTAAGATTGGCAGCAAGTGTGGTTGGTGATAACCGTGAAAATCTGGCAATGACTCCCCTCCCATCCTCAAAAACCAAAACAAAGCACCGCCATTTTTGGGCTTTAAGCCCCTCCATGGAGCCCAGTGGCAATACTCTTTCTATAAACGTACTCTAGCTTTTACCATTTGAGCACTCGTAATCCCCTAAAAAGTTGTGATCGTTTGCTGGCGCTATACAAGGGGCTGCAGGATCAACGGACAATAATTTCAATCTCTTTTCTTTGGGTCAAAATAAGACCTCTATATAGTGCCACATTTTCTCCAATAACGCGTCTCCTCGAAGCAGCAGCCCTCCAAATTCTATCTAGCAATCTCGCAATTTAATCATGCGAATACGATTTTACGTACTCGTATTTTTAGTATGTTTTTCAATGTTAAGTCATGGCCGATGAAACAGTGGACTCGGGAGATCTCAGAGGCAACAGAGATGGACTTCTGGCGTAGATCATTTGATACTTCCAGAGGGGATCGCGTCCGGAATGAGATGATACCGGAGATCTTGGGTTCCCAACAGATCATCGTACACGAAATTATGGCGAAGCAACTTGTATAGTATAGTCCTAATTAGGGAATGGAAGGGGACAGGTTGCTGAGGAGGGCCCTAGATTGGGTGCCTCCTTTGAGAAAGCGTAAGAGGATGGAGGAATGGGATTGATTCAGGAATGACGGAGTGTTCAATTTCCAAAAGGCTGTGATTTGATAAGGGACAGTTGCTTTGAGGGGTCGTAGAGCGCCAAGAGGTGACATGAAGCGACATGTGTGTATGTTCGAAGATCAGAGATTAAGGTTCGGGGTAATGTTATTAATAATTCTCTTTTATCATTGCGGTAGCTGAAGAATTGAAGTTACATTTCAGGTCAGTCTGAGGATCTCGGTGGCCCCGAGTAGCATAAAATCACTCGGAACAAACATTTCTAATCCCAAACAAGCGTCAAATGGAAAAACTTTCCTTAAGCCGGATTGAGATTTGGAGAACAACCTCTCATTGCAACCTGGAGGAACCCGTCGTTGCCAAGTTTCGAGTGTATATAATTTTATTCCCCCTTCGATCGTGATAATTTTGAGCGCAGGAGAAATGCGGCCTTGGTCTACGACGGCAAAATTCTCAGCAGAGTGATTTTTATCCTCCTTGGGTCAGAAGTTCGGGTTTTAAGATTTGACTCACTTCTAAAGACAGGTCTTCGAAAACGGAACGAAACGAAACGAAAAGATTCGGGTTTAAATACAGGGGAGCGAAAAGTCCCCGACCCCCCTCTAACTTTTGAACGAATTGAGCTAGGGAAATGAAACTTTGGGAATGTTCCTATCTCAAAGGAGACCATCTTTTGGGGGGGTCAAAACTTTGGTCCCCCTCTCAGGGGGGGACGGGGGCCCCCCAACTTTTTTTTTCAATTAGCAACCCCTATCTCGTGATACCTCATTCGAAAAAGCATAAAAAACTAAGAATTTTGGCGCAAACCGCAGATCAATATCTTAATTTTTGACCGAGTTATGATAGGTCAAAGGTCAAATTTGACCTATTTTCAAAAAATCATAACTCCGGTTCAAATTTTCGTAAAGAAAAAAATAAAACGGGAAAATGTACCAAATTGTGTTCGCTTTTAAGTAAAAATTGCAGAAATCACTTCGATTTAATTTTATGGGGGGGCTCGGACCCTCAAATACGTCAATTCAAAGGTCATTCAATTTTCCCGCGAAATAAGCCAATTTCCCCTGGATTTGCCTCCACATTATCTCAGTAAGGTCAAAATCAGTTCAACATTACGTTGGCATGTCCCCAAATTTTGGGAAAAGTTGAAAAAAAAACGAAATTTAAACGGTCAAATTTAATCACCTTAAATTTCGTTTTTTTAACTTTTCTCGAAATTTGGGGACATGCCAACGTAATGTTGAACTGATTTTGACCTTACTGAGATAATGTGGAGGCAAATCCAGGGGAAATTGGCTTATTTCGCGGGAAAATTGAATGACCTTTGAATTGACGTATTTGGGGGTCCGAGCCCCCCCTTAAAATTAAATCGAAGTGATTTCTGTAATTTTTACTTAAAAGCGAACACAATTTGGTACATTTTCCCGTTTTATTTTTTTCTTTACGAAAATTTGAACCGGAGTTATGATTTTTTGAAAATAGGTCAAATTTGACCTTTGACCTATCATAACTCGGTCAAAAATTAAGATATTGATCTGCGGTTTGCGCCAAAATTCTTAGTTTTTTATGCTTTTTCGAATGAGGTATCACGAGATAGGGGTTGCTATTTGAAAAAAAAAGTTGGGGGCCCCCGTCCCCTCCTGAGAGGGGGACCAAAGTTTTGACCCCCCCAAAAGATGGTCTCCTTTGAGATAGGAACATTCCCAAAGTTTCATTTCCCTAGCTCAATTCGTTCAAAAGTTAGAGGGGCTTAGTTAGAGAGATCTTTTCGCTCACCCTGTATGATAATTTTTGGACAGATTTGTTGTCAAATTGTGTGTGAAACTTTGTATTTTAATCTGGATGTGAGGATAGGTTTTACCGTGGTAATTGAATTTTATCACCCCTGCGGGCCGATTATGGAAATCAGTAGCAGCACGATAAGACATTGAAAAGCAATATATCTCATCGGCAAGATTGGGCTATGTATTGTCTCGGTATACCGGCATGGCTTCAGTAATCGGGCCAGAGGTTTTTTCTCCTGAATTTCAGACGAGCAAGTTTTACTCGTATTGGAGCTCATATCAAGATCTCACTGCTACTTACTCATGCCCCCGTGGCAGTAAAAATACATACCAATTAATCGTCTCAACAAAAAAATACGGGCTATTTTTTAGTGTTTTTTCTCGCAAAAAACGTACTTAACACTTAAAAATGTTGCAAGGCAAAGTTAGGTTAGGTTTTACCTTAACACGTCAATACACCAACAGCAATAATAAAAATGAAGGAAATTCAAATCGTCATCAAAACTGAATAAAATAAAATAATCAATGGCAACTGCTGCACTGTCCTGTTGGTTCACGTACAACTTATAATACAATTAAAATGTTTGATGACGGGTACACATTTCATTTCCATTTTCAAACCAACAAATGCTCCGGACGCAACAAAACCAACTCATTAGCAACCGCGGTTGATTAAGCTACTTTTTCCCGTTCGAACCCCGAAGTTTTATTTTTTTTTCAAGTTTGCACCGTGCAACTTTATTTAATGAGCCACATTTTGCGCCGCGAGCGACGTGCCTTTCGTTTCCGGGGCTGCAAAAATTTCACTCCTCGGAACCCCAGATTTCCGCCACGGCTAGTTCGTGATTTAAATAAAATTCCCATCCCTTAATGCGGAACATTCCCCCGGCTCAAGAGCTCATCCCTTCGGAAACTTTCGAGCTACTCTCTTGAAGTTTCACCGAAACTTTTCGGCGATCTCTCCTATTTTTCGCCGTGATTTTACAGCAACAGATGTCGAATAATATCCTTTTGATTCCGCCACTTCGCCGGTAGCCGTCGGCCTGGCGTGACCCCAACTGTGGCTTTAAATATGCATAAGATACCGAGCGTATAATCTTGAATTTTGAACAAGGAAATAATGCGCAAAATCGGATTCATTTCGGGCGTAGACAAATTCTACTCGGAGGAAAAAAAACTTCGGAATAATCGAACACCAGTGTTGTAAGTCCAAGCTTCCAGTCGTAGGGACTAAAATTCTGTTGAGGGAATCAATGTTTTAGTTTTTGGCAAGCTAAAGCTCGCAACTTTTACTCGGAGATTTTGAAACGACGAAACCATGAAACGCACTTCTCCAGTCTCACCATCGATGTATGTTTGATATGTAAGCGATTGCATGGTAAGTGTTTGAAACATTGAATCTCTCTATCATCGTAAGTTCTCGAGATTTCGTTTGCTTTGCATACATTTCGATGATGAAATTCGTAAAACAGATACATCAACCCCAATGATACAAAATCTTCGTCACGATTTTTTTCAGGCAATCCATGAATTTTGGTTTTCAAAATTTTCACAATATATTCTGCACGAAATGAAAAATAATCAATCAACATTCCAAGCATTATTGTTTGTCGTATTTAATTTGAAAAAATACAATTTAATAAAAAATCCGCGCCGTCGCAATAAATCCAGTTTCTGTTTTGCAACTTTTACCATCAACTTTCCATAGGTGAGATGGCTTAGACATCACGCTCAACCGGTGAGACGTTAATTGTTGCACTCAGGTACCAGGGCAACGAGCGTATTCAACTTGAATCGTAGTTCACATAAAGAGGTTGAGCGTCAACAAGAAACTGTACTAATACATAGGGTGTCCCAAAAGTACTGCCCCTTTTTCCGCAGAGGGCGAAATAATGCAGATATCAAAATGCGGTTTGTGTGAGGTTATAGTCCTAGTAATTACCTATAAAACAAGACCAAGTTGAGCTCTGTAGCTTAAAATTTGACCGAGATACAGCATTTTGAAAGTGACGTGTCAAGGTGCCGCCTACGAGATTTTCAACATTTTTTTACGGACGAACCCTAGGACGAACAGACACGACGCATCTGCAGGTGGTCCTTTAAGATCCGGTGCAATGAACTTTTTGAGATGTCAAGCAACACCTGAAACTTACGCAAGGATAAATGACGGTCTCCTCGAACAACAGCAGCAACGGTACCGATTAATTCGTCTGTGGTGGAGGTAGACGGTCGGCCCGATTTCGCGGGACTTTCCGCCGATTCGCGGCCGCCAGAAAAAGATTTAAACCAACGACCAATGCTACTTCTGTCCAAACAGTCGTCTTTATACACGCCTTTCATTTCATTAAAAGTGTTTTTTACTGACATTCCTCGACGAAAACAATAACGAATAACGTGGTGTTGTTCTTTTCTTAATTCGGTACTCATCGCGAAAGAAACTTCCAAAACGACAGAGGGATGAACTCAGATTGACGTGCCGGGAAAGCTTGACCAACTTGGATGGCACTAGCGGACACTTTCAATCCTGTCGTTGGTCTGCATAGGGGCGCTTACACGTTGCCAAATGCCGCCTAAAACACAGTGTTGCCATATGTTTCTGGCCGCTTCTTCTTCTTTTTAAAACCGTTTCATTCTTAAACTTGGTTTTTTCTTTCGTAAAAAATGTTGAAAATCTCGTAGGCGGCACCTTGACACGTCACTTTCAAAATGCTGTATCTCGGTCAAATTTTAAGCTACAGAGCTCAACTTGGTCTTGTTTTATAGGTAATTACTAGGACTATAACCTCACACAAACCGCATTTTGATATCTGCATTCTTTCGCCCTCTGCGGAAAAAGGGGCAGTACTTTTGGGACACCCTATGTATTTTTATAGGATGATTTTGAATAAGAACTCAGAGTGAAGTGGAGTTTTTTTTTTAAATAATATCCCCGGTCTAGGTAGTCTCAACATTGTGAAATATTTTTCCGGCTACATTATGCACTTCTATGTATTCTCTCCGATGGGACTGAAGCTGCCAAGTTCGTTTTGGAACGTTAAATCTGCTCTTAAGGGAGCGAAACCGCTTTGTATGCGGAAAAAATAGCTTTTGCTTTCTTCCTCCCTCCCGTCTGTGCAGTGAACACAGCTAGAGTGAGGATCTTTAATTTTCCAGGAACCAATTTCAGCTGCCACTGCCCATACATCATGGAATTACTTTTACCACTGAGGCTACCTATATTATTTGGACCGCATTAAGCAGAAAGGAACCAAATCTCATCAGTTATTGCCAAAGTTCATCGAATAATTCATTTTCTTATAGGAGAAGGATTGTACGGATTTTTTTTATTTGAAGGAATTTGCTATTTGGAACAGAGGTCTCCTGTTTTCAGAAAAATGAAAACTTTCGTTCTCCTGTGAAAAAATAAATGATCCGATGTAACTTGGCGATGTCTAATGTTTCTTTTTGGGTTAATTTCTGTCTAATGCGGTCCATTAAACGTTCATTTTTTGCAGACACATGGGCCTGTTTCAAACTTTTGCTAGAGCAAGATTAAAAACAATTGCTTATAGGAAACGGCTCAAAAATCACGATGAGCACATTGGCAAAGTCTGAAATGCACTCCTAACTTCATAATCTGCAAAAGAAATTTGCGTTGTGATGAGCTTCCCGCTTCAAAAAGCGATACTACAGCACTGGTGAACATATCGTTAGAGGAGTCTTTCCGCATTCAACCCTTGCGCACCAGAATGTTTTGCAATACTCAAAAAAGCCGACGCTATCAGGACGGATCTTTATCAACACGAGAAAAACGTGAATTTAAACATGCCAGGTTGTTAAAGAATGGTTAGAGTCTCATCCCTACACATGCATTTTGGTGAATCGGCGTCGGCCATGATGAATATTGTGCAGTATCTTGTTGTTTGAGGTTGGAAGGAACGACTCCTCCAACGAAATGTTCACCTGTACTGCAGTATAGTTTTTGAAGCGGGAAGCTAAAAAAATCGCAAATTTCTTACGCGGATTGTGAAGCCAGGAGTGCATTTCAGACTATGCCGATGCGTTGCTTGTGATTTTTGAGCCATTTTCTACGAGAAAGGACTCTTATTTTTGCTCTAGCGAAAGTTTGCAAAAGGCCCATTATAACTCATTTTGTAATTGTAATGTATGTCAAAAGAGATTCCACAACATATCATAAATGATGTAAACTACTCTGTTGTTTGCAACACTTTATTTTTTACAGTTAGTTAGAGTGTGTAAAATTCTAATGTGTAGGAGTTCACAGCAGATGCTTAATTAAAAAAAACCAACTTTTTTTTAAAGTTTTATTTATTGTAACTTACAATTAGAGGAAACATGTACAATTATCATAAGTTAGAAACAATGTTGGTAAAGCAACGACTGGTTAATTGCTTATTATCATAAAATTAAAGAAACTAAACCTATGACTTAATTAAGATTAAAAGGACATTCATAAAAATAAAATGGGTGAGATGAGTGAAGATCTGATATAGTGAGAAGATTGACTTTAAAGATGGGAAATAAGTTATGCAAGTTGTTTAAAAATCGGGATCAGCGTTAGTGACAAACTCCCAAGGCTTTTTTCCTCTTAAGTCTCCTGATTTCTTTAATATCATTTAAAAGTTCAATTGCAGTTTCGTTTGGATGACGATGTAGCCTGTCTTCGTATCTTTGCGAAATTTTTTGAATATATTTAAACCAACATACAACAACTAAAAAGTGATGATTCAGTAAGGAATCAGCTTTACAAGTAATCGATCTCGTTCGATTTTTCTCGATCCCTCGACAAAAATCAATTTTCTGAATACTTTGCCTCCGTGGACTGAGGATCCCTTTTCCTCGGAGGGTCACATTCGGTACGTCCACGGAAAATTCCCAGCAACGGGTTGAAAAACCGAGCTCATCGGATGCTGCGTCGGCTCGACGCGGGATTTCGCGGTACGTGTTATCAGTATTATCTACATTGACATTAATGAGCTTTGCGCGAGACTGCGAGAGGAGCGCGGCTTACTCCCAACCTCAGTTTAAAACCCATCCATATTGTGCCATCTCGCCGCCTTTGTTCTCGCGTGTATTTTTGGATTTTTGCCTCCTCCCTCCTTCGCTAACATGTTTACACCGTTCGTCGAATACTCGGGGCTTTGACTGCTCAAAGGGCCCCTCGTATTTTTTCATTAACTTCTCCATCCGTCCGGGCGCTTTAAAAGTCCACTTTCCTCCCGCTCTTATTTAAAACCCACGCGTTCGAGCTTTTGTTTCGAGAGACTCGTGCCGAGCACCACGGAGATTCCCCCGCCGAAACACCAGTCGTTCTTCAAGCGGATCGCCATCGTTCGGAACAACCCCTTTTAAGATCGGAAAAAGCACCCAAGGGGGGCAGTTTTAGCGATCGGGCACTTTTTCGGGAAAGAACAAGGGGTGAGGAGGAATGCAAAGGTGGGAGTCATATGGCCTCAATTAAGGAACCAAGCCACATTCGCTGATGCCAAACTTAACGGGGCAGTTTAATTTTTCACAAGAGAACGTTTGTGCGCATTCCTTTGAAAATTCCACGAAATTGAGCTTTTTTAGTTTGGGGGTAAGGTACGGAAAGAGTTTTTTGTTTCCTTGTACCTTTTGAACGAAAAATGCCCATTTCCGCCCACCGTATGAAAAACATGGCTAAAATTACCACATGATTGGTTCTATGTGGTATTTTAATTAGTAGTAGCCACAAGTAAAGTCAGTAGTATTTTTATCACTAAGTGATGATTTTATGACTGCAGAATTGGAATTACCTACATAGTCGTAAAAATAGGAATGTTATTGGATATAACCACGATTAATTAAGAGTTCTCTACGAAGGCAGCGAGGGGTGGTAATAGGGTGGCATGAAACGTAAGAAAGAAATGAAAGATTGGAAATTGCAGTGAAATATGTTATATTTTTCAGGGGCTGTGTGCAACTCGCACTCAAACACACAAAAATAGATGATAGCCACACTATTTATGCCTTGCGAAACATGAAAGGAACCGGCATTTTTCAAAATCTTTCATAAATTTCTGAAATTTCATGAATAATTTGACGCTAAATTAAAAGATTTTATTTTTCATGAAATTTTTCCACCCTGGGCGATAAGCCTCCCGACCGCTCCGCGGTCAAACCTCCCGAAACGATTCGCGCCTCAGACATCGTGCGTTACGTGTTACACGTTATTTTTATGGTTTTTCATCGTAGAATATGACATGGATCACCATCAATACGTAATTCCAACGATATTCTTTTCTCAGCGCACGGAACCTGACCCGTTCCTCGGAGTTGTGGTCGAGATTTTCCGCTTTTCCGAGCCGGCCGCAATACTTGGCGGACGAAGATTGGAACCTGGCGACGAAAGGCTCCGCAATTGGAGGACACGCAGAGTACGCCGGTGAGGTCTCGGCGGGGCGGGGAGGGGGAGGGGGATTGGCGCAGGCGCAGGAGGGACAGCGGGAGTGTGTCAGTAGAACCATGCCGACGGAGGGACGATTTCATCAGTGTCGGATCCCTTCGGTCTCGCGAACCGTCTCTCCGTGCTTCGCGCCGGGCCCTGCCAAGTTCGAACCTAACCTGAAATTCGGACCCTTCCCGACCTGGACCTCGCCCCGCGGAACTCATGCCTGGTATGTCTCAATCAGAATTGACCGATTTTAAGAGGGAGGAACCAACATAGGAGAAATTGCCGTCGATAAGATTTTCTTGTGGATCAGAATTAATGTTGCTCGAATCAAGCAGACTCATGAAGATATGATCGAATATTTATGCTGTTTTTATTGATTTGACGATTTTAAGATTTTTAATATTTATGTAGTTCATTGTGCTCGATACTGGATGGCCTGACAAACAGGAATATGCCCTAGTCGTTCGTAAAAGAAAAAGAAGAATCAAGCAGGTTTATGCTTGTTGTAAGTTTCTTTTTTCTTACCACACGCATATTTCTCGCTTGATTAAAGCGAAATTTCCTCTTGACGGCAAATTCAGTCGTATGTCTGTTTAAATTAAGCCACTTTATTCCCCTCCAGTGAGGTCACGTTAGGATGGAACCGAGAGGGAGAAGTTTAAAGTTCTGCTCTTCCATAAAACTCAATGGAAGGCTCAAATTGCAATGCCCATTGCATACTTAAAATACGTTTTCTCGGCTTTGACCATTCTCAGGACGATATTTACGGCTGTTTAGATGACTTGACTTCTTTCTTTTTCTTTTAATTTTAATTTCTTAGTCCTGAGTCGAGAAGGAGAATACCAGCCATAACTTTAGCAAAACATGTATTGTGAAAGCAAAATTTGAAAGAAAAAAACTTTCTAATTAGTAAGACAAATGCCGAAAACTTTTCAGACATGAGACGATTTCTTATCAGCATAAAAACAAACTATGCAAACATAGTGGAAAGTAATCAAAACAAGTATAAAAAGTCATTATTTTGCATTTTAGATAAAATGTTAGAAGATATGGTCTGGATAAACAAGTGAACAAATTAATGTAGGTATATTCTTTGATTAATGATACACTTTTTTGCAGAGCTCCATCATATCAATACCTCAGAGGGAAACTGTAACTATTACTTTTGGTTTTAAAATCGAGTTAATACAGACGTTTTAGGAATCCACTGTCCATTACTGTTACCAATAACAGTTCCCAGTGTGTGAGTTATTTAGAGGCCCTGTTGTGTTTTGGTGATGAAATTTGGGGATCTGATAATGATTCATATATGAATCAAAGGGCCGAACTGCGACTTACCCCTAATTTCTCGAAATAGCTAAAATTAAATTAGGTAACTTTCTCCTTAAGCGCTGTGGTAAATGTACTGCTTAACTTGCAAATTCCCTCCAGATTTAAATTGTTTCCCTTTGTTAATGTCGAATAATCTACCCATGGTGGGGCAATGCAAGTATTATGTTTTAGGTTTTTACTGTATTTAGTTGAAAGGAGGATTCTGACCGCGAGTCGGAATCAGAAATATTGTGGTTCTTTTGTCGACAAAATTACGTCACGTAGTTTGCATCACATTTTCGAAATGGGAAACTTGTAAATCTCAAATCTCTGTGGAAGTGTGTCTTTACAATCGACCCACAATGCAGTCACCAGGCTGATTCATACTACCGATTCGAGCATTTTGCTCTTATTTTTTTACTTTATATTGAAATCCGGAGAGGGCGCATCAAACGGAGCAATCGAGTCAAATAATTTCACGCCATTTTATAATCTTTGTAATCCCGATGCAATTTTTACTTCTTTTTTTTAACATTTCCTCGTATACTTTTTATTTTCATGAGGAATGTACATGTTTCAATTGTACCTGTGTTGAAAAATTTGTGTATGAAAATTACTCAAGAAGAACAATCTCACATAATTTAATTACGAGGATCAGGTAAAATGTGACTAGATTCATTGTAAACGGAGCTGCGTGATTTCCCAGTTGTATCAACAACATGACGTTTTTCACAGTTTTAAAAATCGACGACCTCCTCTAGTTTTACACTAATCATTACGTGTTTTCTATTCTGAAAAGTACCGGAGTATTCTCAGAAACGCGCGTACTAAAGAGAGAGAGCATCTCAGAGAACGAAGACTAATTTTAAGGGACCTCTAATTTGAAACGAATATCAGAATTTTCTATGAAGTCTTTTAGAGAAAGCTGAATAAAATAATTCTAATTTTATCATCTATGCTTTCTTGTGTCTACAAAATAGCTTTGCTTTGTTGTGTGCATACACAAACTATTTCGTTTTTTTTTTTTTAATTTTGTGCATCATGTTACTTTTTCGTAAATTACAAACGGAGCTAAATTGAAAGCGCGAAGATGCGAGGCATGAACTTGCGATGCTTTTCTCTGTGCTGCCAATAAGGTGTCACTCAAATTTGGGGCGAAAGTCAAAAATCGAGGCCTGCATCTGCATACACCTCTCCCACCTTCGGTTGTGTTGCTCACGTAGCCCTTGAAGCACCTATAAAAATAAGAACAACGGTACCATCATGACATGGGGAATGGAGATAGAGAGAGGAAGAGGACGTGCGTGGTCAACGGCGCAGAGATACAACTATTCGTGCTCGATGGATGTCCGTGTTGCATCTGCAAAATTGAAGGCGCTATAGCGCGAGGCTCTCAGCTACCAGTGAGGTGTCACTCTGATTTGGGAGAAAAGACATTCGATACCCTCTCCCCCCTTTTTGCTTTGTATGTCTGATTTTTTTTTTTTATGATTTATTTGTAGATCTATATCTAAAGCTCGTACATGGGCCCCAAGGTCCCATAAAACCCGCAGGGCACGTATTTTTAGCGAACTCCGGGTCAATTTTACTTGGTTCGGGCATCCAAAGGTTAATCACAATAGGACGTATTTCTGTCAAACGGAACTATGTCCATTATGACGTGAGCCCCATTATGCACATATTCCTAAGGGTCTCAGGGTTCATCTCTTAATGCACATAGTTCCGTTTGATAGAAATAAATCCAATAGAAAGTATTTTGAGCTTTTTTTTTTTTTTTTAAAGAAAACAAACTTTTTAATGGCCAACCAGGACCCACGCCCATAGGGACATCGGAGAGCTTCCCAGCGAGGGCTCAAAAATCGAATATTCGACGCAAGTCGGCAAAACTCGCTCCCCATTTGATGGAACGGTCGGAGCTGCGTCTGACGTCACTCTTATTCCGTTGCTGCTCGGACATGAGAGCATAAAACCATTCCAACATGAGCCCTGGGAGCATCGAATTATACGCATTTCAGGGATCATCTTGGAATGGAGTCGGGTCGGAGGAGCTAGGATTCGGGGGCCGCGATGAAGTGGTACGCGTAACGCATGACGGGCGAGCTAGAGCCGGCTAATTCCGGGGATCCATTAAGCCGAGCCAGGAACCCTGACCGCAGACCGAGAGTGTCCGTCATGTAACTACCCGCCCGGACCCGTGACCCAGCAATCACTGCACCACCCGGAAGTCCCTGTTCCCCTCGAAACCCCTCTGTTGCACCGAGCGGGTGCAATGAGAATGCTGCACCAGGTGCAGCATTCACTCTCTGCAAAGAATAAAATGACGGCGGGCATTTTGAAACGTCGCATGGCGCTTCTGATAATTTGGCCGGAAGGTGACGACTTCTTGTCCCCCCCATACTACCGTGTTGAGGAAGAACACCGTATGAGCCTTGAAACGTTGCCAAGTTTCCTCCGATAGAAACCAAATTTACCGGGAAAATTATGAATATTATTTTCCGGAATACTCGGACAATTTTTTACGCAATCTAATCTAAAATATCTGAAAATTTCAAGGGGAAATATGCATGAGTGTTGTCAAAAATGCATGTTTTATCAAGTGTAATTTGGCAACCCTCGAATGTTCGTACGGCGTTCTTCCTTAGCACGGCAGTACACTGGAAAAAAAACACATTGGATCAAGAGTCCAGACTCTTGAAAGCATCGACAAGAAAAAATACTCTTGATTCAATCAAATTTTTGCTTCAATCAAAAGGAAATCCGCTCAAATTAAGGGGCTTGGTTCTTGATTTAAGCAAAAATCCGATTGAATCAAGAGTATTTTTTCTTGTCGATGTTTTTAAGAGTCTGGACTCTAGATCCAATGTGTTTTTTTCCAGTGTACTGCCGTGCTAAGGAAGAACGCCGTACATTCGAGAGTTGCCAAATTTCACTTGATGAAACATGTATTTTTGACAACACTCATGCATATTTTCCCTTGAAATTTTCAGATATTTTAGATTAGATTGCGTAAAAAATTGTCCGAGTATTTCGGAAAATAATATCCATAATTTTCCCGGTAAATTTGGTTTCTATCGGAGGAAACTTGGCAACGTTTCAAGGCTCACACGGTGTTCTTCCTTAGCACGGCAGTGCTAAAATTTTGCATGCGGGAGTCAATCAGAATCCACCAAAATTGGCGAAAATGTAATATAAAACGCAGAACTTAATGTAGAAAAAAATGTTTGCATGAGGCAAAAACTTCTCACTCATTTCTTTTGTATTCAATGTGTTTTTATTGTTGTGTGCTCTCGGGCTAATGTGTTTCATCTCTCTCTTATCACTATTTTTATTAGTACTAGGGTACGCCCCCCAAATGGGAAGATTCGCAACTTTACCACGTAATATAAAAAAACCTGGGTCATATTTTGAAAATCTGGATAGAGTTGGCTTATCTAGAGACAATTGTCCCTCGATAGCCACAAAAATCATGAAAATCGGCCTGGTAGACTGCCGGAACTAAGTGTCACCTGTTACGCAAAATCAGGAGGTCTCGGAGCTTATATAGTATAGATGGTAAATTATGGTGAATGAGAATACGTAGTCGAACACGGCTAACGGCAACTGCGCGCTACTATATAAGTGTTGAATAATCCTCAGACCTAGTTGCACACCCCCTTCTCTCCACCCTCAGCAGTTAAAGCTCTTGAAGCTATAATTGGCTTCGATTACGGGGGTTTTATCGGGTTCAAGTACGCACCGGAGTAATTTTCATGATAAACAAGCCAAGATTCGTCCGGAGCATAAATTCGTTAATGCTACGCGGATTCGAGGTGCGGTTTCCGCCCGTTCGGGTGTTGGACGAGGGGGAGCGAGAGGAAGGGAGCGAGAGAGAGAGAAGGGTTGCGTCTTTGATTTATGATGATTGTGGCGCATATGCAGATTCGATTAGGCGCGCACGTCCGATGGCGCATGACTAATTGGATGCATCTAAGCAAAAATGATGCATACGTGCACCGGCGGGAGCAGATGCATCGTGTTCGCTCACACTCGTCGAATCGGTGACTTCGAACCGTCCGGTTGAGTATCCGATGAGTGTAGTTGTATTGTGTCTCGATTTATTTGACCGTTGCCCCCATCGTCCGGTGCACTTCCGCGTTGCCCAAGAGGCCGATAACTCCAGCTGTCCGGTTATTGAAACTACGTTGGCTGGGAGGCTGATGGTTGAAATTGATAGACAAGGCGATAGACAAAGAAGACAGAGGGAGTATGGAGCCATCCTATCGGTTGAAATGGGTGTTTCCTATAGACTGAGGGAGAAAATGATGGACTAACTATCGGGTTCCTCGTGCGTTGCCGTTACTTAGTCTATTACCTATCTCCTATGTCCATTGCAACTACCCGCTTCCACCAATAGGATCCCTCCAAATCTCTTTTGTCTTTTTTGTCTATAGCTTTGTCTGTCAGTTTCAATAATCGGCCCGCTGGGAGGCTAATTGTTGAAATTGATAGACAAATCGATAGACAAAGAAGACTTTAGGAGATTGGAGCACACTGAAAAAAAAGATTGGTAGAATTTACCATTCCTTCACGCTGTATTTCACACAACGTTAATGCAGAGTCAATTCTGCTAGAAGAAAGGTGAATGTTACTATATATTGGTACAGGTAACCATTCCTCTGGCAGATTCGACTTGAAGATTGGTAGAATTTACCATTCCTTCTCGCTGTGTGAAATACAACGTGAAGGAATGGTAAATTCTACCAATCTTTTTTCTCGGTGCAACTTTATTGGTTGAAATGGTTGGTTCTTATAGACAGCGGAGAAAATGATGGACTAATTATAGAGTCTCTCATGGGTTGCCGTCAGGTAGTCTATCACTCACCTCCTTTTTCCATTGCAACCACCCGCCTCTGCCAGTAAGATCCCTCCAAATCCATAGGCGCGGTTCTAGACCTTCATGCTTGGGGGTGCCCAGAGGTGAAAAATGTCGGAGACCGGCCCCGAAGGGGAGGGTCGCGCAGGGGAGGCCTAAGTTTCGGCCCTCAAGTTTTATCCCTTTCCTACCCTCCTTTCTCTGTTTCTCTCCTTCCTTTCTACTTAAATACCTATATATTCAATGTAGGAAATTTTTAGCAAAACTTTCCATCAAAACTAAAATCTTACCATAAAAAAAAAAAACAGTAGAATCTTTGTAAAACACAGCTATCAATATTAATTTTGTTTAAAACATTTTCAATTAATTGCTGGGATTTTTACTCAGTGTGGGGCGAATACAGAATATCTGAAAGCAGTAATTTGGTCTTTTTTATATTAAATTCTATACTGGTTATAAAAGCAATAAATAGAGGTATGAAGGAGGAAGAAAGCCTCTTTCAAGGTCTATGGTTCCGGTAACCGTACTTAATTTTTGCTTGGGGGTGCCCGGCACCCACTGGCACCCCCGTAGAACCGCCTATGTCCAAATCCTTTTTGTCCTCTTTGTATGTAGCTTTGTCTATCAATTTCAACAATCAGCCCGCTGACAAGACAAGACAGAGCAAGACAAGACAAGATATCATGAGACGAATCTGAGCGTTATCCTCCGAACATAACTTTTGCACTGCAGGGTAGACAGCAGTGCGACATCTTCGAGATATATTGTCACGGACTGACCAACAGCGAAAACCAGACACCGTCAAGCTGTCGATTCTCTTCCTTAAAAAAATCACGAACAAGGAGTTTCTGTCGCTAGTTGCGGATCGTAAAGATTCGAAAGCCACCCCGAAGTTCGGATCTGCCTCCGTTGCTGCTTCTCCAGCACTTTCGCTCAATTTCCGGACCCGCGAAGCGTCAAGTCCCGAGATAAGTGACATAAAGTACGGCAAACCGTGAAGTTGCTCCCTCTCCGCTGCAAGCATGGGTGGAAAAGATATGATACCCGTCACTCTTAATTTCGGAAGATCGCCGTTGCCAGATTTACGCTTCCGTCCCGGAGCGAGGTGCGTGCGAAATCAAACGCAACGCGAAATCCGGCATCGCCGCCCCAGAATGCGGATGCTGAGGAGTCCCTCGGGAAGACGCCGAAGCGTTAAAGGCGGCCTCAACCGGTGATACGCATTAACACTCTCCCTGGTATCTTTCGCTGGATATCCGTTACTCAGGATCCAGGCGAGGTGAGAGTTTTCTAGTTTCGGGGAGGTTTTAACTTGTCTGCCGTTTATCACTCATCGAGTTAGTGAAATAGTGCGAGTCCGCGTCGCGGCGCCCCTCCCCCCCCCCCCTCTCCCCTCCGAAGAGAGAGAGAGAGAGAGCAGTCGTGATCAGTGTTCGAAACTCACCTTTGAGTTTTAGGAGCCATTTGGCGCATTAAGCCCTATTTTTAAGCGCCATTGAAAATTTTTCAGGGGTCAAATTGACTTTTTGCCTCTATATTACGGCGCATTTAGTGAAAAGTTAGACGCAAGATGTTTCCGTAACAGAACTAGTAAGTAGCTGTTACTAGGGGAAGACAAAAGCACTAAGGATGAAATCGTGAAGAACGGAAAAAGCTTTCACTTGTAGTGCTGAAAATTTCGAATAATCACCTAATATGGAAATTCAGATTTGTAGGGGGTAATTTTTAGGGGTCGCGTTGACGCAGAGCCATTGTTTTTTAGGCGCCGTGGCCGATTTTTTAGACGCATTTGGCGCGTTGGCGCCTGCGAACACTGGTGGTGATTTTCGCAAGTAGGCAACATAGGATTCCGCACATTCGAACGGATGTAAAACAATCGTTACATATCGAGACAGCGGACTGTTATCGAAATTAATAGATAAAGCTACAGACAAATACATTTCCATGCCAATTTTGGCTGGCTGAGCTATTAAATACATGGTAAATGATATATCAAACGAGCTGAAAGCCAATAATAACAATTTACAATTGCTTGTTGTGTTAACATCATGTAAGTAGTTGAATACACTGAATTATCTTTAGGCTTTTAGCTCGTTTGATGTATCATTTACCATGGCTACAGACAAAGAGGACAAAGGGAAAATGGAGTAATTCTAGTGCTGGAAAGGAGTGGTTGCAATGGACAAAGGAATTAAGTAATAGACTAACGGCAACCCGGGAGAAACCTATAGTAAGTCCATAATTTTACCCCTGGATCTAAAAAAAATATTTGTCATACAACCGTTAGGACCACCTCATTTTCCTGTTGTCTTCCTTGTCTATCAGTTTCGAAGATTAGCTCGCAGAGTTATGATATAAATCAGTTAACCTAAGAGATGCAGCGAACGTAATTGCCTGAATTGAACGGAGTCCGTCAAACCCCTTCAATTGGCCAGATAGGCAATCTCGCTGGCATTGGAGCACGAATAGTTATCTCCTGCAGCCTGATCGTTGAAATTTGTTGTTTGTTCATCGGACAAGACAATGCGCTCCATTTTCCTTTCCTTCTCTCTGTCCACTAATCGATCGATCATTTCAAAAATCAACCCATAGACTGCCACCACATAATATCGATTGTTTATATAATAGTTATACCATTGAACTGGCATAGTTTTCTTTTTGCCCGAAAATCAGTGATAATATTTGAATTTTTCAACATCATGACTCAGAAAAACCTGAAGATTCTGTAGAATCCTTGGAACTAATAATTTGATCTAAAAATCAGGGATTTTTGTGTCTTGGTCCTGGAAATCGTAGAATTACCAGGAATCAATTTTCTCCCTTCATTTTCTTTTTGTTTTTTTTAAAAGTGCAAATGTATGATAATTGTGTATGAGTAAAATAAGATTTTTAAATCAAAAGAACCACGGTAAATTCCTATTTTTCCCCACCACACAGTTACAGTGTTATTTCTCAGTAGCGCAGACGACCAGTGATGTAAGTTTCCGTCCAACACCTCGGATACAAATATCGCACCGTTAATGTCAGCGGCGCGCGCTCAACTTTCATCGTAAATTGTAGCGAAAGTAATTCGTCATCCCTCCGACTTAACACCGTAATCGCATTCGAAGACGAGCCCTATCTCCCTTAAAACCACATGCTTTTCAGGAGTCCCGCCGAAATAGAGACTCGCTCACGCTGGAGTAGTGACGAATTGTGATTGATTTCGGAGCCCCGACTAATCGTGCGAGTGGCGGAGTTGCACGCGGAACACAAGTTTGAACGATGTCACAGTATGCATAATGCATGCCACCTTTCCGAGCATCCTCATTCGCCGACGGCGGGGGGGGGGGGGGCTGTAGGAGCCTCGTATGTTTTATGCGAGTAAACGTAAGCTCGGCTTGCCAACGTCTCAGGAAGGAAAAGCAATTTCAAGAATGAAGCTCTTGTTTAGTTTTGCCGCGCGAGGTGTTTGATCGTGTGTTTCCCGCGTTTAATGCGTCGGTGACATCAAGGTGTCTCCCGCGAGGAAAGGGCACGGATGCACCGGAGGGGGGCGGATTTCGAGAGGTCGGATTGGAAGTACGGAAAGCGTGCGGATTTTACGTAGAATGGTACGGAAGTACGAAGTTTTTCTGAAGAAAGTAGGAAAGGAACCTAAAGATATTGACGGTGGAACTGCGGAAACGGAATCTTGGTTACCAATTTCGATGTTTCAAAATCTCCGTTCCGAATTGATAATTTTCTAAACGAACCGAGCGAAAGTCGTGGCTTGAAACACAGACTATTCCTCATGCACGAAAGTCATCAGTCATCACTGAGATTTCCAAGAAATGATGTTGAGTAGTTATCTATTTAGAAGAAAAATATGACAGGAAATCCTCAATGCTGCAGGGCCTCTTCACAGTTAAAAGCGCAGTAATCAGGTTTTTTTATGTACTCATATTTTTTCCTTAAAATTGTGCAAATTGTACGGCTCGTAGCTTAAATCGGACAGAACTGTGTATAAGAGCGTAATTTTGAGCACATTGAAAATTCTCGTTCGGACAGAGGAAAAAAACTTGGTTTGCGGGGTATGATTGAGGATACATTGAATCTTGGTGAAAATTGAGGCGTTGAGTGCAAAAAGGGTATTCCTTGGTTGCGGTGTCTTAGAATCTCTAGTGCTAATTTTTAATTTAAAGATGAAACTATTGGGTGAATTTTCTGAAATTCCCCGTTTTTAGCAATGGAAAACCATAAAAATTATTCAGTGAAAGTTACCACAAATCACATACATATGCTTTAATCAAAACGAATGGAACGTTAGCAGAGATTTTGAGACCCTGCAATTAACCAAGCATTGCCCTTTTTGCACTAAGCGCAGTGTTCGAAACTCACCGGCGCCAACGCGTCAAATGCGCCAAAAAAATCGGCCATGGCGCCTAAAAAATGAAAGCTCTGCGCCAACGTGGCCCCTAAAAATTGCTCCCTAAAAATCTGGATTTTCATAGGAAGTCACATAAAGAAAGAAAAACATATCTATTTGAATTGAAAAAACTCAGAATTTTCAGCACTACAAGTGAAAGCTTGCTTCTTCTATTCTTCACGATTTCATTCTTAGTGCTTTTGTCTTCCCCACGTTACAGCTACTTACTAGTTCTGTTACGAAAACATCTTGCGTCCAACTTTTCACTGAATGCGCCGTAAAATATAGGCAAAAAGTCAATTTGGCCCCTAAAAAATCTTCAATGGCCCCTAAAAATCGGGTTTCATGCGCCACATGGCTCCTAAAACTCAAAGGTGAGTTTCGAACACTGGCAAGCTTTAAGGATTGTGCTGGTGTGAGTTCCAGATGAACTAAAAGGAGGTATATCAAGAGAATATGGAAAAAGTGCGTTTTGTAACTCGTAAATATACTATTCCTAGATATTTGGAGCGTAATGTAATAAATAAAACCGTCAATTTTTCAGTTCTTGCTTTGTAAAATTCGAATTTTTCGAATGAGAATGGCAGCGACGGTTTTACCTATGACGAGAAACAAGGAAGTCATAAAAGTGAATCCCCGTTGGCACGCGTCGCTGTCTTTTCGCAGCACCTCGCTGAGGCCAGAAGCACATTCGGAACGAGCTCGTGTCGTCATCGAAACCTGGCAACGGTGTCTCCGTGTCGTATTGATTCTGCACGGGAACTCGTAAAAGCTCCCCTCAAATTTCTCCGTTTTATTTGCAATCTTTTAAATTTTACGGGCCGCCCTCTGTCAAGGTAGGCCAGCACCCTGGCACCCTAAATTACGGCCTGTTAACTCTTTGCGCCATTACCCTGAGAGCACGCTCACGCTTCGGGAGGTTTTTTGAGCGCCCCACGTACGCGCGTCCAAAAAAAAAACAGTCTTTGTTCGAGGAGTATCGATAGAAATGTAACTGTAAAGCACAATAGGGGGGGGGGGGGGGGGGGTAGACCACAATAAAGAGTAAGAATGAAACCTTTAGGATACAATTTCTCATCAGTATTGAAAGTATCCATAACTTCCAACATAAACTTTTGAATGTGAATTTTATCTTGTGGGTCACATAATGAACAGTAAATTCAAGCAAACCGCTCGCAGGAAAAAGCGAAAAAGAAAAACAATGATCAACGTAACAATGATCAACAATTCGATGTGTTCTACACGTTACACGTGTTGTGTCATCAAAATGTCCCGTAAAGCACATTATACACGGAAAAAAGCACGCGGTTGTTGGATGATGGACATTTCCAATTAATTGTGGTAGTACCCCAATTAATTATGGTAGTACCCCAATATATTAGGTAACTAACCCAAATGTTGCGGTACTACCCTAACTTAAGTTGCGGTACTAAAACAATTAATTATAAATGTCCATATCATCCAACAAATTGGGGGTAGTACCACAATTTAAGGGGAGAACCCCTGACACTTTTTTTTCGGTGTATGTTGAAAATTCCCGAAATCATCTCGATATAGATGATTGCATATATTGGGATTACTTTCCTTTACTAAATTTTTCCCTCACTAAGAGAACCAAAATTACCGCATATGGTAATTAAAAGTTTCAGAAGTACCCGCATTCCGGAAAACGAGACACTTGGAGCTGAAAGAGCCTCGCCAAGTTTAGCCCCTTTTTTTTATACCCGAGTTGGTAAACCGGACAGTGCTCAAATGAAAGCCTATGGTAAGGCAAACTTCCATGCAAAGTTTCAACTTGAAGTGACCCCTCGTTTAGGCTGTACAGCGTTGCCAATTTTCCAGTTTCATGTGCTAAAATCAAGGATATTGGACTATTAGTCCGGTGCATAAGTAGACTAGTACACCCGAGTTGGTCAACGGGACAAGGCTCAAACGAAAGCTTATGGTAAGGCGAACTTCCATGCAAAGTTTCAACTTGAAGTGAAACCTCGTTTAGTCTGTACAGCGTTGCCAATTTTTCATTTTTATGCGCTATACTCAAGGAATTCTGGATTCATCATGGTTCAACAGACTAGTATACCCGAATTGGTCAACGGGACAAGGCTCAAAAGAAACCTTATGGTAAGGCAAACTTCAATGCAAAGTTTCAACTTGAAGTGACCCCTCGTTTAGGCTGTACAGCGTTGCCAATTTTCCAGTTTCATGTGCTAAAATCAAGGATATTGGACTATTAGTCCGGTGCATAAGTAGACTAGTACACCCGAGTTGGTCAACGGGACAAGGCTCAAACGAAAGCTTATGGTAAGGCAAACTTCCATGCAAAGTTTCAACTTGAAGTGAAACCTCGTTTAGTCTGTACAGCGTTGCCAATTTTTCATTTTTATGCGCTATACTCAAGGAATTCTGGATTCATCATGGTTCAACAGACTAGTATACCCGAATTGGTCAACGGGACAAGGCTCAAAAGAAACCTTATGGTAAGGCAAACTTCCATGCAAAGTTTCAACTTGAAGTGACCCCTCGTTTAGGCTGTACAGCGTTGCCAATTTTTCATTATTATGCGCTATACTCACGAAATACTGAATCATCATGGTTCAACAGGCTAGTACACCCGAGTTGGTCAACGGGACAAGGCTCTAACGAAAGCTTATGGTAAGGAAAACTTCCAGGAAAAGTTTCAACTTGAAGTGAAACCTCGTTTAGGCTGTACAGCGTCACCAATTTTCCATTTTTATGTGCTAAAATCAAGGAATTCAGGACTAATAGTCCAATCAGTCTACGAGCTGAATACTACCCTGAGATCGAATATAAGCGCAACTTAAGGCCATCGTGAACTTTTCGAAGCAGTGTTGCCAATTTATTATTAATTTTTTTAACATAAAATTAGGGTTTTTTCGAGATTTTGGGCAGAAAACGTACCTTCATGGGCTAGAACTTCGATGAGTATGGGCTAAACATTACAACTCGATAGTAAATGAACACTACAGACGGAGAAAATTGAATTCCAAACGCAATGTTGCCAAGTATATTCTAATTTCTTACAAAAATTAAAGATTTTCTCACGTGAATGCTTCGATAACGTAATTTCCAAGACATTCATGTCATTCTGATGACTAAATATCACCATGGCATAGTATATGATTTCTGTTCAAGGCGAAATTGGAAAGTTCAGAGTAACGTTGCCAAATTGTGTACATTTATTTTACGACGAGACGCCGATATTTTTAAGCTTTTCGCGCGAATAATCGTACTTTCAGGTTCCTTCAATACACAAGGTAGGCAAACTATTACCATACAATGCTATAGGATTGATTTTTAAAAGAGAAGACGAATTTTTAAGTCTATATTACCATTTTATGGCATTTCGGTGGATTCAGTATTTCGTGAGTATAGCGCATACAAATGAAAAATTGGCAACGCTGTACAGCCTAAACGAGGGGTCACTTCAAGTTGAAACTTTGCATGGAAGTTTGCCTTACCATAAGGTTTCTTTTGAGCCTTGTCCCGTTGACCAATTCGGGTATACTAGTCTGTTGAACCATGATGAATCCAGAATTCCTTGAGTATAGCGCATGAAAATGAAAAATTGGCAACGCTGTACAGACTAAACGAGGTTTCACTTCAAGTTGCAACTTTGCATGGAAGTTTGCCTTACCATAAGCTTTCGTTTGAGCCTTGTCCCGTTGACCAACTCGGGTATACTAGTCTGTTCACCCATGATGAATCCAGTATTCCTTGAGTATAGCGCATAAAAATGAAAAATTGGCAACGCTGTACAGCCTAAACGAGGTTTCACTTCAAGTTGAAACTTTTTATGGAAGTTTTCCTTACCATAAGCTTTCGTTTGAGCCTTGTCCCGTTGACCAACTCGGGTATACTAGTCTGTTCAACCATGATGAATCCAGTATTCCTTGAGTATAGCGCATAAAAATGAAAAATTGGCAACGCTGTACAGCCTAAACGAGGGGTCACTTCAAGTTGAAACTTTGCATTGAAGTTTGCCTTACCATAAGGTTTCTTTTGAGCCTTGTCCCGTTGACCAATTCGGGTATACTAGTCTGTTGAACCATGATGAATCCAGAATTCCTTGAGTATAGCGCATAAAAATGAAAAATTGGCAACGCTGTACAGACTAAACGAGGTTTCACTTCAAGTTGAAACTTTGCATGGAAGTTCGCCTTACCATAAGCTTTCGTTTGAGCCTTGTCCCGTTGACCAACTCGGGTGTACTAGTCTACTTATGCACCGGACTAATAGTCCAATATCCTTGATTTTAGCACATGAAACTGGAAAATTGGCAACGCTGTACAGCCTAAACGAGGGGTCACTTCAAGTTGAAACTTTGCATGGAAGTTTGCCTTACCATAGGCTTTCATTTGAGCACTGTCCGGTTTACCAACTCGGGTATAAAAAAAGGGGCTAAAAAACACCACTTTTTGGCGAGGCTCTTTCAGCTTCCGTATGCTGCCATTTCGATGAAACTGTCAACAACTTAACACACTGTGCCAACATTTTGGCATTCTTGCCGCAAGTTTGGCAATTCCGCAAGTGACTAGTCCAAATAGCTATTAATTAATGATACCTTCGACATTTTACGTACCTACTGACGACCGCAAAAGAATGTGGAAAGTTTATCAAAGTTTGAAGTGTTCATAGTTACTATCACTCTGAAGATGCCTAAACAGGCGAAACGCATCAGTAACTACAAAACGAAGTAAGCACCTTTGGCACACCATCACATCATTGAAAAGTATGCAGTATTTTCACGTAAGTTTTAAAAACAAAAAATACGGGATTTGGCTTTTCCATTCGAAAACACCGTTTTCAGGACCTTCCCATTTTCGCACACGACCCTATCGCGCGATCGAGAAGTCCTCGCACCCCTGAGCGGCGATATAGGTGCTTTTGCAAATTGATTATGTAAATCCGGTGCAGCTCGCAAAGTAAAAAAGCCGGCGGAGACCGTCAAAGGCCGTCGGAAGATGAAAGGACGTGCGTGGGGCAAGAGCCAATTTAGGGACCGCGCGGGGATAATGGATATTGCATCCTTGCGGGTTGTTAGCAGACGATTGCGGGCGGCATGACCGCTCAAAGACGGTGACTTGTCCAACAGAAACCGCGTAACCCCAACACGGACTCCTATTCAGATACGCGGTTTTGCCGGGGCGGGAGCCGGAGGGAGAAAATATTGACACAATACGGGCACATTAGGCCGCCGGTCGGCGAGCAACGTGAACTCGGTGTGCTCGGCTGAGCCGGGACATTAGCAATATAATTTTATTGAAGCTCGATATAATGACGGGGGTCGACTCTCTGTCTTTCTCTCTCCCACCGCAACCCCCCCCCCCCCCAAAGTCCCCCTCGAGCGGGCTCTTATCTCCGGACTCAAGGCTACGCTGCCAAATTCAAAAGTTGTCAACGAATATTTTCACTCAAAGAAGAAGTACCTAAGGAGTGACTACGTCATTCGTTATAATCAAAGACATTGAATATGGAACTTTTAGTTCAAACCAAAATAAACTAACATAACCTCAAGTGAATTCTTCATGAGTTAATTTATTAAAATTTAGTCATTGATCGGTCATAAATGGACTTATTTCTGCCAAACGGAACTATGAGCATTATGACGTGAGCATTGATATGAATGTATTTTTATGGGTCTCAGGGATCATGTCTTAATGCACATAGTTCCGTTAGGCAGAAATAAGTCCAAATCAATATTAGACTCAAAAAACACGAAAACTTACGATCATAAGAAACACTTGGACGCATTTTACCACCGTGGTGCAAAGGATGCAAAAACATTCAAGGCAGAATGGAGCTGGGTCCATATACGGTTGTCAATATACGAGATACAACTATTAAAGCTTCTGTGTAATGCACAGTATCATTTTCATTTGAAGGCGTTTTTACTTGTGTCGTTCCGGGCTTTGTATCGTATTTCACTCAGCTAAGTCCTAAGTTACTGCGATCTCTCTGCCCAAGTTGACATATTTTTCACCACCCAGCATTGACACCAGTCTCTAAGGTCGCACTCTTGATGAATGATTAATTTTTATGTTTTTTAATAACACCAACCAAAAATTCCCACCACACACTAGAACTTCACTATTCTCCGAGACGACGGCAACCTCGCCTCTCTTTTCCGCTCCGTCACCTTTCAATTTTTTCTCTCGTCTACACCGCTCTTTCTCTCGGAAGTCAACTTTCGGCTCGAGCAGCTCTACCCTCTCTCTCTTGCATTGGGGCCTAGCATCACTCCGTCCTCCTTCACTCCCCGTCATTGTCACCCTCTTATTGTTTTCCGAGATTTCGACCAGGCTCTTAATCCGGACCCTCCGCCTCTCAACCAACCCCCCTCCCCCCGGCTCCACCCACAGGGCTACGTACTCCAGGACCAGCTCCCCCCGATCCGCGACTTGAGGGTTTTTAAAAATTTAAGCTCCCACGTGACACTCGCTGATCGTTTCCTCCGATAGAGAGCGCCCCGCACGCGGTATAAATGGACCGATAAACGGATGAAAATTCGGACTGAGTTAAGCAGAAAGGAACCAACCCACATTTTGGAAAAAATTGAGTTATGAGTGGTTTTGAACTCAACCACTGCTCTACTATCTATCGCCGAAAATTCAAAGTTTATGTCGAAGCAAATTTTGCAGAAACTGATCTTGAAGTTTATCTTTTACATTGAGTCTTATGCAGGAGCCAAATTTTAAACCTCTTTTTCCTCGGTTCGGTCCCGATGTGGCTCATTGTAGTTACGATCCCAATCGCTTGTGGTCCTTGTCACTATGCATAGTTTGTGCAGCCGTGTATTGATAACGGTTGCGTGGACCGTGAATTGGGGCAGAGGCCACGCGTGATTAGGAGCGTGACCACGATGAGAGGGATATTATCAGACGCCATATTGACTTTCTTGACTGTGCATTTTTGGGGCGTCAAAATAAGTAACTTAGAACTGGTTTTGAAGCTTATTAATCAGAAAACTATTTTGATTTCGAGGCTTTGATGTAGATCCGGATTATGAAGCAGTTGTGAAAGCGCACTATTTAATTTCAATCCCACGTCGTAAAGCATATTCCTCGCTGAGATAAGAAATCCCTTTGGTTACCGTTAATGACCCCAATACAACGTATGTATTATTAGTTTTCCTATGGGCATAAGTGTTCTTACAAATGAGCTAGAAGTTATGGTTCCGAATTGCAAAACGTAGTCCATATGAGACTCATGCTCCGAATTTCTGCGGCTCCTTTCCTTTAATAGTCGACAGCAAATGTCAACATGAACTTCATTAAAACATATCAAAGTTTCGCATCGCAGCTTAATGAACTCAGCGTATTACCTGCTCCTAGCTGAAATTGTGGGTTGCAATGCGCCGTCTCTTAGATAAAAGAATGTATCCAGCAGATCTAGTCGACAATTTAACCAAACTCTAGTTTTTGCCTCAGCTCTTCAAAATATTGACATACCTTAGAGATACTCGAGTGGCAGTAGGATAATACTTTGAATAATCACAACCAGATAAATTTTCACAGGCACAAAAGTCAAATTGAAGTGATTTGTAGCATGCACTATTTGGCATCTTTTCAATGTGGTTTTTACCACCCGCAGGCATCTCAAAACGCCTAGGGAGGATAAAATTTTACTTTTTTTCATAGGATCACAATCAATGATCCCATTTCTCGGAACTTGTTCCAAATTCCGGAACTTTTGAGATTTTCCTGAATTTTTTCTGGAACTTGTGAAATTCCCAAAATGCTCCGGATCTTTTGAAAGTTCCGGAACTTTCTCGAAACTTTTGAAAAAATCCAAAAGGAATACCGGAACTTTTGACGGTCATGGATTGGGAGGAATAGAAACAAAAAAGTTCCAAATCTCGGAAATTTTGACGGACATGGAATGGGATAATTCCTCAATCCGCATGGGGAGAAAGTAAAAATTCATGCTATCACACCCAGCCCCCCATTTTTTTTCCGTTTGCAGTCCGTGCGCGGAATTTTCATTGTCTCCCATCCTCCGGACCTCTCGCAGTCTCGCACGCAACCCTCTCGCCGCGGAAAGTATTCGCCCAAGTCGAGAACGAGCTGCACGGGTTAATTTTTGTACTTGCGACGTTTCTTTAATGAGGAAAGTTTTCGCACTCAAGTCGTCGAGCAAGGGCATTACAAGCCACGCCCGGATCCGCCATTCGAATCGCGGCCGCGGATGCCAACGCTCCGATAAAATTCGCCTGAAACACCTGGAAATAGGCGGGTTTTCGCGCGCGATTTTCCGGCCGCGCACGTGACGGCGTCATCGGTGACGGATAAAGGCCCGGCAGCTCATCAACCATCTCGCGTTTCGCTAAAGAAACGGAAAGATGCTGTTATCGCAGCCCGGGATAGACCTTATCGCCGCTCGCTGAAAACTTTCGTAACGACTTTGGTGTTTGAGTGCAGCTCGGCGCTCAACTTAAACGCACGCAAATTTCCCGCCGAGTTACCTTTGCGCTTTCCTCCGAAACGCTTCGTTCCCCACTCAGCCAAGAATCACAATCAGAGACAATGCATTTTAGAGCCCGCGCTTTGCTATCTTCCCGAAGGCGTGAAAGTGTATTTTTCTTCTTCTCCTTTCTCTCTGGAAATAAATGTTTAGAGTGGTTCTTCCGGACCTCGAAGAAGGATTTGATTGTCGATGGATCAATTGCTAGTTTCCAGATTTTAATACATTTCTTGAAAATTTCCAACTATTAAATCACGCCGTGTTACGTCAAGAATTTGTGAACGAAAGACCGAGAAATATTTTGAATAGCTTTAACAGTATGTCTCCAGTGAAATTGTCCAGCCTTATAGTAGTGCAGCACTGGAAAAAAAACACATTGGATCTAGAGTCCAGACTCTTGAAAACATTGACAAGAAAAAATCCTCTTGATTCAACCAGATTTTTGCTTAAATCAAAAGGGAATCCACTCAAATTATGAGGCATGGTTCTTGACTTAAGCTAAAATCCGATTGAATCAAGGGTATTTTTTCTTGTCGATGTTCTTAAGGGTTCGGACTCTAGATCCAATGTGTTTTTTTTCCAGTGAAAGGAGTCTTCAGTAAGTCCGAAAATTGAAAGTTAAAACGGTTATATTCACTCGGGCGAGGTGTATTTTTGAGTGACGTCAGAGTTTTTTTTGGTAAACTTTTGTGCACCTACAGGTACCTAATTTACTACAATGCAGTTCGATCCTCAAAAATTATCGAGAATTTCCTGAAAATCCAAAAATTATTAATTCATCGATTGACTATCAAATCGCTCTCAAAAGTCCTAAAGCAAACCACCTTAATTTGATCAAATGATGACTGAGGTTTTTTGTTAGGATGAGCATGGTCACTGAATGAACAATTTTCAACTATTACATCACGCCGTATTACGCCAAGAATTTTTGAACGAAAGATCAAGAAACATTTTTAATAGCTCTAAAAGCACGTCTACGGGAGATTTTTCCTGTCCTTTGCCCAGATCGCCAAGGCGCAGTTCATTTCCGACAAACATCACAATTTCAAGATATACACTTGGCTTTTCGGGGCGTAAATGTGGTGAACTTTGTAAACGGTAGTAGTATGGTATCAATGAAAATTTAGTTTTATTTTCTTGCAGAACTGCAAATTATGTTAACGACTTTAATTCATTTAAATAACTGTACATGAGCGTTACATGGAAAAAAACCTGCGTGCTTGGATTTTTTGTGTGGAAAAGTTGGGAATAAGTCCAGCAGATGATAAGAGTCAAAACTTGAGAACTCCCCTGCCATTTAAACAAGTCGTCATTTAATGGCGCTGAGTAGCCTCGATGGGGTCCCCTGTCTCTACACTTCTCAAGAGGGTATTGTACGTAACATTTCAAGCGTCTAGTCCATGAATATTCAACCTTGGTCAACGTCAACCTTTCCTCTGTCAAGCGTAAAACTGTGAAAAACAGGAAAGGAACTTAGTTAAGGCCAAAAAAATCTGAGCTGACCGTAAATTTAAAAAGGTGAGGAGTACTTTATTTTTTCCCGATTCACAATCGCGGCAATCAGGTTCAAAAAAGAAGTAGAAGCTTTCGTAAACAAATTACTTAGAACCTTAGCTCTAAATATGAATATTCGCAGCTACACAGAAACAGAGAGCAGTTCGGCAGAGAGGAACGAATAGCATTTTTTTTTCCACCTAGCATGACATAATATTTCTTTAATTTTGCTGAGATTTGGCAGCTTAGTTTTCAAAGTTTGTCTACTACAGTGGCACTCCATGTACTTCGGCCAAGACTGCGTCCGCAAGAGTAATTACAAAGTGAACGACTTGACTACAAGTAATAAGAAGCGAGTGTACTTTAGCACATAAGTTCCTGAGCCCGCCATAAAGCATCTGGCATGCAAGTTCCTTTTTTGTATCAACTGTTGATTTTGTCATAAAAACAAACACAAAATACACATAGCCGGGGAGAAAGTATCGTAAAGTTAATATTACTGTTCATTGCCGTAGAATTTAGCTCGTAAGCTTCCTTTATCGGGTCTTACTCTGCGCCTCCAAGAGTGCCTTCAAGTAATCGAATATGCAATTCGCTCTCTTCGGCGTTAGAATAGTTGCCCGAACCCCTTACAAAAATACTCTCCTTGAATGAGATCATCTGCCTCCAGTGGCAATAATCGGACTTACAACTTAACACAACTATACAACACACATACAACGGAACGGACATGATACAACTTACAACAAAACAAAGTAAGTTGTTTGTTGTCATTCACATGTAGTTTGAAATACAATGACATATTATTCATTTTTGCTTGTGGCTCAATTTCTTTAATCAATAATTATGTCTATGTGGCTTAGCCAGCCAAATTTGGCACTAAAATGTACATAGTGGATTCTTGTAAAAATCCTGCAAATCTTCTTAAAAATATTGCTGCTTCTAGAGAACGGACCTTGGTAGCCTTGTAAAACAACTGCTTCGAGTTGGTCGTAACAGTTTCAAGTTAGTTCGAGTCTCACTCCTTGCGACGACCTCGGCCGGTCTTTTCCGGATGGGGGGTCGGGGGCGCAGCGTGCAGCGGATCCGAAATCGGGCAGATAATGGCAGTCATCGGCGATAAAAGCGGAAAGGAGATAATTGATGCGCGGCGCGAAGAAAAAACAACGGAGCCCAAGTGCGGAATAATGGCTTTGAGGATTACGTATCACCCCGGAACACAAAAGCTTTATCATTGTTTTCACACTTCTCAATTTCTATTCTTTTAATAATGCAAACTTAGTCCTGGCCTTTTGTTCCCGGCCGTTCCGCCTCCCTCCTTTCCCTCCGTTCCGATGACGAAAAAATCCCCAGCGGTTTTTATGCCTCGCGCCAAGACCGTCGCGACGAATCCGATTTGTCGTTTTGCGCTTTTTCGCCTCGGAACGCGGTTGCTAGGTCTTGCGATAAAATTTGAATATTTTCCATGAGTTAAACGGAGAAAAAAATCTGATTTCAGCATTATCGGGCAGCAATGCTGCCGAAGCGCTCCTTCGTCTCATCATAACGCTTTTCACTCAGTAATTCAAGCTTTATCTCGATCCTTTCATCGACTCCATTCGGCTCCCTCTAAGCAGAAAATAACCAAGTTACATCAGCCATAGCCACAACCGCAACCCCTTGGAACAATCAATTTTTTTTTACAGGAGACAGGCTTTAAAGATTTTTAAAAAAATTAAAAAACTCACGCTTTCATTTAATGATTATTCATCGATAAATAATCATCAAGTGAAAGCTGAGTTTTTTTTACAATTTTTCAAAAGTTTTAATATAACAGCTTTTACTGTTTTTAAAAATTTCGATCGTTTTATTAGAAGAAGCTTTAAAGATTCTTTTAAGAATTTTAAGAAGTGACCCTCTAATGGGTCAGTTGCATTGGTCACAGAATCGTGTCTTGATGCTTGATTCTTACAAATCAGCTAGAAATAAAAATATCTGTCCAAACGGCAACTTTCTACGTTCGGTATTACACGATGTATCGAGCTTTGAAAAATTCGGTTTATGACGTCATTCACCGCGGTAGTGACAATCTTGGTTGTCTTCCACCATGCTTTCATTCAGGCTCCACGTTGAGTGCAAATGTGAGTCTCAATGACTGATGAATGGAGGTGAAAGAAACCGAGAGTGTCACTACCGCGGTGGATGGCGTTATAAACGGAATTTTTAAAAACGCGATACCTCGGTTAGTAATAAACGAAGTACGTTGTTGTTTGGGCTGGGTCTTATTCTTTTTAGCTGATCTACAAGAATCTAGTATCAATATACGCCTCTGTGACCACCGCAACTAGCCCATTGACGTCCTTGTTACAAAAAATCATTAAAGAGACTATAGAGATACATCCGCTCAAACAAGGTAGCAAAATTTCATGAAAATTAAAATCTTGAAATTTCAGAGATTTTTGAAAGATATTGAAAAATACCGGTTCCTTTTCAGGTCTGGCAAAACGTAAAAATTGTGACTTTCTTCTATTCCTGTGTGTTTAAGTGTGAGTTGCATACTCCTAGCCCCTGAAAAATATGGAATATTTCACAGCCTCGTGAAATACCATGGAAAATTTCACTGAAATTTACAATCTTTCATTTCTTTTTCATTAAAAACTAAAAATTCATCATTCGTTTTTTTATAATTGTGACTTTCTTCTATTTTTGTGTGTTTGAGTGCGGGTTACATACTCCAGCCCCTGATAAATACGAGATATTTCACAGCCTCGTGAAATTCTATGCAGTGAAATTTCCAATCTTTCATTTCTTTCTCACGTTTCATGCCACCCTGCGCGCAAATTATGTTGAGAAGAGTTGATTCCAGTGTTCGAAACTCACAGGCGCCAACGCGCCAAATGCGCCTAAGAAATCGGTCATGGCGCCTTAAAAATGATGGCTGTGCGCCAACTCGGCCCCTAAAAATTACCCTTGAAATTTACCCTCTGTTGGGCCCAATTGGCCCTTTTTTGTGAATTTTCAAATTCACAAAAAAGGGCGCCATGACCGATTTCTTAGGCGCATTTGGCGCGTTGGCGCCTGTGAGTTTCGAACACTGGAACCAACTCTTCTCAACATAATTTGCGCGCAGGGTGGCATGAAACGCGAGAAAGAAATGAAAGATTGGTCATGGCGCCTTACAAATGATGGCTGTGCGCCAACTCGGCCCCTAAAAATTACCCTTCCCCCCAAAAAAAAATTCCTAATTTTTCTTTTTTGTGAATTTTCAAAATTTCCCCTAAGTTACAGTTCCTAGTTCTGAGACTAAAACGTCTTGCGTCTAATTTTTCACTAAATGCGCCGTGATATATAGGCAAATTTTCAATCAGGCCCCTTAAAAATCTTTAATGGCCCCTAAAAATCGAGCTTGATGCGCCGCATGGCTCCTAAAACTCAAAGGTGAGTTTCGAACACTGGTCGCCATGCACTGAGGGGATCGTGATAAAAACGGCAAGGATGGATGTTGAGATGAGCGGGAAGAATCGGTGAAAGGCGCGCTTGTATCTCGGCGAGACGGGGCCGAAGCACGCCCGAAACGCGTGGTAAAAAGCGGGGTAGCAGGTGTGGGTGCCAACGCCGAGGTCAGGAGCCCCGGGGGTGAATCGAGCGGGATGGGGTGGCGAGGGGGCACCAAGTGTTTTGCGTGTCTTGTTTATGCCAGTTAAGCAGTATTTAAATTACCCGCCTGCCACGGCAACATCGAAATTAGATTTTTCTTCGCCTCGCACCGCGGCGTTGCCGCATTGCCGAGCCACGCATCGAAGGATTGCAGAATAACGGTTAGAGTAGAGCCCCTTTATACTGAGAGTCAAAACAATGTGAATCCATTTCTGATTGGTTCCCGTATTTTAGGCCTTCACAGTGTCACAAACGGGAATAAAGATTACGTTTTCACCGATTGCAAAGGTTATAATTTGGAATGGACCAGGGAATTACGGGTTCGGTAAGGAACAAACGTAATGAGAGGAGGAACGGAGAAAAGAATTTCAGAATGGGCCGATCAAAGTTTACAAAAAACGTTAAATTTCTGTAATCTTTACTCCCGTTTGTGACTTTATGAGGGGGTGTTGTCTTGACTCTCAGTATAAAGGGACTCTAAGTATAAGGGCCATGTGGATCACAGTGGATCGAGTCCATTGGAGAGGTCGGACATGAAGTTTTTTTTACTAAAACTGCAAATTTCGATATTTATTTGTTTAATTTTAAATTTCGAGGGGTGATTTTCGGGGAAAATTTTACGAGTAAACCAATGGAACCATTTTTAGGACCTCAAAATGTTGTAAAAACGGAGTTATGAGCCTCTAAAGTTTCCAAATTTTGTCCGACCTCTCCCATTGACTCGATCTGCTGTGCGACGTTTAAAAAGTTCCGCCGTTATTTGATTTTTTTACAGAGAAATTATTGGTTGAATCTGTTTGAAAATTTCACCGATTTTCATCGGCAGTACAAAGAAATTCAGTGAAATTTTCGGACAGCTTCGATGAAAAATGTCTCTGTAAAAAAATAAAATGGCGGCAGAATTTTTTAAATGTCGCATGGTGCTTGTGATACTTTGGCTGGAAGATGACGAACCAGCGCCGTGTGGAATCGAAAGTGCCTTTGTGGAGAGAGTCGCGTCACCGCCAGTCCAGCAGGTCGATTATTGAATCGTTATCGAACGAACATGATCAATAAATCCCTATCTTTGCAATGCTATTTATCGATCAAAGTAATTCGATGACGATTCGATAATCGAACCGAGGAAAACGGGCAAACGGACAAGATGATTATACAGTAGAAAATTTTTTCATAATCTCTGTTATTTATCTCTAGCCCTTTTAAGAGTCGGCATTACGGGCTGATTATTGAAATTGATAGACAAAGGGTAACACAGAAGCCAAAGGGTAAATAGAGTGATCCTTCTGGTGAAAACGGGTGGTTGTCATAGAGTTATGAAGATGATGGACTAACTACAGGTTCTCTCGTGGGTTGCTGTTAGTTAATCTATCACTCATCTCCTTTGTCAATTATTGCAACCACCAGCTTCCATCAATTATATCGCTCCATTTTCTCTTTATCCATCACTTTGTCCATCAATTTCGATAATCATCCCGCTGTTATCCGCGGAAGTTCCCACTGCCTCGATCCCCATACTGAACTCAGATTAAAATAAGATATGCCATACAGACTCGTTTCCACTCATGCCCGTCGGTTTTTCGAGGTAAAAATTCACGAAAAAGAACTCCGAATCCAAAAAAATGTCACCTAAAATCGGGCTCAAATGTTATTCTGCGATCTAGAAGTAAAAGAAACTAAATCGTCTGTAGCCCTAATGCAAATTGAGGGGATTAAAAACTCATTCTAAGTGAGTACTTTTGTGGTTCCATTATCTCCCGGCGTACGAATGGCTTTTTTATGCCTATGCTAATGAATTTTGCGTTTTTTCGTTTTACACGCGAGTAAAGGGGTACTTTAAAGATCTTATCACGATTGAATTTATTTGAAAATACGCCTCACGTTAATCTCAAGCAATGAGTCGAATGGTTCTGGATGAATTTAAGTAGACATTTTAAAGTTCGTCATAATGAATAATGGGCATTGCGATTTGCACTTGATAGAAGTCATACGTATTTATGATCAACTTTTGTAGAATTATTTCCCACTTTAAATTCGTAAAGACAAAATACCTCACGTAAACAAATAGTTGGACTGAGTTTAATAGAATCGCACCAAGTTGCATTTAAAAAGAAAAAAAATGAGTTGAAAAATATAATCATAATCTTCTCCTGTTAAAAATGAAAAATCAAGAAAACAATGGAACATGGAAATAGTGATTAAAATTCGTTCTTAAAATTGAGTATTATTGATGACAAAATGTCAAACCTCCTTTTTTCGGGTATAACTTGATGCGAATTTCGCAGTTCCAGTGCCAGTTCTATCCGGTTTTTTTTTTTTTTTTTTTTTTTTTTTTTTTTTTTTTTTGGTAAATCATCGTTATATTATAAATGACATTCCCGAACCTTTCAATAAATAATGTCCAACAGCTTGTCATAAATGAGTGAAGCAATAACATTGGTTTTGAAATAATTGCCAAGTCAAATTTTTCCTCTCTCTTAAGAAAGTCCAGTTAGTAAATGGTTAATTTTGCTGGAGTATTATTTGCGCGAGCTCATTGCGCGATCATTGAACTTACAACTCGGTAAATCGAGGTTTCCGGGGGTCAAGCGCACTATTCTGCTCGGCGCGACATCGCCAACGTTTCAGGAGTTGAATTGGGCTATTGTTGCTTGTTTAATCGTGTTGGCCTTGGTGTCAACATTGATCTGTTTAAGCGGGGGTTGAAGGAAAGGACCGGGGCCAGCACGGGGGATTGGTGGGTGTTTACGTTGTTCCCTAAACGACGACAATGAGCGATCGAATCAGTTCGAACCCACGTGGGAGAAATTATTTTCGTTCACATCGACACCTCCCTGTTGCCACCTGTTCCGGATGTGTCCCCTACGGTTTTTCATTATCAACTTGCGCTTTCCACGTCGGATTTTTTTTAAGATGATTCGATGCAATCTAGGGACAAGATCTAGGGACGACGCACAGTGGATTGAGTCAATTAGAGAGGTAGGACATGAAATTTTTGACAAAAATTGCGAATTTTGATGCTTATTTCATCACATTTTTAAGTTTAAGGAGTGCTACTAAATGGAAATTTCACGAGGGAACGAATGGAACCACCATTAGAACCTAGAAGTTTTGTATGAATGGAGTTATAAGCGTTTAAAGTTTCCAAATTTTGTCCGACCCCTCCCATTGACTCGATCTACTGTGCGACGCCACCATGTTGCCTTACCTCACGGTTCGTGTCTTGTAGTAACTGTAATTGGATCGCATTTTGCAAGAAGGAAGCAAGAGCATTCCAATGTTGCTGGGATTGTGCGACATACATTCTTTGCAATTAAATTACTAAAATAATGAAAAAATAATTTTTGTCTTGAATTCATAGTTTCTTGAGAGTAAAGACAAAATTTGTATAGATGATCAGTCTATATTTGCAGGGTAAAGAAAGTTGCTCAATCTTAGCGACTCTTGGTTCCTTTTTGCAAAGTGTTATCAAATTATAGTATTGTACAAGATGATGCAAGCAACTGGTCCATAACGTATATCAGCATTGATGCTGATGTAAAATGACATCAAATTTGTGAAGATTTGTCGAAAATTCGTATCGGAAACTACCAAGATGGACGTTGCTCATTGACTCGATGTGTGGAGAGAGATGGCGTGTTAATAACCCTCTCTTACACATTAAGTCAATGAGCGACGTTCGTTTTGTTAGTTTTTTCAGATACATATACATATAGATTTTCATCGAATCCTCACAAAGTTGATGCCATTCTACTCAGTGGTGATGCTACTACATGATAATGATTACTTTCATGCATTAACTTGTTCGTAACGATAATTATTGGTTCCCAAGTATAGGAGCAGCACGGCGGATTTTTCTCAAGTTGATTATTCTCCCGTGCCAAGAAAAAACGCCGTTTGAATATCCAGATGTTGTCATATTTCTTCCAATAAAACGCTCAATTTTGAAAATCAACGATTCATTTTTCTTAGAAGTTTTAGATACTTAATGTTAAGTAGTGAATCAAATTCTCTGAAAAATCAGGAGAAGAATATCCAAATGCTTCTCCAAAAATCATTGTTCCATCGAAGGAAATTTGGCAACTTCTGGAGGCTCATACGAAGTTTTCCCATAGCAAAGAAATATGAGATACGATCAAGTCACGCACCTGCAGTACGCAAAATTATTATTACCGTAATTTGGACCGAATTAACAGGGATCGAGTTTCCTTGATATTTTTATTTTTTGTCATGGATATATTAGGTATATAATTAGGACCAAAGTACATAATATTCCTGCCATCGGGCTAATGTACGTATATTTTTTTTATAAATTTTCGCGATAAATTAGATTTTAACAATAACAAAACAAGAAAAAAAAAAAAAAAAAAAAAAAAAAAAAAAAAAACGTCTCACCGTCCTGGGCAGCTCATTTTTTTGTATACCAATGGAACATCATGCATTTCTTCGCGAGATCTCACAGAACTTTAGCATTCAAGTACCTGACGTCGTCCGCTAATTGTCAATGTCGTTCCTTAACAGATTCGTCTAGCCTCTTCCCACGCTTTCGAACATGGCAAACCTGGCCGTGCGTACACGGATTTGAAAACGTGTGTAAAACCACCCCCCTCCCCTCCGGCGCGAACTGTTCGCCGACACGTCAACAATTACAATCAATCAGAGAGGGCGCGACACCGTGTTTCGTTAATAGTGTTCACGATCAAGGTTCCGGGCAGCGGGGGTAAGGGTGGGGGGGGAGGTGTTCCCGTCGGTGATGACAAAATAATACCCATGCTCGAAAACACATTTTACACCCGCCCGGGGAGGAGGCTGCGCCTTTTAAGTTAAAACCCCCCGATTTTCTCGCGGATTCTCGGTGGAGTTATGCGGTTTTCGCCGAGCAGTTCTCGTTCGCTTTGGGATTCCGATAGCGATCCTCGAAATCCGAAGCCCCCCGCCCCCCTTCGTTTTCTGAGCCCCCTCGACACACTGGCACTCGGGAGCTCTAAATCAACGCGCCGGGGATGGCTCGCGTCTTTCCCGTCGGGAGGGATGAAGTCGCGTTTTTTATCCGGTCACGGATTCGATCAGTTGCGTTACGCAGCATTCTATGTGAAAACAACAGATGCAGTACTTATTATGCATTGCACTTGCGTTTTTTCACATTCGTGATGTCAAAAATTTTGGGTCAACGGTGCTGGGGGGGGGGGGGGGGGGGGTATTTCGGTGGCTTCGAGCAGAATCATCGTAATTGTATTTTTTCTGTCTCGAGACATCACGAGATACTTGCAAGATTGTCTTATACCCCATGATGCATGCCATTGGGCTGCTATTTGCAATTATGAAATATATTTTCTGGCCCATCCTAGAAACATCGTACACGCAAAAAAAAGCGCACGGCGTTACTCTTCACGCGGTTATCATTTTTCAGATGATCTGCTCGGCAATGTTACATACGTCTAGGTTACCGAGTCACTCGTTCAGGTAACTATACTACAATTGCTACATGCACAGGATACACCTATGCGCGTAGCATGGTTACCTTAACGAGTGATTTGGTAACCTAGACGTGTAACATTGCCGAGCAGATCATCTGGAGAATGACAAGGAGGAGTGAGGAGTGACGCCGTGCGCTTTTTTTTGCGTGTATGTGTTATAAGCTTCCCTATGCAGTTAAATGCTTGTATGGATGAAGCAGGAGTAGTAGTTTCCAATTTTAAAATGGACTCCAACTATCCATTTCGAAGTTTTTAATTATACCTCGGATGGTAGGTGTCACTACCAAATTTCGTGCAAGTACACAGAAATTCCTTTCCTAGGCGCATGAAAATTGAAATTAATCCGATGATCCCAAAAATGGATTATATCTGTTTAGCAGTAAGGAGTCATAGTTTCTGGTTCATTATAGGAACAGCAGCTGTATATTGGTATTTCTTTTTGCTACTTGGTGCTTCCGTAAATGATACAGAAATAGGGGTTTCAAATTGCGAAATGTAGTCCGAATTATCACGAGACGCATTTAAAGTTTAAAATTACCCGGAAAAACCGTCAAAGCAATTGACAATTTTGCACTCCACTCGCAAGATAAAATTGCGTTCATTACTTTCATTGAAAATGTAAACTCTGCTGCTGCATATGATAATTCTGGTACGTTTTAATGTAATTTAAGGCATTTAAAATTTTTCGCGCATCTTAGACAGTACTGGGAACTGTCCTTGATTTTATGGGAGGTATATCCTTGGAACGTACCCAAAAGTCCTTGATTTAAGTTTTATAAGTTGTCATTAACTCTACAAGAGTAAATTGTCAGTTCTCGTCGGTCTGTGGGTCGGTCGAGTCAATCTGAGGAGTCGGACATGAAATTTTTGACTAAAACTGCCAATTTTGATGTTTATTTCGTCACATTTTAAATTTCAAGGGGTGCATGCCGAAGAAAATTACACGAGGAAACCAATGGAACCCCTTTTAGAAGTTAGAACCTCAAAGTTTTGTATAAACGCAGTTATAAGCGTTTAAAGTTTCCGAATTTTGTCCGACCTCTCCTATTGACTCGATCCACTGTGCGTCGGTAGCACCGTTTATGAGTGATATTTAAAAGCCAAAATTAGTCGTTACACCCTTTAATGAAAGCTTGTCGATACGATCCCATTTTTAAAAGGTCCGAGAGTAACAATATGCATGATAAAGCTTTTAAAGTCGTATAAAATAAAAAAACTGTTGAGTGGGTGTTGGATGAAACCGTATTGTTGCTCCTGTCGGGAGAATGATGGCGGTTTAGCGAGGATCATTTTTTATCGCCAACACTCGGAATTCGCGTAATGAGTCATCGGAATCTCAACCATTGAAGTAGTAATTTCCATTGAAGTAGTAATTCCAATTCCCCTCGAACCGTGGGCACGAGAAATATTTCACCGATGCTGGAGTCATGAGATGGATCAAATGCCGATCCAGGTAATTACCCTTTTCAAGGGGTAAAATCGTAAAAAGCTGTTATTGATCGATCAGAGAGGTGACATTTCGTTGAGAACGTACGTTACAGTGTTGCGAGGTTGAGGATTAGTCCGGATTGCGATACTGCTCTTAGTTTTTGAGCTTACTCTTTAGACCATTTTTTGCAATTAGGAACTGCAATTTCTAGCTCATTGTAGATACAATACGTGTACCATTAGTTTCCATAATATGTAGAAAGTTGCGTTTATGTATGGGCCAGAAAGTTTAGTTCCGAATTTCAAAATATAGTCTTTTTATCAGTCGGAACCTACGCAAGTAAGAATATTTACCGTTTTACCGTACGTAACCTTTGTCTTTTTTTTATCACCAATTTTCTTCACGTAGAAGAAGTATTATCATTCGCGACTCCTTAAACAATTAGCGAGTATTTACGAATTTCTTCTCCATTAAATTTTCAAGTTATTTAATAACCTTGAATTTTAAGAAATTGCCAAGATATATAAAAAAAAATTCGAATCAGCTATCATTTGAAGTTGAGCTATGTAATTGGCCAGCTTAGTCAGTTGCTCTCTTTTCATCGCTTATGACCGGTAGAATTAATGGCAAGCTATCGGCACCACAAGATGTGCATCAGTTCCATCCGAGCAGGCACGTTAAAAAAGACTGTTCACAAACCCAATCTATTCTTGCCCTGTCCGGTGAACTAACACGAAATGTTAACGAGCAGGCTGCAAGAGATAACTAATCGTGATCCAATGCTTGCGAGATTGCCTATCCGGTCAATTGAAGGGGTTTGACGAACTTCCTTCAATTCTAGCGAATCCGTTTGCTGCATCGCTTAGTTCCAAAAGAACATTTTACTGATATTAGACCATAAATTTGCGGGCTGATTATTAGAATTGATAGACATAGATATGGACAAAGTAGACAAAGGGAAAATGGAGTGAACTCATTGGTTGAAACGGGTGGTTTTTACAGGTTAAGGGGGAAATAATAGATTAGCCATAGGTTCCCTCGCAAGTTATCGCTAGTTGGTTACTTTCCTCCTTTGTCCATTGCAACCACCCACTTTTGCTTTCGAGATAGCTCCGCTCTCTTTTTCCCCTTTGTCCCAAGCTTTGTCTATAAACCGCAATAATCAGCCCACAGGTAGCTCATTTAAATTAGTTCACTGGAAAAAAAAAAAAAAAAAAAAAAAAAAAAAAAAAAAAAAAAAAAAAAAAAAAAACCACATTGGATCTAGAGTCCAGACTCTTGAAAACATTGACACGAAAAAATACTCTTGATTTAATCGGATTTTTGCTTAAATCAAGAACCAAGCCTCTTAATTTGAGCGGATTTCCTTTTGATCTTAGCAAAAATCTGATTGAATCAAGAGTATTTTTTCGTGTCAATGTTTTCAGGAGTCTAGACTCTAGATTCAATGTGTTTTTTTTCCCAGCGTTCGGTCGGATTTGGGGGGTGATTTGATCGTGAAAATTCGGTCGTTTTTGTTGTATAGCCCCAGTAGTTTAGACCTACCAGCCTTGCGTCTCCAACGCAAACTCGTTTTCATCGGTGCGCGTGTCGGAGCTCAGCGCTTGTTGCTGAGTTGCATCCAAAAAATTCGGCAACAGCGCGCGGAGGCTGATCCGGAGCCCGCGACCAGGTCGTTCCCTTTCCATCACTGTCACTTGGCGGGACGACGGGGATCAGGGAAATTAAAAATCGGGGCGGGGAACATCAGGGACCAGGGGCCGGGGGGACGGCGAGAAAAGCTCCCCCGATCCAGGCGTCGCGCGCTCCGCCCGGCCAACGGAAAATAAACCCACATGAAAAGGCCGCCACCGACGGACAGAATCAATAAATATCCCTTATTGATTGGCAACGCATTTGCTCCGACCGCAAAACGGCGGATTTGCATAGGTCGTCGAAACGCAGATGCGCGGTTTCGTCGGACGGGACAGAGCCTGGGTGCGGTTCTAATCCGCACATCAAAATATTCATACTCCTCGACTGTGCCGCACGGGGGCGCGGCGAGGGGGCGACGGGGAGATGGAGGGGGTTGAAGGGGTTGGGGGTGGGGGGCTATAAGAAGCGCACAAAGTCGATAACTGTCGTCTGCTCGAGATTAGAATTGATTTCTTGTCCCCGGTTCATCTTGCGCTCTTTGTGAAGCCGCGGGTCATCATCGCTAGCAGTGGAGAAGGGACTTAGCGTTTTCAACTTGCATACAACAAGTTGAGCGCTACAGTGTCCTTTGTCGTTAGTTGAGCGTTCTTTAATTTAAATCTCGGCTGATGAAAGGCTCCGGGTCAAAGCCTTAATGGGCCTGTTGCAAACGGCGGCTGGGTAAAAAGGAGAGTCGGTCTGTGAGGTGAATCTAAGAAAGGAAAAAAAGGTTATTTATAATATCCGTTCCATCGCCTCCTCCAATATCAAAATACTTTCAGTGCTTTTTATTAAAATTGTATGTCTAAAGCAAGATTTACAAAAATGCGTAGTGTATGTTTCAATCTGTAATTTGCGAGTGCTAGTTTACTGTTTGCGTGAGACGTTGAAATTGGTAGAAAAAGCTATAGGCAGCAAAGACAAAAAGGATATGATGGGATCCTATTGGTGGAAGCGAGTGGTTACAATGGACAAAGGAGGTATTTAATAGACTAACTAACGGCAACCTGAGAGAGACCCCTTAGTTAGTCCATCATTTGCTCCCTTTGTCTGTAAGAACCACCCATTTCAACCAATAGGACCGCTCCATACTCTTAATGTCTTCTTTGTCTATCAATATGTCTATGAATTTCAACAATCAGCCTTCAGAAATATGTCTACTCGGAAACGAGAACCCTATTTGAAAGTAGTGCAGGAAGTCTGCTAAAACAGACTGGCCAAAAATCAGTACTTTTACATTACTTTTTCAGTACATTCCCGGAAAATTCAGTATTTCATCGACAGAAAAATCCAGTACTTTTTCAGTTCCTCCAATAGACGAAATTCGGCAAAGTTCAAAAATTTAAATTTCCCGCTCAAATTGCGACAAAAATGACAACAAAAATGAAAAAATTCCGGACTTTTTCAAGTATCTCTGGACCACCCATACTAAAAAAATCAGTACTATTTCCGTACTTTCCGGGAATTCCGGACTTGTAGACACCGTGTAGTGAGAAGTCACCTCGATTAGTACAAAATTAGGCTAAGTGACTGGACTTGCTCACAATATTCGGGTCAAGAAATCCCATACGATCGGAAAATGTGCCTCCACATATCCTACCACACTCGCTAGCCCCTCCCCCTCCTTTCAGCGAGTATAAGCGAAGGGGAGGGGGGGGGGCAGAATATCTATTTTCGAGTCGGGCACGGAGCCAAAAGCGCTCAACAAGCGGGATTACGGAGCGTTTAGGCGGCGGCGGAGCGGGCACTGCACAATGCACGCGTCTTTCCCAGCCTCCGGGAAAAGACCGCGCGCGCGGAAATATGATTTTCTAAACGATGAAAAGATATTAGCCCCGGAGAAAGGACTGAGGGGGACAGAGGGGAGGGCGGGAGGAGGGGGGGATGATAACGCCCTCTCGAATCGACGGGGGACGCGGCGGGAGCCACCCGCGTTTAACCCCGTTCCGCTCAACAAATGAAGATATCATTTTTATCAATTATGAACGCGCGAGTTCCCTCTCGCTGGTCAATCATTTGCGCGGATATTAATGGCCGCCGCCGGGCGCCCGCAACGGGGAGGCGCCCGGGCCATTGTCTTCGCCCCGGGAAAAATACGGGCTCTACCTTCCCGATTTTTACGACGGATTTCGTGTCAACCCACGGTGATACTATTGTTGCCGGCCGTGGACCATGAGGACGACATCGGGGGTTCCCGGGTGAAAGAGGCCGAAACGCCTTCAATATTTTGTATCAACAACACGGACATCCGTACTGCGTGTTAAGGAAGAACGTGGTATGAATATTCGAGAGTTGCCAAATTTTCTTCGATAAAATGTTTATTTTTGAGGAAAAATATTCATATATTTTTTTTGAAATTTTCAGGCAATTTTGATCAAATTACAAAGAAAACTACTGAGAAATTGACCAAAACATATTCAGAAGTTTTTCTATAAATTAGCGATTTGTCGTAGGAAATTTGGCAACGCTTGAAGGTTAATACGACGTTTTTCCTTAGCACGGCAGCGTAGAACACGAACAGTAATATAACGCATACACACATTAAGGCGTGTCTATCATCGATCCGTCATCTGATTTGTCCTCCTTTGGATTCTTTTAAAGCTTACATTTTCGTTCATTGATGTCTTGTTAACATTGGTTTTTTCGTAGACTTTTCATAAAGAAGCGTCCCTCAAAATATATTGTCTGACATATTGTCTGATGAGCATAAAAATAAGCAGTTTTAATCGAATATTTTATGTCCAGCTCCTTCTGGTTCTCGTTCCACGGTGCATCGCGTGCAGAGGAAGCCAAAACGCCTTCAACGTTTTGGGTCTGCAACCCGGACATCCGCAAAACACGAATAGTTGCATCAAGGCGCTTCTTATATTGCCACATCGTGTTTGGGAGGTTTCCGAATTGTCTTTTGTCCCTTCACCCTATTGGTCTAATTGGCTCCCGTTTGAAGATAGGCCTCCGTCCACCAATTGGATCCCGTTTGAAATGAGTGACGCGCTTTTCGCGCCCCGTGTAATGCAGTGTGGCATGCAGTGCACGAACCGCATTCTCTGAAAGAAAGGAAAAAAATGAGAGGGAGTAAGTTTCGAGTTTTTCTTATCAGGGAGTAGATTACCACAGGAATTTTAAATGAGTTTTGTTTCATAAAAATGATGGGACTTTGATAAAACTGGGTAGAAACACTTTTGAAAGTTTCATATTTTGTTCTTTTCAAGAAAACATCGAGATTGCACTTTTGCCTACCTTTTTTAAGGACAGATAGGAGCAGAGCCCTAGAGTTGGTTCCTTCTCCCTAAACACTGCCATTTTGAGCACCGGTCTAAATTCGTAAGCCGGAAGTGTGGTAAATCGATATCGCGGTGATTGGAAGGAGAGGACGGAAGGAGAGGGTGAGAGGGGATGAGACGTGATAAACATAGGCGAGCTTGAGGAGCAAGATTGTTTATTAATTTCAAGAGCTTCATCCCTGCTTTTATCCTCTGGAAAGGAGGGTATCAATGTTGCCTCGGAAGGGTATAAGCGGTGAATCGGAACAAGCGGTTGCCCGTGACGTCAGAAGGGTGAATTGTTATCAGAGCAAAAGGAGCAAAGAGCAATCAAGGAAAAGCGTCGTTATCATACGATGCGATGTTAATCCCTTTCGCCAGTCTTATACTGCCGTGCTGAGGAAAAACGCCGTATGAGCATTCGAGAGTTGCCAAATTTCCTTCGATAACGTGTTTATTTTTGAGTAAAGATATGTATATTTTCCCCCGAAATTTTTAGGAACTTTAGGCGAAATTGCGAACAAAATTATCTGAAAAATTGGAAGGAAAATATTCAGAACTTTACCAGGAAATTTTTGTTTTATCAAAGGAAATTTGGCAACGCCTGAAGGTTCGCGCGGCGTTTTTCCCTAGCACGGCAGTACAGAAGTTGGGATGCTTTTGTCGTGAACTGCCGTGAAAGGCGTGAGCGCTGTTAGTTTAGGGCATTCAAAACATAGGCTCCCAGAGGTAAATTTTTAGCTCCGTTGTGAAATTGTAACGGTTGTGAATGACATAATTTAATCTTAGGGACAGAAGATAAGCACGATTTTAACCCTGGTAAGCCTCTATCTTTTAATCTCGAAAATAACTCCACAGCTGAATCTGGCAGGCTCGGCTAAAGATATTGTTTTCATTGGAGCTACTTTTGAAATTTAGTGCGTTTTATCTAACGGATTCTTATGGGATTTTTTCTATGAAGTAAAATGTATCCTTATTTAAATTTAGTACGTTAAAAAAAATAGCAGGGGAAAAAATAAATTGCCAAACAGGAAGTCTTCTCGATTAGACTAAAAAACACTTAATGTTCCGAGCATTCCTCGAAAATAAAATCGATTATTTTCATATACGCATAGATTGAATTGTCTCCTTGAAAAGGGGGTTTGAAAGTATCGTCTTTTTCTTTTTTTTAAGAGGATGGGGGTGGGTAAACGCGTCTATAACGGAAGACGACTTTCTCGTAAAGCATGACGCACATATTTGTGCCACCTGAATCATTTCGCGATTTTCAGACTTGATTCTTCCTTGAAATGAACGATTCGAGTCTCATATTTCAAAATTTTCACGAACTTTATTATTGTGTGGGCGGACTACCGAAAAAATCCTCCTGGATATTTTACTGAATTCGGCGGATCGTAAAAAAATCCTTCTTTCTCCCTCTCAAAGATTGGTGACCGTCCACACTGAAATAAAAACATTATTTTCCTAACGTTGCACAGGACTTCCGCCTTAAGCTCATATGAAAAAAATTAGAATTTGCAGGTGTCGGAAATTCTGGGAATTTCATATTTTAGAGGAAACTACCGAGTGAACTGAGCATGAGGAAATCCTTGGTTTCTACAATGAACAATTATTAGAGGAAATATGACTAAATGACCTAAACTGCTAAAATGCATGTGTCGAAATGGAAAATGCCATCTAATGACGTCACAAGGTGGCAGATTTTCTCACTTTCAAACCTGTTTTTCTAAAGTTTCCCATAGCAAATAAAATTATGAAAAATACTGCGAACGCAACTCATTAAGAACTCTCAAATGCAGCAATAAAAAAATCTCGCACAAATTCTACATCGAGCCATTACATATCGCTATCGCATTACGCTATCTTTTTTTTTTTTTTGTATATCCAATCGTTTATGTTAGATTTTCAGACAAAAAAACTACCTTTTCTTTGATTTTCGGACAAAAAACTACTGCTTATTTCCATTTTAATATCCACAAGTCGGAAGAAAAATGACCATCTCGAAGATAAAGAAATTGTTATGAGTCCAAAACAATAAGTGGATAAGTGAACGGGCGATCCGGAAAGCAGTGACCCTCGGATTCTGTTTACCGCTCAGTGGATCGAGTCAGTGAGAGAGGTCGGACAAAATTTGGAAATTTCAAAAGCTTATAACTGCGTTAGATCAAAACTTTGAGATTTCAAAAGTGGTTCCATCGGTTCCCTCGTGAAATTTGCTGCGAGAGTACCCCTTGCAATCTAAAACGTGACGAATGAGACATCAAAATTTTTAGTTTTAGTTACAAATTTCATGTTCGACCTCTCTAATTCACTCGATCCACTGTGTGCCGGCGGTAAAGCAGCGAAACGGTACAAAGAGTAAACAACGACTCAATTTCCTCTCGAACTTGGAACTTGAGTTAGAGCGAGTGCTGGATACTTGGCGAATAAAAATGCACCATAAGTTGGCTGCGACTTTTAATGCCCCCGCCAACCCTTTAGACCCCTCTCTCCCGGGTTTTGGAATCGTTGTCACTCGAAATAACCGATAACTGCGAGTCGTTCCCGCGATTATGAGCTCCAGCGCACCGCTGCGCATACTGATAAACAATGAGGAGATACAGTGTTGTCGAATGGAACAAGTCAAAGGACATTAGGTCACTAACAGTAAGATCTCGAGGAAAAAAAATATTCTAACTTTGTGTCACCCTCCACAGGATAAGGTGTCATAGAGCACAAAAACTCAAAATTGACCTATCGAAACACTGTTAAAAATCTGTCTTACTGAGAGCGAATGACCGGCGCAAAAATAAGCTCAGCGCGAATATCACTCCCACTCCGAATTGGATGGCTAACCTAACCGCGAAAAACACGTGACGAATTGATTGAGTTCCCCCAAAAGAGCGTAGATTCGAACTGGAGATGTAGGAGAGTTGTCCAAAGATTTTTGATGATGCAATACACTAGCGAACATTTTATCCTGTTCACTGATTACTTTGCTCTGAATTTGCGATTTGGACGCAGCAAATCACCCGGTCACACACGATGATAAATTGAAAATCCGTAAGATGGATCGTTAGGAACGCGAAAAGGTCAAAGCGCCTTCATTTCTTTGGATATGCAACACGGGTATCCGCTGAGGACGTTTAGTCGGACCCAGGCGCTACGATCTCGGTTGAACCTTGATGAACAGAATACCCCTTGTTCGGTCTGTATACTATTCTCATTCACTTGGTAGAAACTTTGTTGTGCTCTTCTTTATCAATTTATTAATTTAATTTTTATTTCACTACAAATGTTAGGAAAACTCTGATCACATTTTAGGCGATACGGCTACGTTTTAATAATTAACCTGACCAAAATCAAGAAATTAGAATACCGCCAAATCGTTGCAACACTGCCAATCGAATCGTTTCACTTTGTTTATTCCTTTTTATATTGTTATCAGCCTCTATTTGAAAACTCGAGTCGTAAATATATTTTTTGAAGCACCTAAATTGGTTTGTCTAACCCAAATTGATTATTTCTATTGAACTTACCTAAATTGAAATGAAATTTATTCTTGCCAATTTGCGATAATCATCACCAGTGCAGCTTCATATCCATTCCATATATATCCAGATAATCTCGTGTGTGTAAAACTTTATGGACCTGTTTTTTTACCGACTGAATGTTCATGGGAGAAAATCATACACTTTGTATCATTTGGTACATAGAGAGGAACATTTTATCGCACACGCTGTGATGAGGTTTGCGATTTTACTGACGCAAAGCATGATAACCAGTGACGTCAAACTTGCCATTACATGCATTTATAGCATTTACTTTGGCATATTGGCTTTGCACTCCATTTAAAACGCGCTTTCATTTTATAAGAATGCACATATGATCCGCATTGATGCAACCTTTCTGTAAATCAGTGCTTATTTTAATCAATCAAACGCACGGAATCAATTTTTGACCAACGTCAAACATTTTATAGGTATGGGAGAGGTGGAAAGGGTAGTGCCATCGCCGCACAGTGGAATGAGGCATTTGTATTTGACATTTCTACATTTTGCCGCAAATTTTGATACTTATTTTTTCTTATTTTATAGAAGGGTTGACTTTGCGAGGAAATTTTGCAAGGAAGCAAAAGAAATGACTTTTATACTTCTCTGTTTCGTTTTGACCAGTATATGAGTTTTTAAAGTTTTCACATCATGTGAGACCTCTCCCATTGACTCGCTCCGAACCCCGTTTGTTACAGATCAAGCAAACTACCAGTGGCGTGGCGTGAATTGCGATATATCGATTGTTAAGCCATTTAAACCTATGGAGAAGGATCGATAAACAGGGTGTTCGCAGCGGACACCTTAATAATCGATTCTTCACCATAGGTTTAAATGGCGTAACAATCGATATATCGCAAAGCACGCCATTGCACACTACATTTTGCGGGAAGAAACTACCATTCCCAGCTCATTATCCGAACAACGTATGCGCCACTATATGTTAGGTTAGGTTCGGTAACACAGTGCGGTCGCCGGTCAGCGCGCATAGCATATTAGCGCCTACAAGACTGCATGAATACCTCACGCATTGCGCTCAGCACAGTGCGGTCGCCGGTCGGCGCTCAGAGCATGTTAGCGCCTACAAGACTGCATGAATACTTCACGTATTGTACCGATCACAGTGCGGTCGCTGGTCTGCGTGAAACGTATATCGGCGGCGTGTGTCCGCACTCACATATCTCGTTTGCGGTGTCTAAAAATCTTCGCTTATATGTAATTTTGTTTAAAGGAGAACAAATTGAGATCATTTCTTGAAGTTGTTTGCAGAATTTTCTCCGCACAGAGAGGAAAATTCACGGCAGTTTTAAAGAATTGCCGTCGAGTAGTTTTCCGTTTAAAAGATAAAGTATGACAGGAAGCCTGCGACGTTGCAAATCGAGTTATGTGATTGCCGACTTATACCGTCGGTATAGATGGGTGAGCGTATGGATGAGCTGGAAGTGGTAGTATCTCATCGCATAGTGCAGTCTTATGTGCTGGTTACACGCTAAAATTTCCATCAATTTCCGATCAAATGGTGACTAGTGCGCACCATCTACCATCCAATTCCTGCGGCCTGCAAAAATTTGATGGTAGATGATGGAGCTGTGGGGCTCATCCTTCATCTGATTTCCACACAACTGTGCTTATTTCATGCTTATTTCAATCAACACGCTTCTTTAATTAATTTTACTCATCAATCTAGATAACTATCGACCGCCATCTTGGTCATAATTTTGATCGGAATTTGACGGGAATTTGATCGTGTAACCAGGCCACAATCGAAACTGTTCTTTATCTGAACCAGCCTCTTTAAGGAGCAGACCGGACTCCTCAACGACTCTCTGTGCGGCGACTTACCGAGGAGCAATTGCATTTCAATTCCATACATCCAAGTACCAAACAGATTGGAAGAAACTAGTTCAAGGAGAAGCGGAGAGTTAAATGAAACGACCATTGATCGCAACGACGTTTGAACTCGACCACGATTAAGATGATCGCTCAGATGAAAGAGACACGAAAAATAAATAATTCGAAGCGCCGATCCAGAGCACGTCAAAGGCGGCTGGTTTGGTCACGAGGTTCTCAAACCCAAAGCGAGCACCCACCAAAGCCCATCTATTTTAAAAATATTCCACGACACTGCAAATGAATCACTAAATACAAAAAGGGCCAGAAAACCAAATTGTTCAGGAGACACAAAAAACTGTTTATTTCGTGGCAGATATTTTTTGGAAAGTCGTTATGTTTAAAAAATCTGGCGCTCCGCTTCGCCCCGTGCCGGTTTATTTAAACATAACGACTTTCCAAAAAATATCTACCACGAAATAAACAGTTTTTTGTGTCTCCTGAACAATTTGGTTTTCTGGACATGTGCCCTTTTTGTATTTAGTGATTCAAATGCGTTACATTCCACTGTTTGGAATGACGACCTTCACCGATATCTGAGGACGACATACATTGTGACAAAATCGCAGTGTCCTGGATCTATTTTTGCATTTAATTTGGAGGAAATCCTCGCAAAATTTAAGAGTCGAAGGCTATGAGCTATCTCAATATTGACCTCAACTTCCTATGACTTTAACCCAATTAAAAGCTCTCATTTTAATGTATGATAAATCTAATTTCGGTTTATTTTGTTTTGCGATTTTCAGGTATGCTGGATTAGGAGCCTTTGCGAGTGATACAATCAGCTGTGGAACTCTCTCTCTCTCGTTGGTGAAAGAAACACAATCGTGGCTACTTAAAAGAAATTAGAATGAAAATTCGGCTCAACGCCCGGCCTTATTTGATTAATGAAATTATGAATTTTTAAAATTTTCATCCAGAGCCGCCCGCGAGCTAAACTCTCTGACCCGCTTTCAATTTTATATTTAATCACCAGTTGACGTTTACTGCAACAACAACGTACCTACTAATCGAAGTTCTCTTTTCTCTTTCCTCTTTTCGTTCTGGAAACAAGAGACCACAAGTGGCGCCTAATCACCTTCAATTTGTCGTAATGCTGATGTGAAGCTCATGTGTTAAATCTTTAAACTTAAGCAATAATGTGGGTTGGTTCTAAGTGGTCCTAGGTGGTTTTGAGGTAGGACCAAGAATACAGAACCACAGTCCAAATAAGGGCTCTTGACTCTGAGTCTTTCATGCCCGCCGGAAAAACAAGTTAGAATCAGAGCGTGTTATTTCAGCAAATTTAGTGTTAAAATAGTTCATTTTAAACCCGAATAAGGGTGCAAAGTGCCGAGGCTTTGAGATCCACCGAAATTATCACTTTGAAATCCAAGCGTGGAAATTATAGCCAATACAGCACCGTCGGAACCAGTTTATTGTTGAATTTTGGTCGGGATAAGTTTACTTACCACCAAAGCTTTCAATAACGTTGGATACGAAATTCAGAAAAAATCCAGCAGATTCAGCATATACGTGCAGGAACCATTTTATCATTAATTTTTTGTCTGAATATCGAGGCAAAAAAGAAAAATTGAAGATCCGAGAGTGTGACTATCTATCGATTCAGCGTGGGAAAGCAAGAACCAATTTTTTACTAGATCTTCAACTGATAAAGAATTTATCGTGAGGCTTTCTGGCTCCTAAATAAAATAATATTAGAATCCCAACAAGAGCATTTGAACCGACGGAGTGTGACTAGGCGGTGATTACTATACCCGATGAGCAAAAGTAAGGCGGATGTGAGTGCGACGCGTTGGTTTTAATCGCGGCGAGGAGATCCGAGATGGCATGTCCGTTCAAAGCGCTCTCGTCGCAAGCGAGTGGCGAAGCCGGTGCCGACGCCGGGAGGGTAGGCAAAAGGGAGAGCTCCGTGCACCTGGACCACGATGAAGAGGATGTAGCTACGCTCAACCTGAAGCACCTCAGTGACGCCATTTGCATCCTCACCAAACCCCCGGTAAGATTTTTGCATTTTTCCCTTGTGTGTTTTATCAAGTCAACCATACGTACCTAAGTGCATGATTGGGCGTATTACGTGAAATTGAAGGCGCGAGTAAGTGACTCATCGCTGGAGTAGATCCTAGCACCAGTATTTTAGATCTAGAGATTTTTCACGAAACGTGGATTTTTGTCACGGGACTCGCACGACGCGGGAATCGCCAGCGAGACCAGGATGAATGGGCCAAGTGCAATTAAAAGGCCCGACATAATTTATACCCCCACAGCGAGGGGTCGAAGGAGGGGGGATCGGAGTAGAGGGGGGGGGGGGACGTCGCGCGGAGCGGCGGTTAAATTGGCCAGATTTGATTGCTCTCGACTGCTCCCCGATCCCGAGCCATAAATTATTTTTCGGAGGAGGAATTCCCCCGCCGCACCCACGCCGCCAGACGAACTGTCCCCAGGAGCGCGGAAAACAAAAATATGGGGCGGATTAGTGAAGGTTGCCAAGTTATCGAGACGAATTAGTTTTTTTTTCGAGTTGTAATGGACCACTGGAAAAAGCACGGAGTTAAGCATTCTAATTAAGTAGAGGTTGGCCTATTATCAAGGAGGTGATAGTGCCTCTCTGTCCATCTTTGCTCTGTTTTTCAGTTTGCACTGATTCCTACCCCGGTCAGATGCATGCTCATTTTCTCGTTTTAATTTTTACTTTTTTTTTAGCGTCTGTTCCATAGTTGAGAATGGGCATGTAATTGGCCCAAAACGTCCTGGTTGTTTTATGTCTCCTCTAGCCTTGTATACCCATTTTTTTTTTTTTTTGTATTTCAGTGTCTTTTTATTGTTAAGCATTCTGATACATGTTTTCTCCTCAAAATTTCGATATAATGGGTAAGAAGTGATGAACGGTAGCATTTCATTTGATCAAAGAAGCCTGTCGCACGCTGATCAGTAATTAGCAAATGGTCTATTCCGTTCGGAATTGGTTCGAAATTCGATCGTCTATCGCGGCCTTTTCTGGTACCAGTTCTCTAGTTTACGGGCGGTTTCCATTCCAATGCAATCGACTCGTTGGAACACCGTCGCACACGCGGAAAATCCGTCGCTCCAAAGGTAGGAATTTTTGCCTGGCCTAGCGCAGCGACAGCGTGGTGGTGGCCGGGGGGGGGGGGGGGGGGGGGTCTGTCGAGGTGGCGCGGGACGTGCGACACGGAAATCCATGCAAAAACTTCCGGCTCCAGTCTTTGCCGCGCGTTTGCGTAGTGATGCGAGGGGGGCGCGCCCCCCGCCTCTCGCCGCCCCCTCCGCCCCCGCACTCGCGCCTTGGCCTGGCGCTAGAGCCGCATGCCGGGTGAATTACAACGAGACAGTGACACGCTCTCAATCGCGACCTTCCCTCCCCCCCCCCCCCCCCCCCGCGCGCGTTCCTTCGATTCACAAAAGCCGGTCTCTTTTTCAAAGACGCCGACTTTGAAATCTGCGAACCCGCCCACGCTCCGCCGCGTGTTCCCCGGTTGCCGTCTTGGACTCGGTCGTGTTGCACTGCCGTATCGAAGAAAAACGCCGTATTTAGATCAGGAGGAACAATCTTATGGGAAGCTGGGCCCTGAGAGCCTTAAAAATGCACGCATGACCGGGCCAAGGTTAAAATTGGATTGCATTTTGCAAAAAGGAACCAAGAGCAATTCAATGTCGTTCAGATTGTGCTGCTTGCATTCAGTGCAATAAAATTACTGAAATCCTGCAAAAAATCAAATATACAGGGTAATTTTCATCTTGCAATTACAGTTTATTGGGAGTAAGATAAACTTGTTTAGATGATCAGTTTTAAAAAAAATGCAATGCGAGGTAAAAAAAATGGCACAATCTGAGCAACATCGAAATACTCTCGGGTCCAATCGCCATTTCCCCCTATCCTCTCAGAGAGCATCAGGCAATTGGCACCTTCTGATCCCCTCTTCCACCCGTTGTCGCCAGCCTTTCACAGGACGTCCACGCCGTCGCTTTCCAGGAGTTCCGGGAGGAACCCAATCGAAAATCTACTTGGGCAACCGATCGTCTGCCATCCTTCGCGCACATGTCCATACCAGACCAACTGCTTGGACCTGATATCGTGCACGATGTCCTTCTCCACACCCATTATCTCGCGCACCTTTTCATTGCGGATACGCTCTCTTCTCGATATACCAGCAGACCTCTGCCAAAAGTCCATCTCAGTTGCCCTAAGCATGTCTTCAGTCCTTTTCTTCAGTTGCCAGACCTCACTCCCGTAAGTTACAATACTCTTCACGATGACGTTGTAAATTTTTCTTTTAGTCTCTTTAGAGATACTCTGGTCCCAGAGAACCCCATGTTGCATCGCGATAGCTTTCCTGCCTTGCACATTCCGATTTTAGCCCGATCCAAATTTCCGTCCTTAGTCAACCGAACTCCTAGATATTTATACTCTTCACAGTCCTGGAATTCCTCGGTCATCCTCAGTTCAATGCTTTGCTGATCACCGCCGATAACCAACTTCTCCGTCTTTACCAAATTGACTTCCATCCCCCAGTTACGATATACTTCCACTAACTTGCTCTTCATATAATACTTGCGCGTCATATAATTCGCATCTTCTTCGACCTGACCTGTTACCACCTGATCATCAGCAAAGTAGAGTATAAAGGGTGCCATCTTCCCGTAGCGGGACGCCCATTCCTGAACAGCATCTTTTCCATTCCTTTAAAACCTCTTCAAGGTACACTTTAAATAAGGTTGGCGACATCAAACAACACCCTTGTTTAAGTCCCTTAGTTAATAAAAACCCCAACAGTAACTCCCCATGTGATTTAAACCTAGAAAAAGCCCCACAGTACCTGTATAAGCCCTAGAGTACCTGCATACGGGAGAGTATTGCCATCCCAAACCTTTTACTACAGAAAAAGTGTGCCGCTCTCTGATTGATCGGCCATCATGGAGCCCCAAAGCTGGACCAATGTAAACAGACTAACCCCAGCCCCTCCGCTCCTATTTTGGCCCAAACAAACAAGATGGCAAAAAAGTTCTACAAACTATAGACGTGATTTTGGGTGTGAAAGAAATTTTTTTATATCGAACTTCTGAAATGAGTTCGGATCGATCTTTGATGAATATTTTTGCCGCAAATTAAGCTTTGAGTGTGAGTATCATTCATTTCTCAGCCGATAATACCTATTCCTCTGGGTCAGGTTTGTTTACATTGGGCCAACTTTGGAGCCTCATGTTAGTTTATAACTGATGTACCAATCAGAGAGCATACTCTCTGAGGAAAAATTAAATTGCTGATTTAACCACTCAATTGCTTAAAAAAGTGACTGCAATATTTCAACGTAGATTTCACAACACAAGAATGCTACTTTAACCACCCCCAAGGTTAAATGGTGCTGCAGCACAGAGATGGTAATACTCTCCGTTTACAGTTACTCTACTCTACCCCAATCGTGAGCAAGTGCGTGTGGTGAGCGGTTGACTTGGCGCATCCAAGTTGGCGTCAAGCTTTGTCTGTGGAAGCGTGGCTTAATCCCGAGCGTGTCGCTTTGAAGGAAGCGAGGCGTCGAGTGACGAGCCGCCAGCTGCAGCGCTCCCACTCCACGGCCCCGTTTCCGCGAGCGGCATCGTAATAAACACGAGAAAATGCGGAAGGGAAACAATATCGCAGACGCTGCGCCAGTGACGGAAAACTCTGAAAAGATTCTCCGCGGAGGTAAAGTCTTGCGTACACGGGATCCTCCTAAAGTCGAGGCACTTCGAAAATGGCTCATGGAAGAAAATGTGGATTGCATTTTGCAAAAAGGAACCACTAGCATTGCAATTGTTGCTAAGATTGTGCAAACTTCTTTTGTCTTAGAAAAAAACCCGATTATCCGTTAATTAGTTTCTATTTACTCGCTACAAACTGTAAATTTAAGACAAAAATTACCATCTAAATTTCATGGTTTTTCACAATTTCCGCAATTTTATTGCAAAGGATGAAGTTGCACAATCTTAGCATCATTGCAATGCTAGTGGTTCCTTTTTGCAAAATGCAATCCATATATCTGTTGCGAAAGTACAGGAACACACGGAAATATTAAATTGCTGATTTAACCATTCACTTACTAAAAAAAAGTGACTGCAATATTCCAACGTAGATTTCACAACACAAGAATGCTACTTCAACTACCCCCATGGTTAAATTAGCTTACAATAGTGGTTAAAGTAGCATTTTTGTGTTGTGAAGTCTACGTTGAAATATTGCAGTCACTTTTTTTAGCAATTTAAATGTTAAATCAGCAATTCAGTTTTTTTTCGTGCACGATTCTCATTTTGGTGGTTCAAAATTTCCACTTATTTTTTATCTTTTTAAAGAATAGGTATCTATATGCGTACTTGCTTGGAATTCAAATGAACATTGAGAGGAAGAAAAAAGGACAATGTCGAGAAATAGTACACAATTTTGCGTACCACCGATGATGGGTCCGACGTATTTATGGTATAATGAACTCTTGCATATCGACGGCGTAAGTCCGCAATCACATATCTCGTTTGCGGTGTCTGAAAATCTCCGCCTGTATGTTATTTTTTTAAAAGGAGAACACATTGACATCATTCCTTGAAGTTTTTGAAGAATTTTCGTCGCACAGAGAGAAAAAATCACGGCAGTCCTAAAGAATTACCGTTGAGTAGTTTTCCGTTCAAAAAATAAAGTATGACAGGAAGTCTGCGAAATCACAAACTGAGTTGTGTGATTGCAGACTTACACCGTCGATATGTATTAAATCAAAACAAAATGTATAAACATGATTTTCTGGCTTTATAATTCCGTTTGATTTATTTCATCCATGTCGATGGCTAAAGTACGAAACCACGTATCTCCATTGCGGTATTTCGAATTTTTTGCTCTTATTTAATTTTATCAAAGAGAAACAAGTTTACTTTACAGCTCGGAATTCTTACAGAATATTCTGTCAACAGAGCAGAGGAAAAATCAAGGAAGTTTTCACCCACTCGTCTTCCGAATAAAAAATAGAGTGCGACTGGAAGTCTGCGGAGATACATGGTTTCGCTTTTTAATATGTAGTTCTTTTCCACAAAAATACGTGGGGTCATCCTTCAAAAAAGCAGCATAAGACAAGAAATCTGGAACGTCGCAAACTGAAGCGTGATTTGGTAGTCAAAAAATTCTAAAAAATTTTTTTTGTAAACTTTATGAAAAAGGGGCATAATATAATCGAGCTGCAATTTTCAGTTTCAAAGTGCGCGACAATTTGTGGAGAATGATCCATTTATATCTCAAAAATCGTCCCTTTATCGCCGTATCTAAACAACGCTGGGAATAATCTTCAGTGCAGCTGTCTATTGCACCAGACTCATGGTCGCCAAGGTTTTGCCGTCCTCTTAAAACGCCATCGACTCAATCATTTTCCGAAGTGAACTTTTCCTCGACAGCATTCGACTCTGAGAGCGAGCGGTCAGGTCATCGCCGGTCGTTTCAAATCCAATATTTCCACTCCGTCCGCTGCATGGAGGGGTGGCAGGGGGCCGGAGAAGGGGGGCTGGGGAAGGGTTGATTGAAATTCCGCAGAAATCGTGCTATGACATTGCAACTCCGTCACGGTATAACTGCGGCGAAGGCTACCCTTCGTCCCCGCCCCACCGCACAGTGGAGTGTGCCTTTAAAGGGGTCAGACATGAAAGACTAACTGCAAATTTTAATGTTCAATTTGTCTCATTTTAAGTTTTAAGGGGTGTCTATTAAGATTAATTTTACAAAAATTAATTTAAGGGACCCCTTACAATAATTTCCACGTTTCACTCCAAGGAAGATATGAGTTTTCAAAGTTTCTACGTCATGTCCGACTTTTCTCACGAGTTCGTTCTGCTGCTTGCTGCAGGCTGCAGGGTGCAGGAGATAACTATTCGTGCTCCTATGCCTGCGAGATTGCCTAGCCGGCCAACTGAAGGGGTTTGACGGACTCCGTTCAATTCAAGCGATTCCGTTTATCGTATCTCTTATTTAATAGAACGTTTTATCAATCTATATTATAACTCTGCTGGTTGGTTATTGAAATTGATTGATGAAGCGACAAGGAAAGGGAGAATGGAACGTTTTTATTGGTTTCAACTGGTTTTTGTTATGGATAATGAGGAAAAATGATGGATTCATCTCCCCATAGGTTATCGTCGCAGTTAGCCTACTATTTACCTTCTTCCTCAATTGGAGCCACCCGCTTCCATCATTAAGATTGCTCCACTATCTTTGTTTGAAGGGTGTGGAGGACAAGGCGCACAAGTGCGGTTTTTGAAAAAATGAGATATTAGTGATTGTAAATAAAACTAGTCTTACTTCATATTTTGTGAAAAATTTGTTCCCAAATTCCAAGTTTTAAGCATCCGACAGTTGGTTTGAACTTTCTCTGCACCATAAGGATCCATGCAATTTCAAAACTGCAATGTACATGTACATGTATTTCTCGAAATACCAAAAACTGCAATTATTCGACTTGTCCGCCGAACCCCTCATTTCTCTTTGTACATAGCATCGTCTGTCAACTTCAATAATCAGCCTGCAGGCCTGCAGGCACTTCATTGTTATTAATTCGGTCGGATTTGGAAGGAAATTTGATTGCAAAAAGTCGGTCGCTTTTGCTACGGCCACAGTTGGTCTCTCGCGGGTTGCCGTTAGTTAGTCTGTTACTCACCCTCTTTGTCTATTGCAGTCACCCGGTTCCACCTACAGGATTGCTTCATTTTCCCTTTGTCTATAGCTCAGGTTTTTTTTCACGGATCTCGACCAGTGGCGTTGCGTGCTTTGCGATATATCGATTGATATTCCATTTAAACCAATGGAAAAGGATCGATAATCAGGGTATTCGCAGCGAACACCTTAATAATCGATTCTTTACCATAGGTTTAAATGGCAGAACAATCTATACATCGCAAAGCACGCCACGCCACTGATCTCCACCACCAACACTCAGGTCTTAGGTTTTTTCTTCAATATTTTTTTATTTTCAGTTTATTTTGCGACCGAAAATGACCCAATTTTAAGTCGAAACGCCTCGAGTTTTTTCTGCTATATTTTAACCTTGTTTCCCGTTTTTCCTCCTTGTTTTCCTCCTGTCCCATTGCTTTGTCCAAGAATATCAATAACGAGCCCACTGCCCGGCGTAATCTTAGCGCCGTCGGACAGCGTAAGCCGGGGAGGGGTCGGCGGGTCTGGACGGACGATAAAAATATTGAATTTGGCCCGGGCGCTTTGTTCATGTCGTCTGTAATTTTCTGCTCGACTCGCCCTGAATAATGAGTCGGACGGGCGCGAAGACGCTCGCGATCGGTTTTTCATCGCGCATTGTGATCGGGAAATGATAACTCGAGCGCTCGCCCCTCCCGCTCGCGATGCGTGCCACGTTCGCCTCCAAGGAGACCGCCGCCGCACCGCCGCCCGTTCCCCACACCCCCGTTGCCCCGTGGCGCAGTTTTATTTCATTGGTGGATCCAGACACTACGAACAGATCGTTTTCGATAGTGGTTCGATTTATCATTTGGTTCAAAACAACAGAACATAACCTCAAACAGAATTTTCATGATTTCGGTCGGAAAAGCTGAAAATGAGAAAATTCCTAACTATTTCACCTTGCGATGCCATTTAGTACTCATATGAATCAAAAATCTATCAGAAAAACCCGTTTCCTCAGATTACTCGATTGACTTTTGAGGCTCTGTTTACATGTTGAACCAATCGATATCGATAAAATCTCACCTATTTGATGTATCGAAAACGATCTATGGGAAACGGGGGCGGAAGAAGGTTTGGGGTGGGGGACTTTCTCTGAAAATTGTTCGAAATTTAAAAGTATCTAACATGCGGTTCGAATCGATTTCGTCGAAAGATCACCAAATACATGCATCCTTCCTCCGTTCCTTTTGCCTTCTCTCTCTTTTTGTGAGGGCCGACAGGGAGGGCGGGGGGGGGGGTGCACGCCCCCTATCTGCCTTTGTCTTATGAAATTAAGCGAATAGCTCCCCCTACTGTTCAAAAAATAATGTTCGTAATTTGATCAGAAGTATTTGGGGATTTCAAGGAAAAATTATAAGAATTTTCCTGAAAATGAATAAAAATGGGGGGGGGGAGGGATTCGATTACCATTGTATGATATGGCGTTTTTCCTTATCGCGGCAGCTTCATATTAAGTGTAACGCCACACAGTGAAACAAGCCATTCGGAGAGATCGGCATGAAATTTTTGACTAAAACTGAAAATTCTGTTGCATATTTTGTCACACGATAAGATTTTAGGGGTGTTTCTTAAGAAAACGGCTCAGCTAAAATGAAGGCACGACTCCTGAAATTCTACTTTCCATATTAACAAAGATGTAAGCTTTTGAAGCGACCACATATTGTCCGAGCTCTCCTATTGACTTGCTCAACTGTGCGCCGTTAGTTTTTTTTGCGGTTTTTGCAAAGCGTGGTCGTCCAACTCGTAAGTCTCGTTGCAAGTGCGACTTCCGCTCAAGTTGCAAAACCCTCCCATGCGAGAAGTGTTTATAAAAGACAAAAACGGTCGGAGAGAGAGGGCATTCGCAGCGAAAAGCCGGGGCGACGAGGCGTTGGGAAGGGGGGTGGGGGTTGCTAGGTGAGGGTAATGAATACGGAGCCCGTCGGAATGTCAGCCGCCAGGGACAGAGATCTCGAGGGGATGACTGATGCATTCATCTCCATGCGTGAATTTAAGGTCTGACTTTAATACTCGCAGCAAACCACTCCAGATTATTTTAGCTCGCTGCTTTTTGCTCCGTTTCGTCCGGAATCCTGGGCCGGGCCCAACGCGAGAAACGTTGTACAGGGTGATTCGTTTCAGTCAAAAATTAGAGACGGAGCAAAGTACTGCCGTGCTAAGGAAGAACGCCGTATGAATATTCGAGAGTTGCCAAATTTCCCGTAACATGTATTTACGACGACATTTATGCATATTTTTCCTTGAAATGTTCAGATATTTTAGATTAAATTGCGTATGAAATTTTCTAAAAATATTAGGGAGAAATATTCACAATTATCCTTATTAAGTCCGTTTTTATCGAAGAAAACTTGGCAGCGTCTGATGGCTCATACGGCGTTTTTCCTTAGCACGGCAGAGTAGGTCGAGTCATTCTGAGAGGTCAGGCATGATATTTTTAACTAAAACTTTTTAACAAATTTTGCTTTCTGCATCTGGAAGAAAATTTTACGATGAAACCAATGGAGCCACTTTTAAAACCTCAAAGTTTTGTAGGAACGGAGTAATGAGAAGAGAAAATTTTGAGATTTTTGAGAAAAATGAAGATGAGAAACACTTTTTCGTATTAAAAACTGGATGACAGCACAGCTCCAAAAAGGAAACAAGTCCGTAAAAAATTTCATTCCCAAAAGTGTTATTTCGACCTAAAGGATTCACTGCTGAAACCACCCTGTAACTACTGAGTGCCCACTCTCATGGTTTACATTTAGAAAATTCAGGCTTGTTTATTGACTACTTTTGCAGCGACGGGTATCTCTTACTGCGTACGGGAGAAAAACACAGTCGTCCTGAAGACTAGAGGAGTGCTCGGACGTTAGCGAACGAAGGAGCAAATATTATTACACATTGTTTAACCAGTAAATCGTCCAAGTAAGCCAACCCGAGTACGTTCCAGGATTACCAAATATCTCGGCGCATGATACTCGAGACTGGGACGCTGTATTGCCGAATCGCCAAATATTTTCATACCGAATTTCAACCCCCAGAACTTTTTTCATTTGACACTCTACAGATTTTTTATACTCCGGGGGTTAAACGTCACATAAGAAGGTCACAGTGGGGTCAGTTTCGCTAGTCGCAGAATCCTGTTTTGATAGCTTAAGGTGATTCGATGGACGCCGTATTTTTTTGTCAAAACGACGTGCGATATTTCGCATCGATTGGTTCCATTTTTTCAGCAACTCGTCATTTTTCTCGAATTCTGAGATCGCAATTCTGTCTTCAGGAGACTAAAGAATTCACCTACCAATTTTGACAAACAAATTCAAGGTAATATAGGCGTGGGTTTTTTTAGAGGGAAAATGGCGTATTCGCGTGCAGTTTCGATATCATTATAGAATGCGATATTTTTCCTCTAAAAAAACAACGCCTATATTACGTTGAATTTGTTTGTCAAAATTGGTAAGTGAATTCTTTAGTCTCCCGACAAAAGAATCGCGATCTCAAACTTCGAAAATAATCACGAGTAGCTGAGAAAACAGAACTAAACAATACGATGTATCGCATGTCGTCCTGACACAAAATTTAGCGTAAATCGAATCACCTTAAGCTGATATACGTATTATCAGAAAAAATGAGAAGAGTTGTTATAATTTCCACGTTCAAGACGGAGGCATCCCTCTTCGAAACACACGATGAATGACGTCATCATCTGCGGTATTGTGTACCAGGGTTTCTTCCATTTCGGTTCCATCAATCCTGCCATTCAGCTACCACAGTGTCATTCTGTAACCCCTAACACACGATCAAAGTAGACTCTCAAAGTGGCACTAATTCCTTAATTTCTCAGTCTGTCCTGCTCGAAATTCCCTGAACATTTCAAGGTGTGATCTATGATGTGTCTCCAACACATCGATGACCTTCAAAGATCGTCAAGCCGGCGATCTTTGAGACGCTAACAATCAACAGTGCCATCAATGTGCTTTTTTAAGAGGCTTTAATTCGATCGTGTGATACGGGCTTTTAATTCACGAGTCCTGCTTGATTTGAATCGAACCAAGAAAGATCCAGTTCAGTGGCGAGGCGTGATTGATCGATTTTCGATATTTCCCCATTTAAAACGATGGTACATAATCGATCATGAAGGTGTTCGTTGCGAACACCCTGTTTATCGATTCTTTCCCCAGGTCTAAACGCGTCAGATCAATCGATGTATCGCAAAGTACGCCACGCCACTGATCCAGTTAAATCTTACCACGATGGGGAAGGCACCGCGGAGGGATTCAAAGGCGGCAGCAGTGCTCGTCCTCGAGAGATCGAATCGGGGACACTTAATATTTCGGTATTCTTGCGGTAATCTGTTGCGTCCGGTGGCTCACCGAACAGCGGCGCCAATCATCCGGAAAAATCCCAGATTTCCCTGTGGAAGTCATCGCGAGAGGAATTCGTGGCTGGAAGCTCGTCGACACTGGCGGAAAAGACAAAGAGGCGGGATTTCAAGATAATGACAGGACGCGGGGCGGCAAGAGTCCTGCTTTCCGATCGAATGCTTTGTTTTCATTACCGAGTCCCTAGCGACCGATCGGATTATGCTCCTAAGACGGGCCTAGTCCGGACCCTCGTCCTCTTCCGGCAGGATCTGCGAGGCCGCGATTACCTAGGCAGTGCGCGACGGAAAGTCGGCCGCGCGAAGTCAATCGCATGGTATAGGCACAGACGTTCCTTGTAAAAATAAAATATTATCATTTTATTCAAACAACCATCCGAAGTAAGGGAAGATCTCCACTGCTGTGTCACCCGATTGTGATATGGTTCTCATCCGTGAGCTGATTAATGAAACTGGAAGATAAAGCGATAGACAAGCGTTAGTCTATTACAGCCATCTGTTATGACCAATAGGATGGTTCAATGACATTTCGACGCCGATTTTTTGTCCGCACACCTGGTTCTTATAGTAGTTTATGTCCACGCGTTTCTTCTGTAGGGGAGTTCGTGCCGTAGTACCTTAATTTATTTTGCAAGGAAAGCTCCGTACTTTTGAAGGATGCCTATCATTCTTAAAATGTTGGAGCGCCTTCAATTTCGTTTGATTCTGTGCAACACCTCAGATGTGAAATAGTTGCTTGAAGCGCCGTGGCACGCTGCGGCGTGGCGGGCGGCTGGCCAACTCCCAACGCGCATCGACGCCTACAAACCTAAGGGGATACTTCAGGCATTGCGCAATGCGTGAAGTGTTCCCTTAGGTTTGAAGGCGTTAGTGCGCGTTTCGTGTCGGTAGCACGCCGCTCCGCTCTGTGTTCGGCTCTAATATTTAAAATCGCGGAGTCGGCGTTTTTCAGCTCATGATTTTGACATTTTTGCACATTCTGCATGGATTTGCCTCATTTAAATTGATGGGGGAAAAATGTATTAAAGGAAAATATAAAATGTGTTTTGTAAATATTAAGGTGGCTCCGTGTCAAATTTAATGAACCCTAAAGCACTTTAATTATTTCTTTTATCTTTTGGTTTTCCCCATTTTATATTCATTTTCATATAGTTTCTTTCAACACAACTCTTATTTTACGCGTGGACGTAAATTACTGGACAAAACAAGCAGGCGGACAAAAAATCGTTGACGGAATGTCCCGAAACCAATAGGATCGCACAAGTTTTCTTTTGTCTACTTTGTCTATAACTTTGTCTATCAGTTTCATAATCAGACAAAGAGAAAACTGAGCGATCATTTTGGTGGAAGAAGGCTGTTGTAATGGACATAGGAAGTGCGTGACAGATTAACTGTAGTTAGTCCACCGTCTTCCCTGTTAGTCTATTACAGTCATCTGTTTGACCAATAGGATCGCACAAGTTTTCTTTTGTCTTCTTCGTCTATAACTTTGTATATCAGTTTCATAATCAGCCCGCAGAGTTATGTTGTACATCAGTGAAATGTCCTCTTGAAACTAACAGTAAGATATAAGTAACAAACGCGTAGGTCCAATAAACGGAGTCTCCTGAATTGAACAGAGTCCGTCAAACCCCTTCAATTGAGCGGATAAGCAATCTCGCATACATAGGAGCACGAATAGTTATCTCCTGCAGTCTGATCGTTAAAATGTAGCGTTTCTCCTTCGGAGAAGACCAGACTGAGGAGGAGTGGAGTTACGTGTTCGATCGATTTTGTGAGTCGTTTTCTTTTTATTGTGCCTATGTCGGATGGAATTAGGGAATCCAATTTGGCGATCCGTAGTAAAACTCCGAATTAATAGTCAAATTTTCAAAATTAAAAAAGAAAGAAAGATAGCAGATGGGGCCTGCTATCTGAATGATATGTGACTAACAGATTTGTGTGGATCACGCGGTCAATTTCGCGTCGCCTGCGTAACCGTCTGTGTAACCGTGGTTAGAACAAGACACTGATTCACAGCCGCCTCTTCGAATTCTAAATAGTTTTTGTGACGTATTGAGAAGCTCCTGAATATCACGTTTCTAAACGTTAGGAAGATGGTCTTTTTATTTTTTGGTTGTGTATACATCCGAAGTATCAAAAAACTTTCGCCCTTCATTCAGTTGCTTTTTAGAGTGAAGAGCAATAAGATACAGGATAAGCAAACTTACAAAACACTGCAGGTCTGTCGGACAATGTCTCTTAAAAACGCTGGACTTTTAATTGATTCCTCAATATTTCTTAACGATGAGTCAGAAAATGATTACGATTTTTCTCTTACACTCATCAATTCTCCGGAATATCATTTTTTTTAAAGCAGCGGATTTTTTTTTAGGAAATAATTAATTTGCCGAAAAAGTAATACGTTATTGAAAGAAGCTAAAGTCATTTTCTTGGAGCAGATTATCATTTTCGACCACAGGAACAAAATGAAAATTAGTTTCACCAATCCCCGGGTTTACACTTTTCCCGTTCTTTCAGATAAAAACAAATCGATTTAGTTTCTTACTGTGGAATATAGGAGGATTATGTCTTCTCATTAGGAACTTTACCTCATCAGAAGCTTTTGTCAGGCATGCTAAACATGATTTTCCTCGAATTAGCTCACTTAAAGAGAAAGACCGTCATTTTCAACCTCAGCTCTGAAACAGACGTGGATTGCCCCTTTGACGACTTTATGAAGATTTCTGACATGTTATAGTGCATCTTTGATAATCCTTACTTTCAATATATCAAGGGCTGAAGTCGACAAATGCGTATCTCAGATTGCGACGTTGCCAGTCTTCTCTCATTTTTATTCATTTAATAGAAAACCAACCAACCATCTCTATCGAAATTTTTCGCGACTTTACCCCTACTTACTCAACCAACAGAATCACATAAATTTGCAAGAAAAAATCTTTATCGGTTAACTTTTAAGTAAATAAAACACGATTACAGACTTTTTAAAGTGTCATTTGAATCGGGATACGTGCGAAAACCGGTAATGTCCATTTTTCCAGTCTTCAGTTTTTTTGAGTTGATAATACGTTTAAAGAGTTGATACTACCATGAATGTGATGAAAAGACTCGTTTTGGGATTAAGATAACCCCGGAGACGAGTATTAATGCCGCTTTCGTGGTTGCATCCAACTCCGAAAAGCATTATCAACTAAAAAAAAAAGAATACTGGAAAATTGGACATTCGCGGTTTTCGCACGTCTCGATTCATTTGAGATCCGCGCTTTTCGCATTAAATGATCGATTTATAGCTCTCCGAACACTGCCGTGCTAAAGAAGAACGTCGTATGAACATTCGAGAGTTGCCAAATTTCCTTCGATATGTTTATTTTTTAGGAAAATTATGGGTGTTTTTTCTTCAGGAACTTCAGGTGAAATTGCAAACAAAATTATCCGAAAAATCGGGAGGAAAATATTCATAAATTTACTAGTAAATTTGTGTTTTATTAGAGGAAATTTGGCAACGCTTGAAGATTCATACGGCGTTTTTCCTTAGCACGGCAGAACGGTCCTCAAAAGTTCCTGATTTGAGTTTTGAAAGGCTGTCACGAATGCCACTACCGAGTCCCAGCTAAAGTAACAGGTCCGCGGAAAGATTAAACGTGGAAGGGTCAAAGTGGACGAAGACAAACGCGGCGGCGGTTTGCTTCAATTTAAGGAAGAGAAATGCCCGTCGAGCGTGTCGGATTTTCCCGGCCGATTTTTCAGTGAATTTAATGGCATCAAATTTATTTCAATTCCGGAAGATAGCGCGCCGCTCTATCTGACCAACAATCATTCGAACGAACGGTGTTTTCTTTGAGTTGAAAAACGGGCTGCCGTTTCATCGGAGGCAGGCGGGGGGGGGGGGGGTGGACGAAAAAGGTCGCCCGGAAAAAAACGGCGTGGGCTCGGGGTCTTCGAGCAAAAAATGGCGTCGTGTGATTTTTTTTTTTTTTTTTTTTTCGTATGAGGGATCATCAAAGGTTCGGTTCGAAGTGTAGGCGTGTTGCCGCTTTTCTCCTGGGCGGATGGACGTGCATTGAAAGCTTCATTGGTGTTTGGGAGTAAATCAATTGCCTAAGTTGAGTTCAAAACACTTGTCGCGCGTTGACCCTTTTTAAGGCCCGGGGAAGTTTTCACACTCGTTCTTAAAACGGCTCCTTTCCTTACGGTTGCCGAATATGGTTTCGGTTACTCAAGTAAGGGAGGTTTGGGGGAACATTTAATATAAAATCATAAAAATGACAATTTTTGCGAACCTTCATAGGCGTACCTAGGTCATTCTGCGAGAAGCCCTTAATTCACACCTCTCATAGAAAAATTTAAGCAGAATGATTTTCTCTTTTGTCCACATTTTAGAGTAGTGTAGGTTGCCGACATCTAAACGAAAAGCAACGTGACTCGTGAGTTGCTTCGGGGCAAGAATTTGTGTTTATTTATTCAGTATTTCCGCGGTAGAAGTCGGAAAGTGTGTAGCTTGCATAGCGCACAGTAGAGGGAACCAATGATTTAGGCCAGATATGATGAGGAAACCTTAAAAGTTCATCTCTTCGTGAAAACAAACGTGAATAATGCTAAAGATGGTTTAATTGGTATTCGCGTGAAATGTTTCCTATGATACACTCCTTGAATTGTGTAATGAGACAATATTAACATCGAAATTTGTAGTTTCAGTAAAAAGAAATGTTGTGGCCAACCACTCTCAAAGGCGCGCCAAGCTGTGCGACGTTTTAAAATTCATACCACATTCTAGACCGTGGGCCAGCGAGAGGGGGGAGGGAGTTTACCCCTCGTTGGCCCACTGTCTGTTCGGACCCTCTGGGGATGAAAAAAAATAACCACAGCGTGCCGTCCAGGTTCTTCTTGTCATTCAGCGCGTCTCAAACTGCGCTGCGCTAAAGAAAAATGTCATATAAATGTCTAGACTTTGCCAAATTTCTGTTGATAAATACAGAATTTACTACGTACATTTTCTCAAATTCTTCACAGAATTTTGATCGCAGTTCAACATATGCTGTGCCTGAAAATGTCGATGAAAAATATCTGTAAGTTTTCTTCATGATGTTTAGGATCTAAAAGAACTGAAATTTATTACAGAGTGAGAGTATCAAAGGAAAAGTAAACATATTGTCCGGAAGTTTGGGTGGAGAACCGTAAACTTCTTCTCTTTTCGCTCCATGAATAGGTTTTAAGCATTAAAAAAGAGATGCAAGGGTATATCAATGGTACATTTGCTTGATGTGCCGCGCGCCACGGCACGCTGTGGCGCAGCGGGCGGCCGGCCAGCATGAAACGCGCATTGGCGCCTACAAACCTAAAGGGATACTTCAAGCATTGCGCAATGCGTGAAGTATTCCTGTTAGGTTTGTAGGCGCCAATGCGCGTATAATAAATATATTGTCTGATAGTTTGTGTGGAGAACCGTAAACTTCTTCTCTTATCGCTCCATGAATAGTTTCTAAGAATTAAACAAGAGATGCAGGGATATATCTTTTGATTCTCGGACAAATTTTTAGTTTTCTCAAGAAGATCAGGAGAAAAACAAGAGGCACTTCAAGGTTTGCACCAGGGGGTTTTTCCCTTCAAAATCAGGGAAAATCGCTTAATTTAAGAAAGGTCTCATACTTTTTGGACTATACATGCGTCGAGAGAGGAAATCTTGCAACTCTCGAATTTTCTTGTACCGTTTTTCCTCAGCACGGCGGAACTTCTCGCATCCACAGCGATCCATTCCTGGTCTTAGCTTCGTCGTTCCGCTCACTCGGAAACGAGACCTCAGAACCTAATCTCACCATTTTCGACTAAACTTTTGTTTCTTTATTTTATTCATTTACTTTTTATTTTATTTTTATATCAACTTCCTCGGATTTGTTCAGGCCCTTCCCTTGTTTCCTGGGTTGCCGCATTAACGCTTCCTTTCTAATCCTCCTCCTCCCCTCTCCTACTCCGCTGCGGACGACGCGCGACGTAGCATTGCAGTTCTGCTTCCTCTTGTTTTCGACCCCGATTTTTCCGCTTTAATTCTTTCCAGTCGGGTTCGTATTACTTTCCACTCGAATCTTTTGGCTTTTACATTGTTCGCCATAAAACGGGAGTAATCGTCATTAACTTTTGTTCCATTGCCCGCTTCGGTTTAAGAGATGTGTCTGCAGCGGGCCGATTGTTGAAATTGATAGACAAAGAAGACAAAAAGGATTCTATCGGTAGAAGTAGGCGATTTCAATGGACAAAAAAGGCAGGTAATAGACTAACTAACCGTCCTGGTCACATTTACATCAATTTTTAGGAGTTGTGTTCTGCGTATTCATATTTCTAGAAACGTGTATCCGAATGAAAAGTTTAAAGGCTAATTTTAGAGCAATTTAAAGGAGCTAAAGAAATCAGGCAGCTGAAGGCTAATTTCCAAAGCTGCTTTCAGTTTTCAAAAAACATTTTTCAGGATTTCATTGAATATTTTTTCTACGTGACCTATTAATAGAAATATTGGAGTGAGAACTGGACTGGAATTTCAGTCTAGTGCATATTTTGCTCGCAGAGAACCTACAAATAAATGAAATCCACTTTGCAAAAGCGGATTTAGAAAGAGCATTTGATTTTAGAGTTTTAAGCAAAAAGGGTAGACTCTGGTGTGCCCTTTTATCACTCAGGTTTTTTAGGGGGCAAAATAAAATCCGAGGTGGAACGAATGCTGAATTTCACTCCAATATTTCTCACTGGGAGCAAAGAGGTAATGGGTTATGTTTTCCCACCCTTTTCAGCGTCATTTCTCCCAATTCCGTCAACAGTATATTTATAAATCCCAGGTATAAGACACAAGTTAGGTACATACCTAATCTCGCTGCAATATTGCGACGAGAAATACTATGTTGCAGTAATACCTCGCAATTTCCGAACGAGCGTCATGGATTGCGGCAGAATTGAACCGTAACCGGAAATGACAGAACCGGTTCCAAAGATATATCCCCGTCGAGATGGAACAGCGAGAGAATCGGAGTTGACTTGGACGAGGAGGAAGACTCGAGCGAAAGGAACTCGAGGAAACGGTCCCAAATTGGCGGAAAGTCAACAGCAATAAAGTGTGTGTCGGGTGAAAAATACGCAGTCATAGCCGGCATGATGTTGTTCTCAAAAATTCATCGGCGCCCGTTGGCAAGCACAATAAACCGGGGCCGGTCTCAGCGCTGTTTCTCTCCGATAAATTATGGGCGCGCGTCTGTTTCGTCACACTGTAATCACCCGCCCGGATTGCCCGGAGGAAAACTGGGAAACTGGGTCCTTGTTCCCCTTTTCTCACCTTGCTTTTTCGCCCGGTTAACTTCGCTTATTGCATCGGCCCCAGAGTCCAATGCTCTTGTGCTGAGGAAGAACGCCGTATGAACATTCGTGCGTCGCCAAATTTCTCTTGGTAAATTACGAATTTTCAGGAAAACTTGTGAACGCATTTTCCGTCCAATTTTCCAGAGGATTTTCTTCGCAATGTGATCCAAAGTATCCAGGAATTTCAAGTGGAGATATTCATTGTTTATTTCGAAAATTAATATTTTAAGATGGGAAATTTGGCACTCGGAAGTTCATACGGTGTTTTTCTTTAGCACGGCAGAATGTTGCGTCGTCGGATTCGACATCAAGAGGCCTGTAATTTTCGTCCTCGTAAAAACTTTTAAAATACATCGCGAATTAAAGTCTCATATGAGACAGTTTTAGTTTTTAAGCTGTTTAATCTAGCAAGCTCGTTCAGTTTGGTTGCAAGTCGTACACTTGGATGAAATATTGCCATAACCTTCTAAAACCGGAAATTCCACAATTTATTTTGCTTCAGTCCTGAGTCTAACTTTCGAGTCATGTTCTTTTACACCAGTATATTTAGAGAGTTATTTGATATTTGGCAACTACATCCATGCATCTTCGTCCCGGCGTCTAGTTTTCACGGATCCATACTGATGCCAAATGGTTTGTAACGTCTCGAACAACCATTTAATGAAAAGTCATTTAACCAAATTTCTCAAATGTATATAAAATTAAATTTAAAATCATCATCACGCGGAACTGAATCATGTTTTATAAAAATTACTCGAGCATTTATAATTCTACTCAGTGGAAAACCATCTTTCTTTCTTGCCCCGTTCTTAATTGTCAGAAACAAAATATTCGTGTAGAAATTGTATCTAAATCCCAGAAAATTAAGGAGCGAAAACACCGTGAAAATGCCAATCGCTCATCAAAATTTCATGAAGCTTCAGGTTTAAATTACTTGTAGACGAAAGAAGGATTGTCTAATGAAAGAATAATCTTGGAAATGTTAAAAATTTCCTCGGCCGACTTCCCAGAACAATCGACCTTCGCCCGATAAATTAGATTGAAAAATGAAACTCGATCGAAGCGGAGCACAAATCACGCGTTGAAACGACTCCTCGGCTGTGCTGCGAAGATCTTAAAATGATAATTAAGTAGTCCGCAATGGATTCCGTTTCGCTTTAAGTCGTTTATTTTTCGCTCGGCGACGGAGGTATGAATCGGAACGAAGTCGATTGCTAGAAAAACTCAATTAGACAAACTCTTTTAAAATAACGACCGAGAGGGGGGAGGGGGTAAATTGCGCGCTGAATCGAGGGACTAAGAAAGGGGAAAAAAACGATGAAAAGAGACTGGATAAAAGGACGGGGAAAAGAAGCAAAACAAACAATGAAGTGATTATCTGCGAAACGAATGATTGCTTTAATCAACCCGGTGTTTAATAACCTGCGCCGTCGATTCTGCCTTCGCTTTTTGCAACCACGGACCAGGCGAATTCTAAATCTCCTTTTTTTGTCATGGGAACGGAGTTCCCCATGATATTACAATCGTTCCGTTGCTGTCGCTATGGGATTCCCTATGCCTCTGCGACCTTGAGCGTTTCGCCCAGTCTTCGATTTTTGGTTGATTTTCCGATGTATCAAAAACCGTTGTATTTTTTAGCCAATCATGTCTCTACGTCAAGTTGTGTTGATTTCTAAAATTCGCTTTCAGCGAGTTTTTTTCCACCTTGAGATGTCGTGTCTGACTGGTAAATCTGCGCAGAACCACGAAGTTCCGATTTTAGGCAAATTCTTTTTTTTGGGAGGTTCCGATTGGTTATTTTTCGCCATCAGTTTTCTGTTCGTTGGTGCAAAAGATCGCCTACCTCGTTGCTCTTGATAAGCCGCCATTATCCCACCTCAAATTTTAAACATAGATATAAAGAAATAAAAACCATCGTACAAGGTGGAAAATTGCTCTGGAGGACCCGTTACGCATATATGAGCCAAAATCAGAACTCGATTGATGGATTTAATCCATGAATACAGAAATATTGCCTCAGCTTACTGCCGCGATCGCAAATGCATACTGAGATGAACCTTGTGACATATGACAGCATAGGTAAACAATGTCTCACAGAGTAATGCGGTTAATCCGTTGTCTCTTATGACGCCAATGGCCGAACTGCCGAAATCTCAAGGTCGTCTTTGTGAAGCCCCGCTCAGCGTCCGAGATCACTTAACTGTTTTCTTTTCTCCCATTGCTTCCGAACGGCGAGATGGCTCAGTCAGCAGAGATACCATTCTGACTATGGGAAAATGTCACTTTTCGTGCGAGCGGGGGTTCGAATCTCGCAGGGGACAGTTAATTTTTACTGGTTGTATTGAATGTTTTAGACCAATCATCAAACAATAATTAATACTTGGCAACTTAGGAAGCACATAGGTCCTTTATGATGCGTATTCAGGCATATGTGTAGAGTAAAAATATCATACGTAGGGTGTCCCAAAAGTACCGGGACTGGTTCTGTAACTTCAAAAGTAAGATAGATACAGACATGATTTTGGTCTCATTTTAAAGATCAACTCAATACCTATCGATTAAAACCAAGATCAGCTCAATCGGATAAAAATTGACCGAGTTATGACAATTTGAAATTAGTGAGGAAAGTTTACCCCTACGGTTTTTAGGAAGATTTTTCGCTTACCAGGATTCAAAAAGTTAATATTCGTATCCACTTTCCTCCGAATCTTCCATAACTTCCTTTTGCTTTTCAAAGTACCGTCCATCAAACCGGATGCACTTTTTCATGCGCTCTTTCCACTTATCCAACATTGTTTTCCTGAATTCTTCCTCTGGGATGGCGTTGAAAAAGTTTTGAATTGCATTCTGGATTTCGGTCTTCGATTCGAATCTTCGTCCGCGAAGCTCCTTTTTAAGCGTAGGAAACATCCAAAAATCACATGGAGCCAAGTCAGGGCTGTAAGGGGGATGAGGGATTGTTTCAACTCCATTTTTACTCATAAATTCACGTGTTAAGCTCGATGTGTGAGGCCGCGCTTGTCTTGATGGAGTATCCACGAAGCTTTCAAGTCCGACCGTTTCCGGGAAATGTGCATTCTCAACTCCTTTAGCACTTTGCAATAATACGCACTGTCAACTGTTGTGTTTGGTGGTACAAAATGTTGATAAATGACACCTCGAAAATAAAAAAACACAATAAGCATCACTTTATAGGCCGTCTTTTCGATTTACGGCGATGAAGAATCTTCCTTAAAAACCGTAGGCGTAAACTTTCCTCGCTGATTTCAAATTGCCATAACTCGGTCAATTTTTATCCGATTGAGCTGATCTTGGTTTTAATCGATAGGTATTGAGTTGATCTTTAAAATGAGATCAAGATCATGTCTGTATCTATCTTACTTTCGAAGTTACAGAACAAGTCCCGGTGCTTTTGGGACACCTTATGTATACTTTACGCCGAATAAGCGAACCTGAAACTTAAATGCGTTAACTTCCGAAAACCATATATAATCCAACGAAAATAAATAATTGGTACATAACAGCTTTCTTGTATGCAAAGAAAATAATTAAAAATGTTAAAAAAGAGATGTCAACACAAAATTACATAGCCCCTTCAATTCAGAAGATACTACAAACGAACTGTACCTGAACATTTTCATATCCCAGAAGTTAACGTTCCCATGACGAATATTGCTATCGCTAGCGATTGCAAAATCCAACTTGTTTGCCTTTCAAATGGGATCGAGTTGAGCAGAGAGGAGTTGAATTTTTTTTTTGTGGAAAACCTTAGGTTTGCTTGGTGAGGAAGCTCTCTTTTTTTTATTTTTCACGAAAAATAGTTTTGTTTCAAAATTTTAATTTCAAAGAACTATAGGACCTTCGTTCATCATTGACCTTGAATGTCAAATTTGCTGCCAAAATGAATATTTTTCAAGTATTTAATAACTCGGTCCTTTTCCTCTAAATGCAAATCGAGCCCTATCAATTTGCAGAAAGGAAACTAATGCTCTGTTGGTTCGCTTTCTGATTTTCTTGCGATTAAATCAATTCTGGGAAAGGAACTAACCACTCATCGATGCTTTCAGAATAGTTCTTTGCAATTAATGATTACTTCCCTCGTTTGTGCAAAACCGTGGTTTTTTACTGCACAACTAAGTCTAATTACGCATTAGAAGTCACCCAGTATCACGTATGATTCGATACTAATGAATACTTTGTATGTTACGTGGAGGCGCAAAGGTATACCATTATGAGCTGCTCCTTAAAGGTCTATCGTTGAAATTATACTTTTTATTGAGAAATGAATTGAACCTATCTTTATTTAGAGGTGTAAGTCTATTTCAATGTTGCAAATCCCCAATAGCAGTTCATAGTTTATTTTTATGAGGGTAAACTAAGTAAACTGAGTATATTTTCAAGGAGTAATACAGCTTTGTTTCTTACAACCAACTTTCAAGGGAGAATTTTTTGGTATTTCATCTTTCCAAACACAAACTGTTCAAAGAAATATTGTATATTTTCTGAAAATTTAAGCTTTTATAAACACAAACAAATGAGAAGCCAAGGCGATGTAAAGTTATATTCATTATTGTGCTTAAAGCCTCAGCATAATAATTTTGTAGAGTGTATTTTTTAGCTTTGAAAATGAATACCCCAAAGAGGAAGTTTTTAGATAACCTTATCAATATACTTTACATAGCTTTGGTTATATTTTCACATTCAACATAGCAGTAAAATTTCACGAAGAAATTATATTTCATGCTTGTGCAAAAGTTGTCCAAAATTCATAAAAGAATATTCCAAAAATTATGACTCTTTTCTCATCGGCAGATGATGAAAATTTAGACCGTCGCCACAGCTTCGTGATGTTGAAAGAGGTCTACCGCCTCTAAGCCGCTGGTTTCATTACTACTTCCGGATAGAAGGTTCGAAAGCATTAAGAGCGGCTTGGGTGATATTTTCTCCGCTCTGTACCTCCTTTCACCAGGAAAATTCATCGCGGTAATCCTTTACCCTGACTCATAAAAATTTAAAAAAGTAATATCATCCGATGGTAAATAAACATGCCTTAGAAGTTACTCCCTACCAATTTTACGGTATGAAAGTTGTTTAAAAGCTTTCAAAAAAGGAGTTTGGAGGTTTTATAATGGAAGATCGTCATTACGACGCTTAACTTACTCTTTAATTTGGCATGGGCGTGGAGTTGCCCAAGGGTGCCGAGTTGTTCATGAAAAAGCCATAGTTTTCAGTTATTGTGATAGTTTGCACCTGGCATAAAATTTGGAGATAAAATTGTTTGGTTCACGTAGTCTCTTGCAGGTGGGGTGCGGGATTTTAGGTCAGATATTTTTCGCAAAAGTGAAAAATTTGTCTGGTAGGTAACAAGACAGGATAATAATTAGTGTATCGTAAGGCATTTTTCCACCTCATAATTTCACGAAAGACAGGCTAAACAAAAATTTTCGAAAATCAACTTGTAAAAGAAAAATCAACCTTTCTTGCTTCTATTAGATCACACGAATTCAAACTCCTTGCTCGCAATAAAAGCAAAATCATTGTCGATTAACTCCTGCTACTAAAATGAAATTGGCAAGTAGCCATGTTTTAGTTTCATAAAAAAGTCCCTCCTCCCCAACCACATATAGTCTTGTTGCAAAAGGTCAAGTGCTCTGCAAAAAGTATTCCATCGTACAAATTTTTGCCATTGGTGAATTGTTCAATTCGGTCAATTTTTTGGCCAGCGGAAGCTTGATTTTACCATGACGAAAAGTATAAATTACTCTTTCATCGGCTCAATTTAAGCATTTTATACGTATTCATTTTATTCAACGTAAAATTGTGGCGTTGAAACATGTATTGTGATGCTTTTTTTTATCTAGTCTCGGCTGATAATTGAAATTGATAGACAGAGAAGATAAAGGGGAAATGGAGCGGTTATATCGGAGGAAGCGGGTGGGTGCAATAGACAAAGGGGATATGAGTGATAGACTAACTAACGGTAACCCAAAAAAGACCGTATGGTAGTTAATAACTCTCCGCCTTATAGTCTGTAAGAATCATCCGTGCTGACCAATAGGATCGCTTCCTTTTCCCTTTGTCTCATATGTCCATAGCTGTGTCTATCAATTATACAAAACACTGATATAATACCAGTAAAATGTCATTTTAAAACTAAGGGCTGCAGCAAGCGGATTCGCTGAAATTGAACGGAGTTCGTTAAACCCCTTCAATTGGCCAGATAGGCAATGTCGCAGGCAGAGGAGCACGAATAGTTATCTCATACAGCCTGATCGTTGAAATTTGGTGTTCGTTCTCCGGATAAGACGAGACTAAGAAGAAATTATGCATTGATCGGCTTTGTTTGTTTCAATAGCTGATGGTCCATTTTCAACGGTGAAAACTGATATCTCTTTTTCAAACAATAAAATTTGCTCACATGTGGAAAATTCAGAGATTTTTCGCCAAAATGACGACACTGGCTCTCACTCTAACCCACTTAGTTGTTCTCGAACAATCAATAGATCGCAGTTTACAGAGCAATCACTAAATCAGTTTATTCGGTAGTATTTAATAGTTAATTCGACTCTTTCAAACTGCCCCGCTGTTTTTACGGTGTTCGTGCTGAGCTCGGCTTTTTGTGCGGACTCGAGACCCCGTTGAAAGCGGTGTTTAATCTAACCGTTTGTTTTGAATGCACCTCCTCTCCCCCTATTCCCGCACCCAGCTCTCTCCGCCGTGAAATCTTTTTAAAATGCGTAACTTTTCCACTTATTACTTACGCTTTTCCGGATTTTGTCGAGGAAAAATAAACGTTCTTAGAACGGTGAGTTGTAGATTAAAACTTGTTTAACCTGCGCTTTAGAAAAATAAAAAATGAAACGGGGGGATAATCAAAGGTGCTAAATTTTTTCCCGAGTCGACGGTGACAGTTAAAAAAACATATTCGCTTTGCGACATTTGGATTGCATTTTGCAAAAAGGAACCACTAGCATTGCAATGATGCTAAGATTGTGCAACTTCATCTTTTGCAATAAAATTGCGGAAATCGTGAAAAACTATGAAATTTAGATAGTAATTTTTCTCGTAAATTTATTGTTTTTAGCGAGTAAAATAGAAACTAATAATGTATAATCGGATTTTTCCTCCAAGCCAAAAGAAGTTGCACAATCTTAGCAACATTGCAATGCTAGTGGTTCCTTTTTGCAAAATGCAATCCATTTAAGACTGTTTGTTACATGAAATTTACTTAGAGGAAAACCGACGAATGTTATTTCTTTAATTTCACTGATTTGTCCATGTTTTGTAGAGTTCTTTATAAATTTCGAACGCTGCGATTCATTGAGTTTTGCTTTAAAAAATACAAAAAAATTGACGATGTTGCACTCCCGAATTTGAGGTACTTGTTTTGCAACATTAATTATCGAAATTTAACAGTGGGCAGGAATGGTATCATGGTGCACGGAGCAAATTATTCTGGCAGAGCGATGTTTGTCAAGCTGGGTAACTGAGTCAGTTTCTGAGTTTACTTTTAAGGAATTCTTAATCGTGTCTTTAAACATTTTTGCAAGCGGCTTGGTTAAATTTTGTTTTAATGGAGGCATGCAGTTGAATTTTTAACAATGCCGTGGTAATGTTTAGTGTGCAATTTGACTTAAGTATATCATGGTTTCTTTATGATCGGGAAGTTTGAATGTACAAGGTCTGTTAGATAAGGAACCGGATTTTAGTAATGACTAGCCCATTTTGAGTCCAAATTAGGTTTCCATGAACTTTTCTGATAGCTGATAACATATTAAAGAACGTTAGATTCACAGATTTTTTTTATTTTGATCAGTGCTCATTCTGTGTCACCTTGAATACGAGGAAGTCAGGTGCGTCCCACGATTTTCATCATGCGATCACTGATAGAGCAAAGGTTTAACATTAATTTTTTTTAAAACTCAGTATACCTTCTAACAAAACTTTTGGTATGCTAAGTAAAGTTTACTGAGATCATTTTATGATTTGTTCTCAGTGTTTTCAGTGGTCTTAAACGGTTCAAAACTGGTCAGGAGTCCGTCGCATATGAGGAGCACGGCAATCGACCATCAACAGTAACTGATATTTGCCACGTGGAAGAAATGCGGGCAAAAGTGCTCGAAAGTGGTCCGTTCGAGCTCCCTGAGCATTTCTGAGGGCTCTCCATCTCCACATGCAATTTTGATAGAATATATAGACATGCATCGAGTTTCAGCTAAACTTGTCCAGCGATTGTTGTTCGTTCCACAAAAATCCAACTTTATGTCAATTTCCCTTGAGCTTCTTGAACGTTCTAACAATGATCCTACATTTTTGGATACGATATTTTCCGGTGACAAAACTTTGGTGCACGGCTACGATATGTAGACAAAACTTCAATCATTCATGTGGGTTGAAAGGTAGTGCAAGACCGAAAAATGAGCGATAAGTTTGAACAAACGTGGAAATTGCAGAACACCTATGAGGCTGCCTTACTTCAAGCCACGTGCCAACAAAGCTAACTAAGATTTTTCAAATTTGTGAATGTAGCGTTCTCAAATATATTTTCAGCTCTCAGGAAAGTCGAATAAAACCTAATTCGGACGCACGATGAGCTAGTTATCTCCAAAATCCGGTTTATTATCTAATAGACCTCGCATGCATAAAAAAACATAAAAAGAAAAATATCTATCTGAAAAGAAAAAAATATGACAAAGTTGAGCAAAATTGGATTTGTGAATTTAGTTTATTTTTTTTTCATATGAATATCGGGAAAGAATGAATATCTTGGTTTGGTATTACTTCCAATACGTAATTGTCTTCGTAGTTGGTGCGTATCGTCTTCTACCTGACATTTTGATGAGAATCATGCACCATAATGCTTACATTGGCACCATGAGAAATCAATATTTTCCTCGCTCTGTCTGAAGTTTGCACAAGACCCATTCAAGTCTGGATCTTAAGTCTTGCTCGACAAGTCTCAGCCTCAGCCGGGACATAACCCACCCTCCAGATCGCCGTAAGTCCGCGCCTCAAAGTGGCCGCCGCTGCTGACGACGTCGACGTCAAACGGAATATTTTTCCGGGACTTTGAGCGATGATGCGCCGCAGACTGCGGAAAGAACAAAGGTCCCGCGTCCTCAAATTAATCCGCCAACTATCCTGACGATAATTCAATTGTCGGGAGTGTTGAAAGCGCCCCGAACGTAAATTATTTTATTCACCTGAGAGATGAAACCGGCGAAACTTTTGCTCTTACACCGCCCCCGCCCCCTCCCCCTCGCTCTCTTTGTGGTGTCGGATCTCACCCCCTCCTCACCTACACCTCGACCGCCCCCTCTCCCGATTCGCCGCCCCGCCACCCGGAACACGTCACATGCAGTCTTTATAAAGTTAATTTGATCTGAAGATTAATAGCCATTGACGAGATCAGATTAAAGTTTCCTCGCATTAAAACTTTATCGTGCTTCCTTCGAGGCTTTGCCCGGCCGGACCCGGGATCCGGTCGCTTTTTCCTCCGCGATCTCATCCCTGACGGCCGTGAAGTCTTATCGATGAATCCCTTTCTCGCTCGGAGTAAGACTATTATGTATTGCGTCCATAATCGCAAAGAGAGGATGCATCACTACTTTTTTCTCTTGACCTCTATACTTGTTTCTTTCTCCGTTCATTTCCTAATTTTTGGTTTCATGTTCTAAAATTTGAGGTACTAGCAAACATATTTGGTTAAATTTCCTTAAAGTTAGAAACATAAAGACAGCAAGAGCGAGAAAGAAAGAGGGGGAGAGAGAGGAAGAGAGAGAGAGCTTGTCCTACGTCAGCACAAGAAAAATACACATACGGATTACATTTTGCAATAAGGAACCACTATTTCTGGGCCATTTTAGAAACAATATACATGCCATTGGTATTCCAATGCAGATATGTGCTTCTATGGGAGAGCCAGAGATAGTGGCTCCTGATAGCAAAATGTAACCCATATGAGCTTAATCCATGGAATATTTAAAAATTTTCACAGATACTTCACATGTATACAGATAGACTAAGAAGATTTCCCTGTAAATTTACATACATTTTGATGCCCATCAGATTATAATTTTTTCCCTGGAAAAGTTGCTTGTCCATTTACTCAAAAATACATTATCTTCGACATTACTAAAACGTTGTAATGGGGCTCGAAGCTAGGCTCGAACTAAAGCACCCCGTTGTATGTTTCCTCATCAACATTTTACATATAAAATGATTCACACAGCGGACAGTTCGGAAACGAGCTCCTGAGGAGGAAATAAATATTCAAAATTAACATGTGTTAAATGTCAAAGATACAAGAGACTTTACGTGTATGATTTTGATTTATGCTTCATTTGATCAGAGTTAAGTTTGCATGTTAATATCTCGTGTGAGAGTTGCTTCCGGAATTACCGTTGCGTGAACCGCCTTCTACGTTAAATTCTGCGGTGGAAACACGTAACGTGGTACCTCAACTAGAGTACATTTCGCAGAAAGGAATTATTGTGTCTTGCTCATGTTAGAAATTTTTGCAATTGGTTTTTCCATATAAAGAGTCGCTTTTTCAGATGAGCCAAAAGTAGAGGCTCTTTATTAAATAATTTAGTCCGACCCTGACTTTGTTCAGTGACCTGACTTACATTCTTACCTCCTTTCCTGCCTTACGGATTCATGCAAAATGTGGCCTCAATAAAACCTCCCATCGCACATTTCGGCAACACGAGAAAAAGTTTGAGTCTAACCTCAAAGCCAAATCGAATTTTTCACTCTCGACTGTATCACAAACTCGTTAAAGTGATTCGACGCCCCGATTTCGTGGTGGCGTCGATAAAAATTTTAAAGGCAGTTTAGAAGTTTGCCCGAGAAACGGCTCAAGAATTGCGACGAAAAACGAGGGCAATATATCTTCGAAAAGCTCTAGCTACACTTTGAGGTGAGTCCTCTCGTCCATATAACTCCATACTCTCCAGGGCCCATGTGAAAATGGATTTACGTCCTTCCATCAGTGGAGCCAAGATATGGGGCGCAAACCGGGTCGTTCCGCTGAGAATCCTATGAATTTCAAAATCTTCTCGCGTGCATTTTTGTCACCTTGAGCATTCCTCGTTTCGGTCTGAGGTGCGGTACATCCTTGTCTTAAACTTACGAGAAAAGCAGGGTTGCCACAGTCAGGGAATCCCGGGAAAACCGGGGAATGTCAGGGCATTTTAAAAAGTCAAGGAAAACTATGAAACAGTTAGGGAAAATGATAAACGTGTCAGGGAAAAATTGTTAATTCACCTTTATCTGCCTTTGAGAATGGGTTTGACGTTTTGAACAACAATTTTTGCCCGAAAACTATTTCAAATTCTGTCATTTTAACCATCCGGCTTATCTTCAACTGGCGGGGAATTTTACTCAAATGTGTCAGGAAAACCAGGAAAATGTCAGGGAATTTCATCTTCCAAATGCTGGGGCAATCCTGGAGATGCTGTAGCGCCAAGTCTTCCTGACAAAATTTCGGTGAACTGCCTGGACATAAAGGAAACCTCAGTCACGCGAACTAGTAGGCGCTTTCCGGCTCCAAGAACTGAACTCTCGGTCACGCGAGTCAATTTTCTCAGTTGACTGAATCAAACTGAGTTCGATGAAACGTTGGTTTAGTTTAACTAAGCCAAGTTTCGGTCGCCGTATAAGCAACGAATTCAACAATGTCGATTTCGCACCAGTTTTGTTCCTCTTGACAACGATGTCATGAGATGATGAGTTGTTACGTATCAAATTCTTACGATGAAAAAGTAATAACTAAAAACATCGCCTCAATTCTGTAAACTTCGTTTCCCGCAAAAATGATTGATTATCGTGGAGGGTTTTCTCGAAACGCATGTGAATGCACACGTTGATACACGCTCGTGCGCTCAGGGTACACTCATGGCGAGGCGTGAATGATCGATTATCAATATTTCTCCATTCGAAGCTATGGTAAAGAATCGATTGTTAAGGTGTTCGTTGTGAACACCGTGTTTATCGATTCTTTTTCATAGGTTTAAATAACAGATCAATCGATGTATTGCAAGTCACGCCATGTCACTGGGTACACTGTTTGCAAGCATCCAGATTCTGGCCGCAAAAATTACTCCATTTTTTCATGAGATTTACGTTTCGTCCATACCTGCACAGATCCACGACCATCACAATGTTACCATCCGGTGCATAAAAATACTAAAATTCCACAATTCGAAGGTGAAATTTTAGAGAGCCGTCTAAAAATTAGCGAAGACAAAATTGGAATTGCTGAAGCCAAGTTAAGTCAAATCGTACAAGTTTGCATGATTTTTGTATTGCGGGCTCCTAATTTGAAAATTATTTTTTACTTTTATGAGATATTTTTTGGTATTACTTTTTTATCATTTCGTGTATATATTTTAACGGTTTTGATATTCCTCCGGTTCCAGCTCCACCTGTAAAATGCTCCGCTTTCATGTCCAATTCCAGTTCCGGCTTCAACTCCAAACCCAAAAGACGGTCCCGCTGGTTCCTCCTTCTCTATGCAAATTATAGTCTCGAATATAAAAGACCTATGCACTGGTTTCCATTGGCAATTTCGATAGGGTAGCATACCTCGTGGTTCTTTATTTTGTACACCCTGTCCAGTAGTCCATCTACAAAACGTAGAAGTCTAAAGTGGTTCCATTGGTTCTTTCGTTAATTTTACTTTGAAAAACACCCTCATGTATGGTAATGTAACGAAATGCAAATCGTTTGCAGTCTCGTTCAAAACTTCATGCCCGACCTTTCCGAACGGATCGTTGCACTGTATGCGCGCTGTTGCGAGATAGTGCTAAAAATCAGACTTTTCTCATTTTAAAACCGTGTAACATATTTATTACACAACCTGGCAGCCTTGTCGGCGGGCGGACGGTTATGGAGACCGTCATGAAAAATTTTGCACGGAATTAAAAGGGATTATTCATACGTCCTCCGTCGATTTACGGTTGCCGCACGTTGGCCGGCCTCTTTCGAGGCTAATTTAATGGACGCCCGCTTGGATTCCTGGTGAATATTTCATACGCCGCGAGGAAATGCGCCCTCAAATGAATCGGGCTGTACGGTTACCGGGAAATCCGGGTCTGCTTTTTGGCAACCCTCGCTCTAATTGCATCCGATGCTTCCTCTTGCTTACCACTGTGGTCAAAATGGCAAGTGTTACAGTGTCCTCAGAACAGAGCTAACACTGAGGTCAGCGCCAAAGAACAATCAAATTAATGTCAAAAAATACTGAAACCATACTGCCGTGCTAAGGAGAACGCCGTATGAACATTCGAGAGTTGCCAAATTTACTTCGATAAAATGTTTATTTTTGAGGAAAGTTATGAATATTTTTCATATTTCTATTTTTTTAGTGAAATTTTAGCACAGTTGGCAACTTGCAATAAGTGTAGGTGGGAGAAGATGTCAGGAACAGACTAGAATCGATGGGACACCCAAGTCAAAGCGGTCGAAAGTAAAAATATCAAAGAAGTTAGGGGCAAGAAATAAAGAATGGCAGACTGCTGTGTGTGGCGGACAGGCAGAAACTACTGAAAGAGGTGACCACAATATCTAGAAGTGGCCTTTGAAAAGATCAAACAGGCCTCTCGTGCTTTCTATATAAAGATTCTTTTTACACAGTATGTCTGTTGCAAAATCAGCTACGTTGGAGATTAGAATCTTTTCGTTTGAAAAATGGCTATAAAATCACGAAGATCGGCGAATTGACAAATAAATTTCTGGCATTCACGCCTTCCTTATTAGTTTGTGTGGCCTGCTGATCATCAGGGCTTTGCTGCCCTGAAGTATAACTGCCCCATTTGGTTGCCTACATTGTCTTTTCCCGGTGGAAGGAACGTAAATTTACTCCAAAGCTCCAAAATTGATTCTAACAATTCAATTGTTTACAAGAACTTGACCAAGTATGGCTGGTTTTTTCCGTGCGATAAAAATAAGTCTGTGAAATTGTCGATTGAAAGTCTCCATAAGCTTTCTAGTAACAGTACAATTTCTGAATGGAAAGTTACTATTGCTGAATTGTAGTTAAGGTTTTTTGTATGGAAAACGACAATATGTATTCGTCATCGAACTTGCTGATTGTGCTTGATGCGAGAGGAATTATTTTGGAATACCCTCTCTGTTTTCCGATAAAATGGACTACATTTTGCAATGAAGAACCACTATTTCTGGCTCATTTTAGAGACAACATACACGTCATTGGTTTCTCTATGCAGAAAGGTGCTTTTGTGGAAGAGCCAGAGAAAGTGGCTCCTTATTGCAAAATGTAATCCAAGTATAACTAGCATTTAATGGAAGAAATTCAGACCCTTAATGATAAAACAAAAAAACTTCTCCTAAAAGAGAGAGATAGTCAGATGTAGGTAATCAGGGTTGAGGGTGAAGACTTTCCTGTTAGTGCAAATGTATGATCCCTGTAGTTCCCTTTCAAACCAAACCGTAGATTTTCAATTCACAGGAGCAGAGGAATGTGTGTGCTGAGAGAACATTACACCTTCCTGCTCTTCAAGTTTCTCCTGGGAATTTGAGACCCTGCCTGTCGATAGAAATAACGATGTAATAAGAGGATTCAAAGTTACAGAACCTGTCCGTCAATTTGAAAGCACAAGACATTTATCTTGGGTTCAAAGTTTCCCCTCTCAAATATTTCTTGTTCATTGTTTACTTTTTTTAAGCGCTTTTATTCCTTGCAAATCTCTTAATGTGAATCTCGTTAAAATCAAATATTTTATACCGTTATTAACGAGAATATTAATTTCAATACTACCGCTAAACTTATCTTATATTTAGAGGATTTTTATTTTGATATAATAATAGTCTATGTTTATATTAAGAAGGTTTCATGAAACGGTCCGAAAATTCTTTAAGAGTGCCGAGAGATGTTTAGCACTGGAGACTGTCCCATTTTCTAATAAGCCAGGTTTTCATTCATCATTACTCAAATTTTAAGGTGAACTGTGAACGGTTAAGAAGAGTAACGCAAATGAAGAAAACTTTACAGTTCAGTTACCTGGAACTTATGAACAAAGAACCTATTTTACTTTTTACAAATCAACAATAAATTAAAATAGGTTGCCGAAAATAGTACATTTTCGAATTGTATATAGCCACCCTAATGTATCCTTTAATTGTATTATTTTTGGTAGATATTGAAACGCCCATGAACAACTTCCAAATCCATTAGAAAAAAAATTAATTTTTGGGAAATCCTCCACCATTAACATGCAAAATTTTAAATTCTGACGTGGCGGAATCCCCCCGATATTTTAGCGCTCTCAGTGCTATAAAAATACATTTAGGATTACTTCAGTGATCACTTACAACATGACATTAAGAAAAATTTGCAAGCCTGTGTTATTGGAACGGTTATTTCTGGGAACCAAACCGAAGAATTTACTCTGATAGCAAGTTAAATTAATTGCCTCCTCAAAAGCCAACTCTTCTCAATATTCTTCAGGAAGGTACTGTCGTGAGTTGGGACTGCGAGAGGGAGAGAAAACGCGAGAGAGCACAAAGGGAAGAGGAAAAGAAGGGTGCAGCGTAAGATGATACCTTAATGGGCATGAACCATAGCTTACTTTAAACAATAAACAATGATACGAACTGTTACGCCCTACGCAGCCGACGACAAACATTTAACTTCTCCCATCCCAAACGTTTTCACGGAGTTATTTTTTCCTTCTGAAAAAGGGGGGCTCATATCAATTCTGAGGCTTGCCCTCAATGGCATTTTCCACATTTACTGCAGGGAAACATCGCTTTCCTAAGATTATGATAGTGCATCATTATTCTCACACAATATTCTAAGTGTCAATCATAAGATCCTCTGGAGTTTCTGATTGGGCTAAATTATAAACTACGATTTTATCTGTAACAATTCCAAGTCGTTTGAAATGGTTAAGAAAAAAAAAACACCTTTTCAAATGACTGAGGCACAAACCGTAGCAATGATAAAACACAATCAATTTCCTACAGAGTATGACCAAAATATTTTAGTGATGCAATGTTGTCTGATTGTGATTTGGTCCATTTTTGTGTCTTCATTCGGAAATTCGCTTGCTCTATCTTCAAAAAGTTAAAGTAGAGAAATAATAATGCTACATACCGTATTCGATAGTGTTTCGATGTATCGTTTGGTTCAAAACAATAGAACATAGCCCCAAACAAAACAATTAGGGTTTAAGTTGGACAAGCTGAAAATGAGAAAATTCCTCACAATCTCACTTTGCATTGGCATTTGGTACTCGAAAGAATAAAAAATCTATTTCAAAAGACCCGTTCCCTCAGATTTCTGAATTGACTTTTGAGGCTATGCTTATGTTTTGAACCAATCGATATCGATACAATCTCACCCGTTTGATGTATCGAATACAATCTATTCAATTCGACAACAGTGCCTCATGACCAGTGAAGATTTTTGGTCCCTTAGAAGATAATTGACAATTCTATTCTCACTTGAGACCAGTTACTCACTTCGTAAAATGAGGCTATAATAAAAGCGACAAGACAACGTTCATCGTGCTGCGATTCCTCACCGCTGACCTGATGTTTTACACCTAGTTCTAAAGTCTTAACGATGGCAGCGCAACATCGGAGAGTTTGCACATTGTAGAGGCAACATCTTTCTCCTTGTTTAAACGAGCGCTCCTCTCGTTGCATTTCATTCATGCACCCTCATGCGGAAAAGAGAGAAGCACGGACGAGGAATCGCAAAAAATTCATGGACGATAACTCCGCTTCGGCCGCACTTAATTCAAAAGGATCCATCTCAACTACACAATTAGCCTTATCATGCATGTAGTCTTATGGTCCTTGGGGCTCATGTTAGGATCGAGATAGTTCCTTTGGTGCTAAATACGTCCGGTTTAATTAAAGGGCAACCCGCTAAACAATGCGTGCTCGGCGTGCTCCCGTCTCATAAAAATGATTAATCTCCCGGCTCGGATCCGAAAATCCGCTCGGGCGAAAATAAATTTCGCCAACGAGTGTCGCGCGACTCCGAAACTTAAAAAGTTATTGCTCGAGTTATTATTTCGCTGAAAATTATCCCCGGCTAACCCGCGGGCATTTGCATTTTGATGGCGCTAAAGATGCGATCAAATTATCGTTTGAAGTTCGAGAACGCGCTTGAGAAACCGCTCCCACAATAAGGAAAAATATGCACGGGGCAGTGTTGCGCGTTGCTGAGTGAAAATGCTGCTTTTCTGCAGCGGCGAGGCGTGGATGATCGATGCTTGATGTTTCCTCATTTGAAGCTGTGGTAAGGAATCGATTATGTAGGTGTTCGCTGCGAAACCCCTGTCTATCGATCCTTTCCCATAGGTTTAAAAGGCAGATCAGTAGATGTATCGTAAAGTACGCCACGCCACTGCTTTTGTGGGTAGAGTCAGTACCCATACGGAGGATACGGACGTGTCGAATTCTGCAGTGCTAAGGAAGAACGCCGTATAAGCCTTCAGACGTTGCCAAGTTTCCTTCGAAAAAAAACCGAATTTACTGAGTTAATTGTGAATATTTTTTTCCAAAATTTTTAGACAACTTTGTCCACAATTTCGTCTAAATTGTCTGAAAATTTCCAGGAAAAATACGAATAATCTCTCTCAAAAATGCATGTTTTATCCAGGGCAATTCGGCAACTCTCGAATGTTTATACGGCGTTCTTCTTTAGCACGGCAGAATTATGGAGTTCTTATGGCCCAAAAAGACGGTCAATCTTCTAACACTGAAAATGTCATTGCCAATCTTCAGATTCCAATATCAAACCATGATGGTCAAGAATATTCATGAATGAGCGTTGTTCCGCAAAAGTGAGTAAATGTATGCAAGAACTAAGTCAAATTCGTGCCTAACAAACGACGGGTTGTATAAGAAGTGCAATAATTTTAATAATTGAATAATTGACCTTCAGATAATTTGAATCCATAGGTTGGTTGCCTTAAATGACCCTGAAAGCTCTATAGCCTAATCTCAAAGTTACCGACATGCCCGTACTCTTTCTGCATAGGTATTTTATTTGGACTACATTTTGCAATTAGGAACTATAAATTTTGCCTCAGTATGAAAACAACATATGAACCATTAGTTTCTTTATGCACACACGTGCTTTTTCGGATGTCCAGAACTTATAGTTCCTAATTGCAAAGTTAACCATTTGTGGGTAACTAGACAAAGTATCATGTGAAGCACCACGTCATACGTGATGGGTTCAGGCAGAATGGTCCTTTAAGTTCGAAAAACTAAACATCAGATAACTGGATCACAGCTAGGAGGAGTTACTTTTGTATCATTTGGCTCACAAATACCCAAATTTTACAAAAGTTGACTCTTCACTAAGTTTCTAGCAGAATATACTCTATAAATTTCAAGTTTTAAGTTGGCCTATTTCTCCTCGAAGAAATAAAATAGCAGCAGAAATTTTGAGACTTTTTCATGGAGATAAATGGTTTCGCCTTTCGGTCATCGATATAGTTCCTTTCAACTTAAATACGTCCACTTCATCGAGCGTTGGGAATAATCAAACCAAATTGGAAACACCGCCACGTGGCAACTTTCCATTAAAATCAGATGGGTTTATTTATGAGCGGGATGGATTTTAACTGCGGCAAAAACGATCCGATACTCAAATGTGTTATCGTGTGCAAATTGTATAAACTTTTCAGTCGCTGTCTGCAGGAGTGCCGATTCTGGAATTAACGAGCAGACGGTTTTTCGACTCGAAACTCACTGGGCTCTAAGAATTATACTCATAAACACAATTGGATCTGGTCATAAATTCGAGTTGTAACGTCCTTTATCATATTCTCGCGGTTTTGTCGGCGGAATGTCGGTCGTATGAATGGTTTCTGATCATATCGTCGCACTTTAAATGCAACTTGGTGCTCTCTCAGAGCTTGATTCATGACAATTCCTGTCTGCATAAAATGATAAAAATGAAGTTCGCTCGCATATCTCTGTAAAGTATTGATATTTAAAGTTTCTTGCCCCCTGCACGCGAATGGAAGAAGAAAGGGATTTCAATTCTTTGTTCGATTTTTGTCACAATGAGTACGGACAGAAATAAATGTAGCGATGGAAACTGTATAATATACTCGAAGAATGACGCGGTTAACATGTGTGGAGGTGATTCCAACATTTGCGGAATTTTTGAGAGCTCCCGACCAACTTTTTCATCCCTGCGTTTTTGTGGAACACTTACCGCTGCTTTAGATGGGTCGTCCGGTCAAAAAATGGAAAATGATAGGGAAGGCAAATGTAGAAAAGTTGTCTTGGAGCAAAGCTGCGTCAGCTGCCTCCAATTAGTTTTGTTGTATGAGCCCATAACTAAACACAAATTCCTCCACATTATAATTTATTGATGAGGTATTTAAAATGAGTTTTATTAGCATAGAAATTATACACACTTGTGCAACTTATAATTAAACGGATCATTAATTTATATGAAAAGTACCTTGTTAACATTGTACTGCTTTATTACACTTAGTTCAGACACCGGTTAACAACACACGAAACAGGCACAAAAGGAAAAGCGCCTTCAATTGAGAATGATACTATGCAACACGCGGGAGCTGGTTTAGTTGTATCATTCTTGCATTCACGATCTTCCGTATCTGTGTGCTGAATATCAAGCAAAGCACTAGGAAAAATAAGGCACCCTCAAGTGGATTGCATTTTGCAGAAAGGAACCACTAGCATTGCAATGTTGCTAAGATTGTGTAACTTCTTTTGTCTTGGAGGAAAAACCCGATTATCCATTAATAGTTTCTATTTTACTCGCTAAAAACTGTGAATTTAAGACAAAAATTACCATCTAAATTTCATAGTTTTTCACGATTTCCACAATTTCATTGCAAAGGATGAAGTTGCACAATCTTAGCATCATTGCAATGCTAGTGGTTCCTTTTTGCAAAATGCAATCCAATTGAGAGTCATACTGTGCAGCACAAAGTAGCTCGAAACGTTCTATTATCCTATAACTTCAATTATTATCGTTAACAATGGCAGCAATAGGTGTCGAAAATGAGGTTTAAAAAATGGGAGAGAAAATTTATATATAATTAAAAAAAAAATAAAAGAAAACACAGTCTATTCGGAGAAGCACATCGTTTTCACAGCGGCTGAATGCGAAAGCACCTCTGTGAACTTCGCGCAATGCCGCGTTTTACTCGGCCCAATTTAATTTTCGGGCGCTTAAATTACCCGTGAGCGGTTTCACGGGTCTGCGGTCACAATGGCGGCTCTAAAAAGATTACGCGGCGGCGATCGTGTTGGCATCCGAGGCTCGGTTTTTCTAAACTTCCACCCCCCCCCCCCCCCTTGCACATGCCTTCAACGGAAACTCGGACGAAACAAAGTTTCCTAACTTCGGGAAATCGATTACGAGGGAACAATGAAGGATAGAATCGCGGATTCGACTGTCTTCAGTTGCGGTGGATGTATTGCTGCTGCTGCGTCCGACTAGTGATCCATTTAACAGGGAAGAAGCGCCTTTCTCAAGGAATGACACCCTGCAATACATGGAAGCTGGTTTAGTTTTATCATCTTTTTATTCACGATGTATCGTAGCTCTGTGCTGGATGTGGCACGGAGCTGGGAAAGGTAAAGCGCCTTCAATTGAGCATGATACTGTGCAACACACGGAAGCTGGTTTTGTCGTATCATCATTTTATTCACGATGTTTCGTAGCTCTGTGCTGGATGTGGCACGGAGCTGGGAAAGGTAAAGCGCCTTCAATTGAGCATGATACTGTGCAACACACGGAAGCTGGTTTAGTTGTATCATCATTTTATTCACGATGTTTCGTAGCTCTGTGCTGGAACCTGGTACGGATCTGGGAAAGGTGAAGCGCCTTCAATTGAGCCTGATACTGTGCAACACACGAAAGCACACACACATATACATATATTTTTTCTTACATATACATATATGAGAGCCGTCTTCGCAGCGGTCTCTGGTGCTCTGCAATGCCTAACCGCCAAAGTCTCCTATTCTCCTAGAGCCTTCCAGAGAGTTGACACTACTTGCTCATTTCATTTAAAACCTCCTTCACCACCCTTTCACCGGGCGTCCTCTTCGTCTCCTCCCAGGAGAATCTTGCCAAGCTTATCCTTCGGCAGCCTCTCTTCAGTCATCCTGTTAACATGACTATAGTTTTCCGGTCATGACTTCAATTACGATGTCATTTTCGAATTTCATAATCCGACGCACTCTAATATTACGGTCTTTTTTCAAAAGCGTCATCGTAGGAGTAACTGCGGGCTGATTGTTGATATTGATAGGCAAAGCTATAAACAGAAGACATAAGGAGTACGAGTAAGGAGCGATCCTGTTGGTTGAAGTGGGTGGTTTTTATGGACTAAGGGGGTAAATGGTGGACTAACTTTAGGGTCTCTCGTAGGTTGCCGTTAGTTAGCCTATGACCTGCTTCGGTCGCCCATTTTAACCACCTGCTTCCACCAAAATGATGGCTTCGTATTCATTTTGTCTTCTTTGTCTATAGCTTTGTCTCTAAATTCTAACAATCCTGGCTGGATTGTTGCCACTATCAATTTGACCTGCTCACGCCGCGCCCGTGAGTCCATCGTACAGATGGACCACATTTTGCAACGAGGAACCACTATTTGGACGTATTTCTGTCAAACGGAACTAAGCGCCAATTTGAGTTCCTTTTGAGGAATTTAGAATACCGGATAGCGCGTTCTGTCAAACGGAACTAAGCACCATGGAAAAGCATTGCGAGTATGAAGGACGGCCACCGCCCAAAAGCGGAAAATTTCCGCTTTTGGGGGTTGCGCTTTTGGAAACTTACTTATAGGACGGAATGAGCCCTACGCCCGGTTCCGCCGCCAATCCAAGTTCCCCTCTACCTTCCTCCCCCTATGGCGCTTAGTTCCGTTTGACAGAAATACGTCCATTTGTGGCTCATTTTATAAACAGCCCGTGTGTCATTGGTTTCCTTGTGCAGAAATGTGCCTTTATGAAAGAATCAGAGATAGTGGTTCCTTATTGGAAAATGTAATCCAGATCTTCCAGCGCAACAGTTGGAATGCAAACACTCGACGACCCCCTCGACCGAAGGAAGTTTTCCCCCTCCCGCGGCGTAAAAATGTGGGGTTGCATTCGGGGGTGCGGAGAGGGCGGAAGAAAGAGTCAGAAGAAAGCGACGGAGGGGTGCTCCGAGTTGATGAAACCGGATAATTAAGGATGATAACGCGGAACGGAGAAGTTCTGTAAATACGTTTAGTAAACTTTCCTTTTATCGGGGTAGATTTATCACCGGTCCGTCGGATGCTGGCCATGCCCGATCTGCAACTGCGATTAATCAAACATATCAACAGCCGCCGACGACTCACGAATCTCTTTTCCTGTTTCAGAATGAGGCTCTCCAGGCCGCCCTCAAGTCCCTCCTCCGGGAGCCGCAGTACGAGCAATACACCGAGATACTGTAAGTTCAACCATTATCATTTTCTTAGTCTATCTTTGCTCTACTATGCTGCTGAGCTAAGGAAAAACGCCGCATGAGCCTTTAGTTGTTGCCAGATTTCGAAACTTTAGTCGAACGAGTGTTCGAAACTCACAGGCGCCAACGCGCCAAATGCGCCTAAAAAATCGGCCACGGCGCCTAAAAAATGAAGGCTCTGCGTCAACTTGGCCCCTAAAAATTGCTAAAATAAGCTGTATAGAACATCGTTATATATTTAAGAATCGAGCTACAAGCCAAAATAAACTTGTGATATTTCAAGATCGAAGATCGCAGTTTGTAGGCGGTGGAAACTTTTGATTTGTTTTCTTATCTATATGTATTTGTAGTTTGAAATATTACTTGTCTATTTTGACTTGTAGTTCGATTTTTTTAATCTATAACCATGTTTTCTGGGAACTGTGCCTATATTGCGAGATAGTCTTGTGGCCAATGTTATACTTTTTATTTTCTGCGTATCGCATAACGTGAATTTTTGTCAGAGGTCACTCTCATTCAAATATTTTGAAATTTGTTTTTGCTTGAGAACAATATTTAAATTCTTCGGTTGAGAACTTTATTAAATCGCATACTAGACCAATGGATGGAAAAGTAGGTGTAATATTTTTTTTAAAAAGTGTGATGACAAAAGTTCAAAAGCTGATTGTGGTGTATCTGTCCTAATCCTGATGTTATAAAAACACAGAGGTAGAACAATTATAGTACTCAGAAAAACTCGTTAAGGGATTTGAAGTATCTTTTTCGAATCAACCGTAAAACGCCCAATTACGTTCAAGTGCTCTCAATAATTTTGCAATTCAAATTTCCCCGCTTACTATTAATTTTCCGACTGGAATAGTGAAAAGAAAATCTGCTCAGCGTGCAATCGATAATACATTCCACGAACGATGTTATTTATTGTTTCTGCTTGAAATTTTTATCTCGTCTTGATGTTTTTATTTCCCTCTCTTTTTTAAGAGTCCCCAAGGGTTGAAACAACAGCAAAAAGTATAAATCATCTAGAATTCCTTGAAGGAGGGTTTAGGGAAGGGATTTCAACGAAAGACGCCCGCCAAGGACTGAAAACTACCTTCCTCACGAGAGTTCCTGTCAATTCATATAACAATAATTTTTACTCGTTTTACAAGCGATTTATCAACGATTCTTTGATTTGGTAAAGAATAAGCAATAGATGCTATTTCAACTGATTGTGAGTGAAATAATGGTCTAAACTGTGCGCGAATGAGAAAAGTGTGGAGTAATGAAATAGAATCGTGAAAGAAGTAATTTTTATGGATCGTACGTGATTTAGTAAAAAGTGGAGGAATAGAATTTGCCTGCTTGTCAACAACTTCCAAAAAATATAAAATAGCTGGACAGATCAAATCATTAATCTTTGGAATTTGGAAAGAAACGTATGACTAAACCAATCTCATTATGGGAACTATTGGAAACGGAACTCCGTTTGAGTCAGGAATTTCCGATCAAATCACCATTCATTCATGCAAGTGAAAATAATAGGCGTAGATGGAAATGAACGCATTAACTAACGATTGAGGGCTTAAACTAACCTCCTTGATAGTCAAGACTGCGGGGTCCCAACACCTAATGGTACTCCTGCGAATGTATTCAGCAATAAAAAATACTCTTTGCATAAAAAATACAACTAAGCATTGCGGAGATGGATTTGCCCTCTTCTGCATGATGTAATGCGCATAACTTGTATGCATGTATTCTCAACTTTTCGGTTTTTTCTTTTTTGAATTTTTGGAATTTGATTTTAGACAGTACCTAGGGTATCACTTTGCTTCTTGTGTTTGAAGGAGCATTATTGTTTAAATAAAAAATGCCCGTTTCTTGAGGGAATTTTAAACGCCTGAAAATTATGTCACAGCTCAAGCGTTCAGCAATTGGATTTAATGAACATGTGCTCGTTCAAAGAAGAAAAAAAATCAGCCTGCACAAACTTGAAATACATAAATTACACCAGAGCTTTGAGGAGTATTTTGCAAACATTTTAGCGCAAAAAGTACTCAAAATGTCAAATCAGAACGAAGCCATGGTGGTTTGAAGGTTCCAGTACGAACACTTAGTTTCAAGAGATCGTCATTTAAAATATTAATTTTCCTTGTTCAGAGTATAACATCGCCAGATTTCGATGCAAGTATGCACTTTGTGTTGGCATTGTACTGAATTACAGAGTTTTTCATCGGTTCGAGTAATTTGAAGTGAATTTTTTGACTCATCTAGACGAAAATCGCTCTAAAAAAACCTCAGCTCTGCGAACGAAAATCTTTTTTCCCAGGTTGCGATCGCATGAATTTTAAAGCGCAGAAGCTCACAAATTTTCAATGGCAACGTTGCCCGAAAAGACTTACGAGCCCTTACGAATTGAGACAGAAAAGCTGATATTAGAACCAGGGCGTCCGAGGTATTTTCACGTTAAATGTTTTAAATTTTTCCCGGGCCCGAGGCACAACCCCTCTGCGAGGAAATTTATTGCCGCAGTTTTAGAAGTTTGCGTGTGAGTGTCGATAAAAGGCTTCGAAAACTTCGAATCACCTCTCCAACTACCCTCTCATTGTTTTCTTCGATAAGTTGTGGTGTAGCAATGGATAAGGAGACTTACATAGAATCACTCTCTCAGATCGAAGGAACAGATCGATATCGATTTATCGACCGCGATGAAACCGACCTTAAAACATCGAGACAAATTGAGTGTAGTTCCGCGGTGAAGTTTAGCATAAAGTTTCTACTTCCCCTCGGAGGGGCTTTTCAGTTTTTCCGTTAACGAACCCCGAAACTGAGGATTTGGAGGTAGAAAATAACCAATTTCGGTGAAAATATATTTTATTGACGTCGTTTCGGGACGGGGAAGTGCTTCCTGCATCCATTAAAGAAATATACTTGCTTTAATTCCGTTCTACGGGACATAATTTTTGAGACTAAAGGCTTTTATTCCAGCGAATTGAACCGATGTAGATTTGACGATTTATCGAGTGAGGTGCTCTGAAAGTTCTCATTTGCAACAAAAAACTCATTTTTGAAGTAGAAATTGGTATTTATGAAGAATGACGGTTCAAAAAATGGTGAAATAACAACAGTAGACCTAAAGGTTGAAAGAAAGTGAATTTGTACCGAGGGACCAATTGAAGAAATAATAGGAAAGAAAGAAAAGATGGAATAGGATATGAGGTTTAGAGTGAGACAAGTGAAGAGCCGTAGCGACCCCCCAATTTGCCTTGGCTCGGAAAAATGAGAATAAGAAGAGAAAGATTTGAGGTGATTGCAAAATTGATTTTACGATCTGGAAGAGATCCTAGCTGGTAGTTTTTATTTTGACCAGACTCAGAGTGAATCGGCTACTATCCTTGGATAGGAAACCTGAAGGGTTACCAGGCGTATAGTACACCGGCTTCTGCAATGAGCAGGAAAACCAGAAGGGTTTGAATATTGAGAGCTGTGTGCTATTGCACTTATTATTAATTCCAGATTCCGAAGAATTGGCTTCTCCAAATTGGAGGTGGTATACAAACTGTATGAGTCCGAAATAGAGATGACTTGAATGTGAATAATTTTGAATGCTTGAAAAGATGAATTTGCTTCGTTCTGTGTAATGATGACCGCTAATGCTTGACCTTGGTGCCAATATAACGGGAAACTGAACTTCGGTCTTGATCCAAAAAACGCCAATTTCTTGCTGAGCTCCTTAGGATGTTTCTTCAGCTGCTTGCTTGGCTTGATTTGACTTGATCCTTGTTGAGAGCTTGAGAGTGAGGTGCTTCTTGGTTGACTGTTGCATTCAGAGTGAATTAATTAGCGACTTGCGGGTATATTTATATGCAGATTTCCTTTGTGTGCGAATGCGGGAAACCAACTTGCTTGTGATTGGTCGGTTGGCGAAGCAAGAGTGAATTGGGCGGGAAAGCTGCCGCTGGCCGCTGAATTTGTATTGCGCGGGCTCTGTTGTGGCGAAGTTCAAATCTCGTGCGCCGCGGTGACTTGTGATTGGCTGCGGCAGGTACTGCGATTGCGCGCTGACTCGTCATTGGCGGTAGAGTCCCTTTATACCCAGAGTTAAGACAACTCGATTATCAGCTGACTGGCAGCCGGCCTTGGCTGGCCATGGAGGCCGAAACGAGTGCACCCAAACGAACGATATTGAGGGATAAGGATCAGAAATCCTGCGATGTCTGTCACACAAAAACAACAACATCAACAAATTGATCAATTAAAAAGAAAATGAGATTGGTTTGTGAATAATTTCTTAATCTATTTTCATTTTGGACCGATGGAAATGACAATTTACTCTTGATAAACCACAATTAGGTGATATTTTCATTATTCTTGTTCATATTCGAGGTACCGCCATCTTGGTGCACTCGTTTCGGCCTCCATGAGCGAGAACCAATCAGAATTGGATTTTTTTTTAGGCCACTTTCAGCCGAACCAAAAGTGAGTTGTCTTAACTCTGAGTATAAAGGGACTCTAATTGGCGGCGGCGCTTGCGTGCTGCTGAACAAAGGATCTCATTACTGCGCGGTTGAAAGTTGACGTCTAGTGCAGAGTTGTTCGCCCGATCACCAAGGTTAAGCTACATTGATCGTAATGCTTGAAATGGAGACCGTTTGGGAACATCGCAATTTTACATCATTTTACACGTTTTAATTTTGTGAATTGGTCTGATATGAGTTGAGAATGCTGAGAAATTGATTTCTAGAATTTATTATAATTATTATTATTTTTTATAAAGGGGAAATCAGACAATTTAAGTTTCGATGTTTTCTTCGAGACAATCTCTCTGAAACGCAATTCTGTCCAAAGTCTGGGTGATTTAAGTTTATTTTATTTTTATTTTTTCAGAACAAAAATTTTAATTTTTTGTCAATAATTAAGTTCCTTGTCAGAGAGCGATTTGATCTATTGGTGGCTCATTTCTAAAAGCTCTTATTTAAAAAGTAAGCCGCAAATTATCTCTCAAAATGAATCCACTCGTTATTATTTTCCGAAACGTTCCTGATTTTCCCTCACCCGGTCACGATGATTTCCTAAAAATACTGAGCCAAACAATTTCTTTCAGTTTCTTTGATAAAAAAGAAAAATTGAGTGGGAATTAACGTTGTAATCAAATTTTATGCTTTCAAAATTTGATCGTTGAACTCTGACTGACTCTAACATTCAGTGTTGTCGTCTTAATTTTGGTTTTCTTTCCTAGCTAGTGGCAGATCTGTATCCACTCACTCCGTTTTCAGCAGTAAACGTAAATCCTTTCATTATGAGATTATTTTCCTAAATATAGGAACTGTAAAAACATACAACGCTTTTTACATGATGTACTGATGAGGAAACATGCTGGCGTTTTATATCCTTATTTTTGATTCGTTTCTAAGCCTCTTCCAGCCACTTGAGGAACGAAGAAGCACTGCCGTTTTTTCCAAAAAAAAAAATAGGGTTAACTGTGCGTTCACAGCAAACGAATTGGGTAAGCCTTAAACAGACAAGTAAGTTTCCTTGTTTCTCAGAAAAGTGGCTTACATTCCCAAATAGGTCTAATACGCGATTATCCTCGGTCGAATAAAGAGAACAGCGTGCATGTAAAAAACATCGGATTAGGCACGGGTGAGTGAAATGTTTCAGCCTTTGTCAAGGGAGTAACTGTATCCCTTCAGCGTAGGCTTAGCCGATGTCAAGAGGAGTTTTTTTTACGGATTAGGAAGGATCAGTTGTGTTTGAAACGTAGGCTGCAAAGCACAGATTTTTTAATGTTTTCGAGGTGTCGAGCATGGAGAGGGAATCGCGCATTTCATTTTTCCCCCCTTCGCGATTATCTTTCATTTTAATGAAAGTTGATTATTTCATGTCAGTGCTTGTTCACTTTTGCTAATGTGACGTCGTCGATGTTGGATTTATCGGGCAGTACAAGTTCGTCTCCAAATGAGCAGTATGGCGCACATAGGCATGTTTCTTGTTTCAGCGTTACTCTGAGGAAAAAATTGCGGTCATACGGACCGCAAATGTACGGTGTTCAATATCGTCCGTATTGTTCGGTTCATGCAACCGCTCTCTCGGTTCTGGGAACCGTATCTTCGGTTCATGCAAACGAGCTTTTTCGTTGGTTTTGTTCGGTTTGAATGCTCGGTACCGAGAATACGGTTACATGAACCGAAATTTCGGCCGATATTGAACACCGTTCATTCAGTTCATGTGACCAACGTTTTTCCTCAGTGTAAAATAAGTCAGTTACACGTATCTCATCCTTCGAATAATAACGGTTTCGTTTATCTTCGTAATAAACGGGAAATACATTGACTACTCACTCACTTAGTCAATCACTCACTCATCCATCACTCTCGCCTCTCGGTTCCCATCGGTTGAAATCGATGCCAACTTCGCCGTTCGCCGGATCCAGTACACCCGAGGGGTGAAATAAGCTTGTTTTTCACGATCCACGCTCCCGTTCGGGAGAAAACGCGGTTGGAAGTCGCGGATTTTCCCGTAAGTCCGCGTGGGTTTGAAAAAGAGATGAAGCCGTGCGGGTATACTATCATCCAGACCTTTGCCCAGGTCATTGCTTGAGACAGCGAGCTGCGTGCGTGCGCGGGAGTGTGACATTTCCCGGGCCCTACGGAGAAAGCCACGCCATGTTTCATCAGCTCATGAATTTTGTTGGGTTTTATTAATTTTTTTATGTTTTTCTTTTCCGAAAGTTCGATCACAAGACCCAGAAGTTCAACCACAAGATCCCGAAGTTTTATCAAAGGAACCAAAAAATTGACCATGAGGACCGAAAGTTCGGAGTGTGAAACCGAATAGTTCGATCGATATTGAACACCGACCGTTCGGTTCGTATGACTGCACCGTCTTGCAGTACGGAGCATCGTATATCGACGGTGAAACTCCCAAAGCACATATCTCATTTGCTGCAAGTATTTAAAAATCTCCGCTCCCGTTTTATTTTTTTAAGGAAAATAAATTAGCGCGATTCCATGAACTTTTCGTAGAATTTTTCTTACGCAGAGGAGGAAAATCACGCAAAATTTCAAGAAGTGACGCTTAATAATTTTTCATTTAAAAATGAAAGTATGATAGGTAGCCTGCAACGGCGCTAACCGAGATACGCGGTCTGCGGGTTGATTATGGTAATAGATAGACAAAGCGATAGACATAGATGAGGAAATATGGAGTTGCCTTATTGGTTGAAATGAGTGATTGCTATAGACAAAGGAGGTGGTAATAGACGAACTAACGACATCCCACGAGAGACTCTGTAGTTAATCCATCATTTTTCCCACTTTGTGTGTGGTGAAAACGGTTGGTTGTTACCAACCGTTTTCACCAATATAATCAATCCATATCCTTTTGTCTTCTTTGTCTATAGCTTTGTTTATCAATTTCAATAATCAGCCAGCTGGTAGTTTCACCGTCGATATGGTGTTCACACGGCCGAGTTGTTTCCCTCAGCTCGAGGCCCGGCCCACTGTGCGGCCAGAGCGCGCGGTGCCGTAAAGCCCGGCTTGTTGATATTCGAAATCTGTCGGCGATAATTTAAAAATGAATAAAAATATGTTTCCCGCACCGAAAAAGCGAGACCGCTCTCGCTGCGGCGACGAGGCGCGGCCGTAAAAGTTTATTATCTCCTCGTCGCATCATGATTCGAGGATAATATATTTTTATTACCCCGCGGCCTCCGCCGAGCTTCCCGCAACGAGGTCTTTAGGCCGGAGTCGGATCCTCCCGAGGGGGGGAGGGGGAGGCGTGCGTGGAGGGTCTGCGGAATGCGGATTAGGTGTGTTAGAGTGTGCCGCGGACAATTATCGCTTAATTTAGGGCGCGCGAAGCGCCCCGAAATCAGTATTCCCCTCGGCGGAGGCGAACGTGTAGCTTTCATATTGTTGTCGTGAGGGATTCACATCCTACCGTCTGAATGGAAACCCTATGCATGGAAAAACTGGGAGAGACAATCTGATGCTCACAGTTTCTTTGGCGGGCGATGTGAAAAATTCGCCTTCCAATCCCCGATTATGCAATTTTTCATACCTATATTTACTCCCAACACTGCCGTACTAAGGAAAAACGCCGTGTGAACATTCGAGAGTTTCCAAATTTCCCTTGATATAACATGTATTTTTGACGCAATGCAGGTATATTTTCCCTTGAAATTTACAGATATTTTAGAGAAAATTGCGTACATAATTGTGAAAAATATTATTCAGAATTTTCTTAGTAAAGTCGGTTTTTATCGGAGGAGATTTGGCAACGTCTGAAGGCTTATACGGCGTTTTTCCATAGCACGGCAGAATGTTACCCTTTTCTCATCTCTCGTATCTGCGGATCTTCCCCATGGTGCATATACCTTTACCCCTTGACAATTTTTTAGTGCACCCATGTAACAAGTAATTTACCCTCTCAGTAAAAAATAAACGATCAAATAAAATATTTTCACGATTGGAAATCATCACATACTGAAGTTACTATTTTTATTCAGATTTTCTGTTCTAACGACAAAAATGAATTGATTCCGCTCTAGGGACACCCTTCGCACCCCTCGATTGCCGGTCCGCTCTCACGACCCAAACCCACCGAATCGCAGCTAGCGCGAAACCAACCGTCCAAAACCGTCGAGCTCAGCAGAAATTCCACCTCTGCGAACGACCGGTCGAACCGCGGGTCACCGAACACCCCCCCCCCCCCCCCCCGAACAAGTGGTCGTAGGGAGTGAATTGTCCACGTCGCTGCCGACGACGGGAAGGGTGGCGGCGGGAGGGTGACCCGGTGCCCGAACTGTAAACAAATTACTCCCCAAATCCCACGGAGTTCTTCAGGGACCCCCAAGTTCCCGAGCTGGGGGAGGACGTGTCGAGCGGGGGTAGGGTGAAAGGAGGGGGGGGGGGGTCGAGACGTGCCGGGTGGCGATAGCCTCTTAACTCCGGTCCATTACTTGTCCGCAGATTTTCCTAATGATAGTCATTTCTCCATGCACCCCCTTTCTACCCCTTCATCCCCCACCCCCTCCCCTCTCCCGAGCGGGGCCCAGCTTCGCTTTGCATGTCGCGGATCCGGGTGTCGTCTCATCCATCTCGGGTGCCGTTTCCTCTGCGAAGCGTTGCCGAAGATTTTCAGGGTTCGCGATGCCTGGGACATCGTAACGCAACTTCTTAATTGCTTCAAACGAGACTTTTCACTATTTTTGCACACGATTTTAACCTCCTAAGACCCAGAGATTTCACACTTTTTATAGTGCTTAAGCCCTGAGTCAATTTTAACTTTTCGCTTTTTTACTTTCCACATCGTCAAAAACCGCAAGAAAATTAATCTCCCTATCGCAGCGTAAAGTAGAACATTAAAAATTAGAGCCCGCTCACAAGTTATTCAATGTTCAGTTCAGCGCACTGGCGACTCAAATTAGAACTTGAAAGGGCAAGTCATTTTTCTGGCTGGTCATTGCTACTGGGTATCTAGCATTACTGAGATAAACTGCAAAACGTCTTGCCATAGGGACTTAAGAGCTTTCATATTTTTCAAGTTCATTTTCCAAAAATTTTAGACAGATATGTTGAGCAGTATCCCTTAGAAAAAATGAAGTATGAATGAAAATGTTCAAACCCTGCAATCAAGATCCCTGGTTTGGTATCTTCATCGTATAAATATTCATTAGTTTTAATCTTTTGTTTCTACATGAACGTCTACGAGGAACGGGACTTTCGGACTTTACAACTAAATATTATCCTAAGGAACCTTTTCCCCATAGAGAAAAAAAAGGAGGTGTTTGCATCTTGAGGTTTGTTTACCCTGTGACGTAGGTCGGTACAACCTGGCCAGCGAAATCCGGAATTCGAAGTATGAAAAACGGACCGTAATGTCCCATGTTTTTGCTTAAATCAACTCATGATATAATTTCAAGCACTTTTTATAGAATGGCATTTTTCCATAAATTACACCATTTCCAAGAAAATCGATGATAAACGTCGCTGTACCGACCTACGTCATCAAAAAAATTCCAAGATGCCCGAAATGCAAACACCTCCTTTTTTTTCTCTATGAAAACGAGTCGCTTAGGGAACGACAATAAATACGATCCCAAGGACCCGTTTCCCAAAAGCGTTCGCAAACTGATCCGGAAGCACGAACTCGTAGCGGAATTTGGCAACCGGCTTGGGGGACTTTGTCTTGACGGAGTTATTAGAGTCCCGACGTGTACAATTTACAAGGCGAGAATTACACCGAGTTGGTGTGATAATCCTCGGTTGCTCTACATCCCGGGATCCTTGCTCTCGTGACGTGATTTTCTAAAGCTCGTGTGAATAGCTCGCTTTAGTTGGCTCACAGTTTGATGGAATTCCTCTCAAACATTGACAGCCGGGGCTGGGGCCGGGGCTCTCCTATGCAAAATATTCTATGCGATCCCGTCCCTCGTCGTGACGCCCGTGCAGAAATCCTCGAGAAACCGACACCCTATTACCCGCGCTCTTTTCACGAGGCACTCGATATTGGTGACATGTGCTCCCGTCTTAATTTCGGGTTCTATGCGTCCTCTCCATACGAATAATCCCGAGTTCTTGGATGAAACTGCAGTAATTTAGTTTGCTTTTACGAAGCACAGCTATCCCTTGTTCTCGATATAATTGCGGGAGAAGAGATTATATATTACAGAGACTCCGCATTGATAATCTATGCGATGTGATTCGGTGGTGCAGCGGTTAAATTTGGTGTAATTCGTCGCTTTCCCTGACAATGGGGCGTAACTACACTCAGCAATGAGCCCTGTCGTCCAGGAAGTGCAATATTTGTTGGGGGTCATGTCACTGTGCAGTTACGTCCGTATGTCAGCGTCAGCCAAGCAACGAAGTTTCGCCGGATAATGATGACTGATTAATATCAGACAAGTGCTAAGCAAGTTTTTGCAAATTGCGGTAAGTTGGTTAAGCCAATGATCCGGTAACCGAACAAGAATCAGAGTACTTTCGAGCGTCGTCTATTTCTTTTAAGTATTTATATAATTTTGTAAACATAATGAGAACACCTATAATCTTAATGCTACACGGAGAGAAAAACTTCGTACGTGGGACCCAAAGTTTAGGTCATATGGATCTCTGAAGTTTTTGGATTGAGCATCCGAACACTTAAGGTCCAGCTGCTGAGATTTGGATCAAACATCTGAAACTTCAGCTCTTACATCTGAAGTACTTCGGCTTTCACAGCCGAAAAAGTTCGGTTCTCACATCCGAAAAACTTCGGTTCTCACATCTGAAGTCCTTCAGATGTAAGAACTGAAGTTTCAGATGTGTGATCCGAACCTCGACAGCTAGACCTTAAGTGTTCAGATGCTCAATCCGAAAACTTCAGAGATCCATGTGACCTAAACTTCGGGTCCCACGCACGAGGTTTTTTTTCTCCGTGTAAGGGAAACCTGTACACAAGAGGCGCAAAGTGCCTCAAAGGGTCGGACAGCGAAACGCTTAGGGGACGTACTACCTAGTAATGAAAGAAATATTTGTATTGACATAGAGAGAAAAGAAGGAAAGGGGGAAAAATAGTAGCATAACCTCTTTCTGTTCAAACATGAAGATAATGGAGTCGAAGGTAAACTTGACAAAAATCTTTTTAAATCTGTCCCCACTCTTTTTTTCACTATTAGTGTAGAGGTCAGCGCAAAAACGATAATAGCTCAAACTGCGATGTCGAGGGAGGCGGATTTTGCCGACCCAGAAAACGGAGGGGAAAAAAATAACGTACGGCAAACCCTCGGAGGGTAGTAAAGTGTGGCCGCGGCACTGAGGTGTCTCAGAAGGTTGTCACGTTTCACCGTGATGTTTCACTTCGTATCAGTGTAACAGTCGCTCCTTTGAGCGAATGGGCCTGTCGCAAACTTCAGCTAGAACAATAGGAAAAGATATTTCTCATTGTATCGATAGTAACTAACAGAGTATTAACAGAGATACCTACAAATTTTTACGAAGCAGCCTAAGACAATGGTAACATGAAAAAGACAAGGGGGAAAACGGGAAATAAGGCTAAAAATTCAAAACCAAAACCCTGAAAATGGCTCAATTTTTAGTCAAAACATCTCGGGTTATAGTTTTATACTTTTAGCCGTGTTTCTCGCTTTTTCCCCTTGTTTTTTTCCGTATTAACAGAGATAGTCATCATTGGAAAATACGACATATGACTTCATTCACCGCGGTATAGTGCACACCACGGTTTTTTCCACCTTGCTTTCATAAATCAGCGATATTTGCATTGCAGTTGGTCCGCGTAAAAAAATGACGAAGCAAAGGTGGAAGAAACCAAAGTATGCTTCATTGCGGTGGCTGATCTCAATGAACGATGTCTCCGTCACTATATACTGGTCGTAGAACTTTGGCTTTTGCACAGATCTTAATAACTTTTGCTAATCCAGAAGCTTGAACTATCAGAGCACTATTCTGTGACTAGCGCAACTGACCTATGCGACAAACATTGCTCCACTGAAAATATTGCCTTCGCAAATGTCACATAAGGTCGCAAACAACGCATCCCACGGGTTCCGAACAATGTCATATTTTGTGTTCGATTTGACAACGGAGCTTGTAGTCTCACATTTTGACCCTCGGGTCCTCGGGGCCATAACATCTTAAAATGCTTTCTGGATGCTGCACCGGTTTTATCTCTTCTTCTCTCGCTTCAGGTCCTTGTTCAACTTACAAATGTGCAAAAACTCATGTTCTGCAACGTTTGAACTCTCACTATCTGGAAGCAACTGGAATCGTACTTTTTCTCTTCTATTCTATTCATTTCTTTCATTTTCGTCTAGTTTCCTTCCTTTTCTTCATTTTTACCTCTCCGATTCGTTTCGATCCTTTTCCACCTTTTTTTTGCGATTTCCCCTCTTTACTCGACACGCGCTGCAGTATACTTACCAGAAAGAGAGTGGAATCAGATAGACCTCCCACGAGAAAATAAACTTACGCAACTTTTAACGATCAAAACAAAAGTTACTTTTAGCGGCTCAGCATTTACTCGTCAGCCAAAACGCTTAAACTCTCCAAACCTAATGAATATTGTACAAATTAGTTTGCCAAAGTAGTTGGATAACATGAATCGCCTTCAAAAAGGCAAGGTACTCCCGTTCAATATTCGAAAACTTTTCCAGTAACCGGCAGGGAGGAAATTTCATGGTTTTAAAAAAGTTTGAATTCACAGTGCGAGAGAAGGATCGGAAAAGAGAATGCCTCAGAATTGCAATAGAAACTGCATTCTTATGGGACAGGATTTTTCATTGCTTTCTTTTGAAATCTCTGACACATTTGCTCTGTGCCTGTTTAAAATAATAATAATAATTTAAATCACATGCGCTTTGTTTAGTGAAAAAGAGCCAAGTGTTGTGGGAAACAACGGGCCCCTTCATTAATTGGTCAGGAGTATTTGGAAGTTGTTTTTCCTCTCTTTTTATTTTAATTCATTTTTATTAAATGCACATATACAACCTAGAAATAAGGCTTACAGGATCCGATCCCCGAAGGCCCGAGGATAAAGATTAGGGATGTCAAATGTGAGTGTCGTACTTCTACGCACTCTAGCAAGCACTCTAGCAGTTAACACTCTAGCAACTGAGTGAGCCTCCCTTATTTTGGCCTGGTTACACGCTCAAATTTCCGTCAAATTCCGATCAAAATGATGACCTAGATGACGGTCGAGAGTTATCTAGATTGATGAGTAAAATTAATTAAAAAAGCGTGTTGATGGAAATAAGCATGAAATAAGCACGTTTGTGTGGAAATCAGATGAAAGATGAGCCCCACAGTTCCATCATCTACCATCAAATGTTTGCAGGTCGCAGAAATTTGATGGTAGATGGTGCGCACCAGTCACCATATTTGATTGGAAATTGATGGGAATTTGAGCGTGTAACCAGAAAATTTCAAGGCAGGTTCGAGGTACATTTAAGAATGCGGGTCATCCCTTTCGCTCGGGGACAGAGGCCGGCGCCTGGAAGTCAGACAACCCCGCCAGCAACAGTTAAAATGAATCGATTTTTCCGCGCCGAGATACAGGATTTACTAACTAATGTCGACGCCAATTCACAGATTGATTGATGCTTCATGGTTTAGCGGCCGCCGCGCCGCATTTTCGACTGGGAAGAGCCAGTCGATAACTTTCGCTTCTAGTGGACTCAACCCCCTCCCCTCTTCAATCCACCCCCTTTCGGGGGGCCGCGGGGCTCTGTTCCACGCCACGGTTATTTTCATTGAAACTCGAGAGGCCAATCTGCTCTCTCCTATGCGCCGTTGCCTCGTGGAAACAATAAGGCAAATAATGAATATTATTCACTTCGTGAATTGATGAATGCTCAATCGTACTGATGTCCGGTAAATTTCGGTAGAAATCCGTAAAATTACTGTTTTTTGATAGGTTGAAATCCAAAATAGGCAGGAAAAGCTTTTCTTCGAGAAAACAACGTGAAGAAAAAGGAGTCGTTTGTCTAATTATGCTCATGGTGGATTTACATACATACATATAAGTCGCTTTACAGCACTCCCTCGCGCTCTACGACTCCTAACCTCCACTGCTCTCTTTCAAACCACAAATCTTGGGGCATTAAGCACCTTAACATTTGCGCCTCAATCTCCTCCCTCCAACTCCCCCCCCCCCGCCCTATTGGGCGCCCTCTGCGTCTTCTCCCAGGAGGAACCCAATCAAGGACCTTCTTCGGCATCCTCTCTCCTGCCATTCTCTAGTGAATTTCAGGTTCATTTTCTAATCGTAGTCGAATAATCGTTACTTTTGTGGTAACAATGCTTCATTTCTGTCTTAGTAACACTGTTGCAATACGGCCTCACCGAACTTTCTGTTATGACAAAAACACCGTAATCGGAAGAGAATATAAAATTAGGCGGGACCTCGGATTCAACATGATTGTTGCAAGAGCGACCATTAATTTTTCTCCGTAGAGGTCTACCCGTTCGCCAAGACATACTGTCAATATTTTAATTTGAACGATCTAAAGGTTATCATCCCTTGCCTTGAGATGAAGTGGCAATAAATTATATATGAGGTCAAAATAGGTATTGTTGAAGTATTCATGTTTCCGTCGGTTTTGCTTTTAATAATGAAAGAATTCCTTTCTGCACCATGGGAAAGTGCCACCACACATTAGGTCTTCCACTTCGATCTTATAAAAGGGATAAATTGTGGTGACAAGGCAACTACCCTGTAAATTGAAACAAGTGAGTATACGCGCCCGGGGATACAGCGTCAATTGTGAGTGCTACACTTCATTCAAACGCTCCAAAATTAGGATTGCCAGATTTCCTCAACAAAATACACAGTTTAAGAAAATTTTAATTCCATAAGATTTTCCTAATTTAAGTTCCTTTCAGGATACGTTTGTAGAACCGAGAAATATTTTTACTTTTTTATGTGATCATTGGACAGTTGGACAGCGGAAAAACTTCATAACCTTTAAAGAACTTGTGAATAAAAAGAAGCAGGAATTGCAGAAAACTTTTCAGAAGCTTAGAGTGGATCTGTTGTTGAGTTTGTTTCCATCTGGGTTACGACTTTGTCAAGGAAAGAAAAACTTACGGAAAGTCGTCGGAAAATGAGGAATCTTGTAAAGCCTGCTTAAAAATGATTCGCTTTTTTCACAGCAATTCTCACAGAGGCATCCGCGAGTGAAAAAACTTTTTAATTTTTGTCATTTCTAGGTGAAAGTTTTACAGGGTTTCTCTCAGATTGCCTCAAAGACTTCTCCACTGTCCATTTAGTCATATTTTGTAAGTTTTCTCACACAAAAAATCAGCGAAAAAAGTTCGTTTTCAATTTTTGAAATATGATCATTTCTAGCTAAATCTAGAAATTACTGGACTGATTTCCATGCATTTTGCAGCTATTGGCAGGTGGAAACCTTCAGATAAACTCGCTTCATTTTTTTTTTTTTTTTTTTTTTTTTTTTTTTTTTTTTTTTTTTTTTTTAGTGTAATCCGGGATGGAACTCTATAAGAGCGACGAAGTTCTCTGAGATTTTGGCCGCGTAGCGACCAGGAGGTGCACCCCCGAGAAAAATTAGATCGGCTAAGTTTTCGTCGGCACACGAACGCACTCCTCGGAAATGAGAAAGCTCCAGCTAATGCAGGGCCCGATCGCTCTGGTGAAACGTAGACGAGCACATTTCAGTTGAATATAGGAGTCGGCAGTCAATTTAATCCTACCGCCGCACAGTGAAACGATCCTTGGGAGACGAAAGACAGGCAATTTTCGACTCGTTTTGCAAATTATGATGTTTACTCCGTCACATTATACATTTTACGGAGAAATATATTTTTACGAGAAAACAATTGAAATAACTTTCGAAGAACTCATTAATGACGATCTTAGCTCTTAAAGTTTCCACATCGTATTGTACCTCTTCCGTTGGCTTATTCCACTGTGCGGAGCAGGGCACCGGGCTCGCTCTGAGCCGAATTCTTCCGGAGAAATTAAATCAACCCGCTCTAAGTGATATTTCAGCAATTACATTAAATTAGGGAGTTTAAAAGTTCATAAAACGCGGCTCCGAGGGCGCGGAGGGGGGCGGGGGAGGGGGCGAAAAAACAATTACACTCGGCCATTGTCGCAGGGGGCCCCGAGAAAAAAGGAGGAATATTAATAAAGTCGATTCGGAAAAGCAGAAATCGCGCTTAAATCGTCTTGTCTTGTCGCGCGCGCCCCCTCCCCCGCCCGCCATCCGCTCTCGAAATTTCATTAGGAGTGGAAAAACTCGTGCAGAGATAGCTGCTTTTTCAGCGGGCGACTTAATTTTGTTTCATTATCGCGCCGCGGATGACTGTTTTTCCGCGTGGACCCGGACGTCCGTATGATTCCGTGACACCTAGGGCTCTATCTCGAGGGGAGTTATGCTCTTACGTCAACGGGGTAGTGTCGTTCGCTGGAACGCCCGGGTCGGTAGCCTCCACTCATCGCTCCACAGTAAGCATGGTTGCTAAATTGTCCTTTAAAATCAAGAGGGAAGTGAAGTCAACTTTTTTTTATCATGCCACATATATGCAGTAGGCCCAGGGATCAAAGTTTCCCGGTTAAGACAAGTGTCGGGACAGGAACAGTGGCGTGGCGTGTTTTGCGATGTATTGATTGATTTGCCATGTAAACCTATGGGAAAGGATCGATAGACAGGGTGTTCGCAGCGAACACCTTAATAATCGATTCTTTACCATAGGTTTACATGGCGTAACAATCGATACATCGCAATTCACGCCACGCTACTGGACAGGAAGCGCGAACCAACGTGAAAGTTCCTGGAAATATTCTTGGGAGCGGTCCCGGTGTCTCTTATAATAGTGAGGTACCTCCATATGCTTTTCTTTTTAATGTGCTTCCATATGCGTGTAATATGCTTATATTGACTTATATGAATCCTGAATACATTGATTGATTCAATTATTATTATCTCTAAAACGATTCCTTTTGAATAAAATTTTTATATAAAGGGGTGCGCACGTAAAACCGTACTGGCTGTGTTGAATGAGATCCTTGTAACTGTTACAGTTCTTCTGGTCTGGTTCTAGAGATTTTTCGTAGGTCCTGCTTGTTTCTCATTGAAATAGATGTTCTTCTACACAAGAAAATAAGTGCTTTAAATGCCGCATGTATTAATACATGAAAAAAGGATGGTATATATATCCTAATTGAAATGAAGGTAACTGAGACGCTGAATGTCTTAAAATTATACTAACTAACTAACTAACTAACTAATCTTAAGCTGTCTTAGTGCAGAGCGAGCCACTTATTTACTCATTATTCATTTACTTACAATTAGTGTAGAAAGAGTATGATTTACTGATTATACATTTACTTAGTGTAGGAAGAGTATGATTTACTCATTGGAAGTCGATTCAGTCAGCAGTATTTCCTACACCGAAAAAAAAGTTGAAGTTAATTTAACATCCTGTATGCAAAAAAATTATGCGAGAACTTTAAAAATGCTGAATTATTCGCCACAGCAGTTAGATTTACATCTTGGCATTGCTAAAGTAACTGCTGTAGCGAGTAAATCAGCATTTTATAAGTTCTCCTACACTTTTTTTACATCCAGAATGTTCAATCAACTTCACTTTTTTCGGCGTGTAAGCCCACCGATTCTTTTTTGTATGATTCAATGTTATGTATGCAAATTTTGCCGTACAATTTGACAACCTTGGTCGTAATTCCGTTCCGGGTCTGCAGAGAATGGAAAAGAAAAGTGGAGATTTTTCCGCGTCTCGAGACGTTACGTCATGTCCACTGCTCAGATTTCTCGCACTTAATGGCCGCGCCACGGGACGGCGCATAATTACTCCCGTAATTTGACGCGCCGCTCAAGTTTTTTAAATAAAAGGCACGACGTCAATTCGGAAGTGAAGCGAGGCTCCTTTTAAGTTACATCAACGGGGAAGGGGGTCTAGAAGTGACTCATGAAAAGGGGAAGTTCAATCTTATGGTGGACATTTCTGTCCCAAAAGTAACTACACGGAGAGAAATTTCAACACAAAAGTTTGGTTAAAACAGGGTGTCTACAAGTCCGGAATTTCCGGGAAGTCCGTACATAGTACTGATTTTTTGAGGGCAGTCCGGAAGCACTGAAAAAGTCCGGAAATTTCGGAAGAAGGTACACAATTTTTGTCATTTTTGTCGCAATTTGAGCGAGAAATTTAACTTTGTGAAATTTTTCGAATTTCGTAAAATGAAGGCACTGAAAAAGTACTGAATTTCTCTGTTGAGGAGGTACTGAATTTCTATGGAATGTACTGAAAAAGTACCGTATAAGTACTGTTTTGGGCCTGCCTGTTTTATAAGGCACCCTGTTAATACGGGAAGTAAAACGCACAATAATACCAGCCTCCGGTTGACAGTTTCATGAGGAAAGCCGACTAGTTTCTTTGAAGAAATTAAAAAAAAAAAGAGTGGTGAATACTAACGTCGCATCGTAATCAATGGAATGCATTTTCCTAGTCTCCCCATTGTTTCCTGCGCTAAATTCACCGCATACTGTACCAAAATCAACACAAAATTTGTGTTGGTTTGTGTTTCATTCCCTGTATTATCCAAAAGTAACACAAGTATGTAACAAGTAACACGTAGGGGACGCCCAGTGAGAGGTTGGCGACAGGGGGTGTTGAGTGAGATGAGGGAGTGTCAACTCCCTGATGACCTGTGGGAAGACCGAGCTTTGTGGCGATTAGGCGTCGTAGAGCGCCAAAGAGCGCTGTAAAAGCGACTCATATGTATGTATGTAACACAAGTATTTATATCAGTTTACTTATTTATAAGCAGTCCGTTCCCGGAAGAATGGATGCGCACATTTCAACATGGCAGAATGTCAACTCACTGGCGGTATTTTTATAAGGAAACCGATGGGAGTTTCTAACGAAAATATGAACCGATTTCTCTCCTGATTTTACGAATAAATCAGCAAAATTATGAACAGAAACTGCACGGTTTATTTTTTGTTAAAAAGTCTAATTGTTCGAGTCAATTTTGGAACCTTGGATTGGAGTTACGTTTTCTCGCTTGAGAAACGACGAAATGGATCTTACGACAGCCAGAGTGCGGAACCGTCTCAAAATTTCCGCACCTAATTTATTTTTTTGGAGGAATACAAACCAAATTTAGCGCTTGAAATGCATACAAAATATTCTGCAAAAAAGAAGAAAAATCAAAGAAGTTTCCAATAAATTACGTCGACTAGTTTTCAAAAGACATAATAAAGTATGGCAGGAAGTCTGCAACGTCACAAATGGAGATACGTACACATACGTCATACTTTGGCCATGGATATCGAAAGGAACTATGAGGCACCAGTAGCGTCACGTGAATTGCGATGTATCGATTGTTATGCCATGTAAACCTATGGTAAAGAACCGATTATTAAGGTGTTCGCTGCGAACACCCTGTCTATCGATCCTTTCCCAAAGGTTTAAATGGCAAATCAATCAGCTCCTTCGGACTTACTTCATTTCCATACAGTATCTCTTAGTTGAAATACGTCTTGATGGAACTGCACATTCGTTGACTGATCAATATTGGCATGGTTGAACTAGGGATTAATTTTGGCCATTTCTTAAAAATAGGAATTTTATCAGAATTTGACCATGCTGCAGCCTGGTTGTTGATACTTTAACTGGCTTTTCCGATAAGATTAGACGAGACGTAACCCTATCTACCTTGCGTGTATTATATCGATTTAAGATTCTTGTCGTGCCGACATAAATTTCAACAATCAGGTTGCGCTATTATGATTTGGTTAGGAAATGGAGTCATTTAATTACGAAAGGGGGAAAAAGAGCCTTGTTTGTTTCAGCTGCCGCAGGTCGATTTTACTTTCTTTCCCTCTGCTCTCCAAAAAATTGGAAGTAAATGAATGAATGAAAGAAACAAGAAACATGAGAGTATGCAAAGCTTTCATAACTTATATTTTTCCACGAAAGCGTGCGCTCATTACTCAGGTTGTCTTGTACGCCTCGTGCTTGTCATTAGTAATTCTAATTGTAAACTCAATGAAATTCCAATTTAAATCCTTAAATCCTTTAATGCAAACTTCGGAAGGTGCTGCGAAAAGAATACCAGCCTCAGGTCAAAAATATAATAATGAAGCGTCTTTCGGAAGATAAAATTCTCCATTGCATCAGGAGGGTAAATAATCGACTTTAAGAGTCATCCCTCATTTAAGGTGTCGCCTTCCTGAAAAATGTTGTTCACTTTAAAAGGTTACCGCCAATAATTAACGTTATAGCGCAGATTGACTTCCGAACATTTTAACTGGGCTTTTATGCTCTGGTGAGACGCGCAGCAGCGACTTCTTCAAACTTCCGTCCCCTCAAACTTTCTCCCGAAGTTGAGCAGCTTATTACAGTTGTCTTCACTCCGCCCGAAACTGAACTTTTCCAAATACGGAAGAAAGAAGTTTAATGAGCGGTATTTTCACGAAAGATGAGGCCCCAGCAGTTGATGCGATAAACAGAGTTCTGTTACACTATCAATTTACCCAAAATGCCACAGTGACGTGTTGTCAAAATTACTAAACTACAGGGTCGTATTCACAGTATCTGCTTACAGAGCTCCTCTCCTTAGAAATGCCCTATACGGTCTAAATTATCGTAAAGGAGACCTTTAACATGCGGCTTCATCATACCGATGGCCAGAGTGCGAAAACTTTTACCTCCATTTGCGACGTTGCAGACTTTTTTCCTATACTTTAGACAATATCCTTCATTTTCTCTTCGGAAAGTTAGAACATTATTTCGTAAAAACTGCATTGATTTTTCCTCTCCACCAGCAGAATATTTTACAAGTAATTTTCAAGTTGGTTTTTTCTCTTCAAAAAAATAAAATATGGACGGAAATTTTGAAACACCACAATGCGTGATTTCGTGCGCTTTAGCTGTGGATTTGAAATTTTTTTACGAACTCTGAGTGAAAATCAACAGTGTAACATTGGAAATGTATGATTATTTGAAGCTACCAAAACTACAGGATATTAAATAAAAAATGCCATGATTTTGGCACACTTTCAGGAAGGTACGGACCCACCGTAAAGTTTTCAAAATTCGCAGTAACTTCACAAGCTTTGAGTGAAAATTAACCGTGCAAGTTTGGAAATTTATGATGATTTGAATCTACCAAAGCTACAAAATATTAATTAAAAAATTAACGATTTTGACAAAATTTAAGGGCAGGTCCGGACCTACCCCAAAAATTTTAAAAATCATGCATTTTTTCTTATGGGTTTTGTATATTTTGCGGTGGCAAAGATCCACTCCCAAAGATATACCGCTAAATTTCACTCGAAATTCGCAATTTTGGATAATTTCTGGTTTGGTGGCCTTATGTTCCGGGTCTGTGAGCCCAAAATTCCGGGTTTGGAGACCGTAAGCTCCGGACTAATACTCCAAATTTCCGGGTTCACGGACCGCAAGACCCCAATTAAAAAACCGTAGCTCGGGCCACTGAACTCGGAAGACGATTGGTCATTCCGTGCTGCTTGCAATTCTAGTTCTCGGACCCGAATCCCTTTTCAAGGATCAACCTTCAGAGGCGCTCCTTTCATCCCGTCAACCTCGTCCACTCTGCATCTGACGGTGCGTCACCACATTCCGACCGAGCTCCCTTACAACTCACCACCCGTTCAACCCTTTCCATAGCCCCCCCCCCCCCCACCGACTTCCCCGTACCACCCTAATATCCTAACCTCGCTCAAGAAAAGTGACGTATCAACACCTAAATGTTGCCAAATTCCTTCGAATGAAAGCAAATTCCCAAACAACTTTTGAATTCTGCTCCGTAATTTTTTTCAAAGAATTCTTCTCTTAGTTTAATCCCACGTTCCCGAAAATTTCAAGGAAGTATCAAAAAATGTTCTCAAAAATAAATATTTACACGGGAAAATCTGGCAACAATCGATCGCTCTTACGGCGTTTCTCCTCAGCAAGATAGATCTCTGCTCATACCCGTGACTTGGCCTTCGGCGCTCGGTCTCCCCCCCCCCCAGCGCCCCCTCCCGCTCTCCCTCCTACCTCGCCATTTATTAAAATGATAAACGACTTTTTAAAGATGAAAAACGACGGAAACGAGTGACCTACCCGAGTTCCCCCTCCCCTCAACCCCCTCGCGTCTCATCTTGGACAAACCGACAAATGATATGTCACCCGAATTTGCTTTCATTTTTTCGCCTTTTACCTTCCCCGCGGCCTCCGAAGTGGCGGTTTTGCAAAACGGCAGCACTGTTTTCCCTCCATTAAATCAATTAAATGTATCGATTTTAGGTGAGACAAGGTGCCTCACGAAGAATCGATTTTTTACATACATTTTGATGGGGGGGGGGGCAGCGTTGCCAACTTTCAAGAATCGCCCCCGCGCCGTCGAACGAGTTTTTTGTTTTTTACTATAAGAATGGAGGACACGGTGCTGAAAAACGAGGCCCGGTTTAGTATGAATTCGAAGAGTGGAGCAGTTGCGAAATAGACTGAAATGAAGTTCAATGCGACGATTACAAAAGAACTAATTTGTGTACTGCGTTAAGAAAAAAAGTCTTTTCCGCACGGATAATATAAAAATCGGTTATTTATGTACTAAACGAATAGTGCAGTAGGCTCATTTCGGTCCAAAAATCGAGCTTTCAGTCGTGTGACCCAAACTTTTTACACAGATAGCCTCGTTGTCTTAACTTTCCATAACGGCGCAGAGATACAACTATTCGTACTCGATGGATGTCCATGTTGCGTCTGCAAAATTGAAGGCGAAATGGTGCGAAATAGTGTTGAAGGGACTCTACCTTCTTCGTGAACGGTCACTTATTATCTCTGCGCGAGGCGTGTGTCTCTGAAATATTCCGTCCCTGGGCGCTCCCTGCGAAAAACAAACACAGGAAACATTTGAAACGCAGCGTCAGCGTTTACAGCGGCTAAAAGGTTGCGACAGCCAGCGCTAAAGTCGTCCTTTTCATCGTCGGGTCCCACGGTGATCTCGTTCAACGGTTAAATTTGACTGCTCCGCCCTACAACCGGAAAAGATATTGCCAACGTTGCCTGTCCGTCCGGAAATTTTCGGTGGTGACTCAGTGCGGAAAATGTCAAATTTTCCGATTCAATCGCGCAACGTAGGAACCTTTTGATATGACGGGTGACGACCCGCGGCGCTCGGCGATAAGAATGTTTTTGTGATTCGTCTCTATTGATTTTTCTCACTTTTTCCGGACGCCGCCGTCGGTCCCGGCGTCCTGGGCAGAAACGTCGTACTTGCACGGAGTCCTCATTAGCGTTACGCGGTTCTTGCTTAGCCTGGTGGGGCTCCCGTGTTTTTGTGACGCTTTTTTTTTATTAAATGCAACCGTTTTTGTCCCTGCGAGAATCGAGGGCATTTCTCAGCATGGAGATTCCTGTGAGGAGACCCCCTTGCTAAAAAAAAATTTCCCTGCGGTTGGTTTCCATATGATTTGTGACAGAGAGGAATGAGACTGGAAATGAAGAATGGAAACTCAATACATCCTAAGTGCCATCAGTTGCTGCTGGAGTTGCAGAACTGTCTCCGCACTTGAAAGGAAGTCCGTAAACGGAAAAAAGAAACTTCGGATTCAATCCGAACTTCGGTTCAAATCGTGGAAACTTCGGATTCAATCCGAACTTCGGTTCAAATCGTGGCTCCTATGACGGTAGTATTACATTTTTCATTAAGGAACCACCATTTGGATTGAACTGCGTAGCATTTGTATTATCTTGAAATCCCTTCGAATTTTTATCAAAAATTAAAAGAAAATTGTTTATGAAAATTCATTTCATTTTTCTAAACTTTTTAGATTATTTTACTGTAGAGAGCACTACGTGCAAACTTGGCAAAACTTGATGGTGCTTTACAGATTTGAATTTTTGATCTTAAATTATTTTCCTGTATGGTTTCAGACGAAACATGAAATGACTTTCATGACATGTGCATCATGGTGACCAGTGAAAAGCATGACTTTCATGGCGTAAAAAGTACAATTTTTAAGAGGGGCATTTCTTATACTAAGGTTTCATTTATCATCCGCACTTTTAAATCGATGTCCTCGGAAAAAACGTGACTCTGGAAGGTCATTATCAGATTCAGTGGTAACGAAATTCATGATGAGAGGGGTGTCCAAGAGTAAAAATTTCTGTTAATCTCGAAAAATCATAATTCTCGGTGAGAATTTTCCAGTCAGAGAAGGAGGCTCTGGCAACGTCACTGATCAGATTTATGAGATTTTAAAGGATGAATTTTCACCATTTTAAACGATAGACATAGTAAAAGTGTTTCTTTCGTTAAAATGGACAGAGCTGCGCGATCTCCAGTTGCCATTTTTGGGACCTCTCCTTACTCCCAAACATTTTTCCATATTTATTTTGTCTCAGCATTGAATATATTTGCTTTCTCCTTTTTTCATACAACATATGCACGTTCACTACGCTGAAATGTTTCCATGGGCGATTTAATGATTCGCAAGGAAGTTAAGACGTGTATATTGCGGTTTTATACCCGCATTTCCGAGGCAACATTTTACTCGCGGTACCCTTTAAGGAAAATTCTCTCTCTTACTCAAGTTTTAATATGTGGGAATGTTTATGGGCCGCGGTAAATAATACTCCTGCTTTCCTCTTGTCGGTTATTTCTATTTTCTGCTTCTATGTATTCTCCGCTCGAGGATAGAAGAAAAATGTCCCTGTTTTACCGTCGCCGTAATCGCTTCCTCGACTCTATAGTATCCCCTTTCTTCCGCCATATCTTTGCGCTCAAAGTGTCGTAACTGATGTTACGACAATTTGCCAATTGATCTTTCCAGTCCTTTGGTTTTCACTCCAGTCCAGAGTAGATAATCATGAACGTCGCCAAAAGCCTCCTATTCCGCAAGATCTCAGTCGTTTCAAAACTAATATTTTTTGTTTCGAGCAGACCAATAAAGAAACTCACGTTATTTTGTCTGTTACTCTGTGTAATGGATCACTAGACAAGGTACGAATTTAAGCATTCCGGTACATGTTTCTTAACCAAAATTTCACGTAGAACACGATTCGTGCAACGAAAATTACTGAAACCAACTCCTAACGAAGATATTAACGTTTTTATTTCGCACTGATTACGAGGAATTTGAACTGCCCGCTCACAAGAAACTCAAAGCTCTACGTGAGTCAAATCGCGCACGACAACGGTCTCAGCAAGTTTCTTAATCGAGCAATATTCATTTCCCACCATGTGTTGTTCGAACTATAGGCAATTTGCTATAGCTGAGCCAAAGCGTCAAGATTGAGGTTGCCAGATTTTTACATCGCGCAGAGACTGTCATGATAACGTTTAGCGCGCGATGTGAATCACGTAGAGCAATGAGTTTTCATGAGCGGATGGTTTGAATTCACGCATCAAGAATCATTAAATATCGTTGTGAGGAGTTGATTTCGATAATTTTCATTGTGCGCATCGTGCTCTACGTGAAATTTTGGTTACGGAACATAATCAGAGTGCTGAAATTCGTACCTTGTCTAGTGGTCCATTGGAAAAAAATACTCTGTCAGGATTAATGAAAAAAGAAAAAAAAATTTCCTCCGGTCAGACAATAGTAAAAAATTAAAACCCCAGCAGCACTCCTTAGTGTTGTCTTGTCCAGTGAACAAATAAAACATTTCAACACTCAGGCTGCTGGCAAGGTACACTCTACTACAGGTATGGACAAATGGAATTTTAGAAAGTCGTCAAAACGCGTAGATTTGACAGCATCGAGAGTACGACTGCGAATGGCATGTGCGGCAAATGGACGGTACGACTTCATACGTCACTCGATCGCCGATTTTCTCAGCGCTGCCACTTCGGCACCCCGTTTGTCCATACCTGTAGTAGAGTGTACCTTGGGCTGCTGGAGATAACTGACTATTTTTGCTCCTGTGCCCACGAGATTGCCTACCCGGACAATTGAAGGAGTTTGATAGACACCGTTTTGAAGCGACACCGTTTGCTGCATCTCCTAGTTATAAAATGGCATTTTACCGAAATGTATCATTACTCTGCGAGCTGATTATTAAAATTGATAGACAAAGTGATGGACAAAGAAGACAAAAGAAAAATTGTGCGATCCTTTCGGTTGAGACAGGTGGTTTGGAGGTTGTTATTGTTATAGACCTAGGGGATCCCCTGATTTTTTCTATTTTTGACAAGTGCAAATGCCTTATAATCGGAGAGGAAGGAAATATGTGTGATTTCATGATTGTCAGTTATATGCTAACGCATAGTTATTTTAAGTGGCTGATTTGACCTATGTTGATCTACGTTGGAAAGTTTGACTCTACTATTTACAATGAACTACAAACCTTAATTTTTCACCTACATAATTTTGGAAGTTTTCTACGTATTCATCGACATGTTCTGCGTGACAGTTTGATTAGGGAACATGCCTCTTAGACATTTAATTTTCACCCTGTTTTGTACCACATTTAAAGCACGAGTTTTCTGGCATTGTCGTGACAACAATGGGCGCGATTGGAATGTCATTAGAGAGTCGGGCCCCGGCACATAATTGATTCACGTTCCTAAGGGAACTTGGTAAGAGGAGACGACGCAGGTTTGTCGTTGGAACTTTTGTCAGAAAGGGTTCTGAAGAGGAGTGCCAGTATTGGCGTTTCCTTTGCGATCAGTAGATTTGCCAATGAAAGCGTCTCTTGAATCACCCTCCGATTATTATAAAGCGAGTATTGACACTTTGCTCCCTCTGGAAAATAGGATCCCTGAACTCGATCTACTCGTTGTCGAAGGATGAAACACTGAAAAATTTCCGTTGAAAATGCACGAAACTAGGAAGGTTGTCAAATTCAATTGGGCCATCTTGTCTGTTTGCATAATTTTTTACGAAAAATGTCTGAGAAAAACCATTTAACGAGGTGCCTAAATGTGGGCCATAGGAAGAAAAAGCAACATCAAGGATCCAAAATTTTTCTCCCAAAACACTAATTTCAATGAAACTGTTGGCAATAAACGCATTAATTACGCCCCTAAGCACATTTTGCAGTATAGAACTACAATGTTTAGCTCAGTTCAGAAACGACGTATGCACCATTAGTTTCCCCATTCTCACGAGTGTTTTACGGATGGGCAGAAATAATTGTTGCTCTTAATTGCATAATGTAGTCAATTTTACCTGTTTATTTCCGGAAAATCTGTTTGTGTAACGCATGCTGTGCAGCTAAAGATATCCGAACGGGAAAAGTAACCACTCAATTTGACCAACATGATGTATTTGCATTTGGGCATTTACAACTTATACATTAGGGTTTGTAAAAATATATTTCTTTAGGAAGAAATAGCTGAAATGTACCCCCAGAAATGATAGATCCGTTTCTTGCCAAACATTCAAGGTGAAATCAGAAATTTAGCGAATTAGTTTGATACCTTGATGTTCGTTCACTTTCGGTTAAGATTCACCTCAATGGAACGTCTAGTTTCGAAAAGTGCCTGCTTCGTGTACTATGAACATTCCGTTTTATCGCAGAAAAGCTGTTTCAGTGCTGTAAGCATCCTTTAATAATTTTTTACAATTTTGTTGTATTCATCTTACATCGAAAAGATAGACGTGTAAATTCTAGTTCTTTTTTGAAATGTGCCAACCTCGAGGTGTAAAAAGTTAACATTGTGCGACACATACCGACAATTTTCATTTGTTTGGCTGTGTGGCTATTTTTGGGAATCAAATAACACGCGCCCAGAAAATCTGCCTTTCTTCGAACATTCTTAGCCATCCAGTTCCCCCCCCCCCCCCTCTCTCTTCTCAGAGTTTGTCACTTTTTTGAGAAGCCATTCAATTTGTGCACCTTACTATCCATTGGAAAAAAAAAAAAAAAAACAAGCAGAAAAATCCAACATGAATATGTTGGAAAAGCGTGCCGAATAACTAAAATGTTGGACACATACCTACTATTTTCACGTCTTTGTTATTTGCATCAATTGGTACTTTTTGCTAAATTTGGGAGAAAATATTGATTCATGAACGTTGAATGTAAACTGATTTTAAAGATTCCGTCCAATTATCTTGATTTTAAGCTGATATGCGGCATTTCGCACGACGGTGATTTGGGCGAACTGCCGTGCATCGAAATCGCGTTGAGTTAATCTCTTTGGATTTCGAACTGTAACTTCTCTCCTATTCGGCCGATTTTTACAAATGAGGTCTCTTTTTATTTGTACTTTAACGGAAAGTAAGGAAAAACTCGCTAAATAGACGGGAAACAATTTTTGTGAAAATTTGGTGGATCCTGGCGTCACGGTGAATGGTTAATCGGGCGTGGAAGATAATAGGTTCGACGAGGCGACCCTCTCCTCGCCGTCTTTTATTGCCTTGCTCGAAACCTGACACCCAAAGCTATATCGGGAGATAACTGCAGTGGTTTGAGTGGATTTCTGCAGGGGCCACGGTTAGCACATGGTATAAAGAGTCACGAGGCTCATCACAGATTGCACTTGCAGTGCAAGACGCTCATTGGCTAAACAGTTTTGGCGGGAAAGAAGGTTCTAGAGTTGAGTCCTCCGAGCGTAAGAAAGCTTCTATGAGGTTTTTGTCAAATGAAATAATACGGTTTTGACAGGAAAATGTTCTCAAGGGTTCCCAATTAGCAGTTCAGTCGGTTTTTTGGTAAGAGACCATCAGGGCTTGACAGTATAATGGTTCAAAGACAAGAAAACGGGTCCGAGGAAAAAAATATTTGGACGGCCCGTTGAATAGCATTGGTTGATCGGTGTGCTGTACTATGGTACATCCGAGTGATTTCAAAAAGCGAGCCCTACTGGCACGCTTAAAACACATTGGATTTAGAGTCCAGACACATCGACGAGAAAGAATACTCTTGATTTAATCGGATTTTTGCTTAAATCAAGAACCAAGCCTCTTAATTTGAGCGGATTTCCTTTTGATTTAAGCAAAAATCTGGTTGAATCAAGAGTATTTTTCTTGTCAATGTTTTCAAGAGTCTGGACTCTAGATTCAATGTGTTTTTTTTTCCGGTGTAGTGTCCCACTTTGATGTACAGGGGTTCTATTGCATTGCTCCGAGCACCCATCGCGCGTTGAATCGTGACTTTGATGGAACAAAGGGGCGAGTGTTTTCGCCGGACAGTAGGGGGTCGCGACTGGATTTTTAGTCTACCGTGGGGGGGGGGTTCGCTACCGGGGCCGTTGGCACGGCGGGGGAGGGGGCTGTGACATGTGTTGTTGTAAGCTCGTGATTTGTTTCCAATTATAATCCCTGCCACCTCTTTCCCCTCCCCGGAGACAGCGCCGAATCGCATTTGCTCCATCTCGTTTTCTCGTCATCGACCTGATTGCTTTCTCATCGCGAGATTTTCATTTGCATCGGACCCCTTTTCTGCATCTTTCTCGATTTTATTGCGAATGTCATTGTTCAAAGGTCGACAAGCTCTTGAAAAGATGGAGATAACCCGGACGATTAGGAAATTCATCGGGAAATAATAAGGGATAACAGAATACTGAGAAAATTGGGAAATAAATCTAAACTGTAATTCTCTTTGCCTAATTTTTTCTCATGTTGCATTTTTTATACAAAATTAAACTTCTCAACGCCTTTAAAAAATGTGTGGGTTTACTCTAGATTTTCAAGTTTCAAAGTTGCTTTATTTTCTGCTTTTAGAGTAAAACACCATACAAAATTAGGCAAAATCTGATGTAGTCAAGAAGCTGATTCTGGTTCAATTCGTTCTTCTAGGAATACCTTTCAATAATAGCATTATGACAAATATCCGTTACGTGGCTCATACAGTTACGTATTTTTCAATCTTCACCATTGATATTATGACAAACTGACTTTGCTTACCGTTTCTTAACCTGAAAAGGTATAACAAAACCAGAAAGAAACTCAAAAATTCTGTCAAAATATGGCTATCAATTCTTTATTGTTCATTCTCCAACCCTTTGACACCTCCACGCGCCGAGCTTTTCGGTAATGAAATTTTCCGCGTTGATTGGCTGGCGTGACTCTAGTCCATCCAATTTTGGCACAATTTAATCAGAAATTTTCGCACGTTGGGGAGGCAGCGGTTTTTCGGCGAAAAATGGAGTGCGGCAGGAGGTGACACGGAGAGGCAGCGGTGTCACCATCAACCGGCAAATTACTCAATGCAGAATCCCATGTGGAGTGAGTGGGTTCCAATATTGGGACTTACCATCATTGCCACATTTTACTAAAGAGTCAACAACTTATCTCATTTTATTAGAGTCCGATTAAAACGCATTCGAGATCGTGAGAAGAAGACGAAGAAGAAGAAGAGGAAGGGAAAAATGAGAGAGAAACGTCTTCACCCCCTTCTTCTTCTTCTTCTTCTTCTTCTTCTTCTTCTATTTCGTCTTCATCTTCTGCCTATCATTAATTTCCTTATTCTTCTTATTTTACTTCTTCTTTTAATACCTCTTTCTCTTCGTCTCCTCTCTTTTCTTTTTCAGATTTTTGTGCGTCTTAACGTGACCTATATTATGTTGACATTCATAAACTGCAGCACGTATTACGTGTCTTTAGAAAACTTTGCATGTGCCCATTTTACTTGATTCCATCCAATTATGGCAAACAAAGTTTCTAAAATGTAGTAGAAGAAGAACAGACGTGGGTATTGAACAGACTAGCTTCCGATTAGCTCGTCTGACTCGTGCGTTCTAGGACTGCATAGACGGCTTATGTACTTGAACATAGACTGTTGATGAGTAAGTTAGTTAGTTAAAGTCCGACTCATAGTTTGTGTGCATAAGCTACGTCACAGATTGAGGACTCCCCTCCCCTTGATGCTCCGCTGCAACCTCTATCTCCATACCTGGTTTTGTCTACCACGGGTCTCAAATACCCAAGTCTGTCAGACTATACGGTGCATGGAAAATTTCCACGAAAAACTTTCATTGAAAGTACTCTATAAGCTGACTTTCCAAAATTTTCATTTTTTTTCATTTTTTTTCTGAAACACAAGATTGGAGAAAGCTTTATCCGAAATTAAGACGATATATTACCATGTAAAGTCATCAGGTGACATGCCCCATTTGAACACACATGTGCCTTAGCAGATTATCATTATTTGTCGTACAAATATCTCCTATAATTTGTCCAATCAAGAAACCAAGGATATCCTCTTGCGCAGAGCACTCAGCAGTTTCCACTTGCACATGAAATTCATCAAATTCTAGGCACCTTCGGATCTCCTCCACTAACAATGTACATGTTTCTTCACACAATCTTGCAACCTCCGGATTCGGCGGTCCGGGCCGGTCCGGGGCTTGAAATTTGATTCCGTGCCAATAAGCGGCGCCCGATAGCCGCACTCATGTCCGCCGTATCAATTTCGAGTGGATTCCATAATTCGATACGCTGGGCCGCCGGCCACTCCACCGTTCTAGGCCTAAACCCCGTAACTCGAACAGGATGTCATGTGGAGGTTTGTGGTTTTTGCATAGTGGACGGCACTCGCCTAATCCGATTACCGCCTTTTGTACACCGCCCAACGCTCGCCGTCCGCCGGTCACCGCCAGGTGCCAGAATAACACTCGTTCGCCGGAATCGATCGGGGGCGTACTCGTACTCCTGCGGAAGAACCACGTATGAGCATTTGTACGATGCCAAATTTTTCCTGCAAATTGGATAATTTTGGGGAAGTTTGCCAATGTTCCGTCGAGAATGGCGTATAGGGAAATCCGTACCGAAAATAATTCATCAGATCCAGTACTGCTGCGGAAAAACGACGTGTGTGCATTCGCACGATGCAAAAATTCTCTTGAAAATTGTTTAATCCTACAGGGTGTCTACACGTCTGGAATTTTCGGAAAGTCGGGAATAGCACTGACTTTTTAAGGGCGGTCCGGAAGTACTGAACAAGTGCGGAACTCTGCAGGAAGATCCGGAATTTTTTAAATTTTTTGTCACCTATGTCCTAATTTGAGAATTTTTCACATTCAAATTTTTGAGTTTTTTCGACTTATGTCAAATGGAGGTACTGGAAAAATACTGAATTTTTCTACGGAGAAGGTACTGAATTTCTTGGGAGTGTACTGAAAAAGTATTGTGAAAGTACTGATTTTTGACTAGCCTATTTTAGTAGACATGTCTTAAGAAAATTTCTTTAATTCCTCTCGATAAATGGTCAGCAACGTGACTCTGAACCTAATCCGGAACTGAACAAACATCTGAATATTGAACGAATTTTGCACTGAAAAAAACTACGGTCGTGGAAGCCGTACTTTACGGGCTATATAGACATACCGTCGGCGCTCCGGGCTCAGAGGCCGAAAGTTCCGGGCGTAGCACCAAGAACAGTGGAAGCTACGGCTCCAGCACCCGGAACTTTCAGCCCCTAAGCCCGGAATGGACGGTATGCTATGTAGCCCGCAACTTTTTTTTCAGTGTATGAAATCCCCGGCTTGTTTCCAATTTTCGGCAAGAGGGGTAACTACGCCCACAAGCACCTGTTAGCTTATTCTATAACCTTAAAATGAAGCTGGAAGTATACTGAAAGAAAAATAACCTCAATAGACCTCTGGCATGCTTCATGGGTTTGCGTTTTTAAGTAAATTTATAGTGACATTTTTCTCAGGACAGCAGCCGTGACGTCACGTTCGAATCGGTCCGCTCGAGTGTTCCTTTCCAAGTCGGATCCGCACATCAAGCGCACAGAAATCTGAAGAAGGGATAAACCTATGAAATCCCCGCACATGCTATCGTCGTGACGGAAATATAAACGCTCATGAGGTAGGAAGGAATCGGGCAACATTTCAAAGTCCACACGACGTTTTTCCGTGGTACGATAATTTGAACGATTATTCCGGAGAGAGTGCAACGCTGCCGCCCCCAAAAATATTTTATCACCAAGCTGTGGTCCATGAATTGGCAGTTGGAATGGTGGAGATAGTTAGTCACACTATCGGTCAGAGCGATAGCATTGGCAGCGTTAACGTAACGCCCAGTGGGGGAGAGGAGGAAGGCGCGACGTTAACGACTGGCCTTTTTACTCATTATTTCAATTATTTGTGCACATTTATGTGACGTTAATATGCACATTGTCACGGAAGCACCGCCCACAGGTAGCCATGCACTTTCTGAGACCGAGCACAGGTTGTTCTAAAAGTAATGCGACGATCATAGCAGGGCTTTAGACACCACTATTGCGGGGACCTTTTTTGAGCTGCTTTGGTCCAAAATTCAGCCTGCTAAAGATGGCTCATTGCACATTGACTTGTAAAATTTTCCATGGTTTCCCTTCCCGAAATAAAAAGTTTCGTAAGTTAGTTTTTAAATAAAAAAACTCACCATGCTAGAAAAAAAATCCACCTATACCTCACGAGACTGATGCAAGCATTGGCCGGAAGTCATCACAAGACAGAATTAAGCCTTTTGGTGTTTTTCTTCGTAGGTTGCAGCCTTGTCTACCGTGTTAAAAAAGAAAATCCTCGCATGATGTCTATTCCCTCAACTTTACATCATGTTACAGAGATAAATTAGAACATTTTCTTAGTCTTGGGATAAGCCCCGTTGCTATCCTGTGATTGCGTTTGGTTTAAGATAAAATTTCTTTTACCGGAAGAATGCACTTACATGCTTAAGCGTGTGCAGTGTGCGAAATTGTGTGCCTGGTAAGGATATTCGGTGAGACTTGCAAACAGCATCATTAGACCGGGCCAAGATTTCTCATGCACCGATGAAAATGAATGGATCATATTCGATACTTCAAACAGATGAGATCGTATTGATATCGATCGGTTCAACATGTAAACATAGCCTCAAAAGCCAATTTATAAATCTGAGGGCACAGGTTTTTTGTGATAGATTCTTTTATTTTTATGAGTACCAAACGGCAATGAAAAGTAGAAATGTCGAAAATTTTCTCGTGTTCAGGTTTTCTAACTTAAAACCTAGGATTTTAGTTCGAGTTTATGTTATTTTGTTTTGAACTAAACGATACACGGAACCCCTATCGAATACGATCCACGATGAGATATACTTCCTCAATCGCATGGTTCATTTTTGCTGCGTACGGTCGACTTGAATCCTCAATCGAGCTTTCGCAGGGTGTCTAGAAACCGGAAAATATCAGGAATTTTGGCCGATCAAGAAAACATCAAGAAAATATCAGGAAAATTGGAAAAATCGGACGTTTTATCAGGAATTTTTCTTACGCGAATCTCCTCAGCGGAGAAAGTCTTACTGCTTTTTGCCTACCGTGCCAGGAGTCGAGAAAAATCAGGAAAAAACCAGTAATTTATAATAAAATATCAGGTAGAATCAGGAAAATATCAGGATTATTCAAAATTAAAAAATACTGGACACCCTGTATTCGGTAAAACTTACGATACTTTTCACGTGTTCGAGTATTACGACGAGTGGGCGTGTGTTGAGGCTAGGGACGACTGATAACAAAGCGTGTTATTTTTAACGGTCGGAACGGAAACGGAAGCGGCTGTTGCGGCCATTAGCAGGAATTCATCAGTCGAGGGCGCCTCGTTCCGGCAAACTATCAAATGACATTCAATTCGGCTAAAAGCAAGCCTCTCTCACCCGCACCGGACCCACCGCCCTCGCCTCGCTTCCTAGACCAAATGAGAAACTACCCATATTCCTCTTCCTTTGCTCAAGGTGGATCCGCAATTTGCCCGCAGTACACTGGAAAAAAAAACACATTGGATCCAGAGTCCAGACTCTTGAAAACATTGACAAGAAAAAGTACTCTTGATTCAATCAGATTTTTGCTTAAATCAAAAGGAAATCAGCTCAAATTAAGAGGCTTGGTTCTTGATTTAAGCAAGAATCCAATTGGATCAAGAGTATTTTTTCTTGTCAATGTTTTCAGGAGTCTGGACTCTAGATCCAATGTGTTTCTTTTTTCCAGTGTACATTCTGAATACGATAGAAATTTTTTACATTCCAGCTTTTGAGTCGGTTGAAATGGTCCAATTTGCGAAATTGTTCTGATTCCATCGGAATGTTGATCTCTAGCTTTATTGTAACCGGATCTATTTTCCAGGAGAAAATGTTTCGTAACTTTTCTACAACATTTAAAACTTTCGGTCTTGGAACTTCAGGACTCATATCACATTCAACTTTCGAGCTTTCCCAGATAATGAGGTCTCGTTTCCCAGATCCGATCACAATTTTCAATTAATTCTCGAACCAAGATAAATCTTTTGAATTTCCAAGAGGCAGTTTCAACACATTGGTGTTGATGAGCGGGCCCATATTAAAGTCTTTGAAAATGGACGGAAATAAAATACATATCTTGATTGCAAAGATAGATACTTTTGCAAAAGCCAATATAGCTATTTAGACCACGTCCGCCATTTTGAATTTTGGCATTTGAAAATCTGACTGAAAATTCGAATTACCTGCCAAAAAATACCTTACGATACCGAGTTTTACAAGGATCGATAGTGCAGGAGCGGAGATAGTATTTTAGGCCATGTCCGCCATCTTGGATTTTTGAATTTGGAAAATTTTACAAAAACTTGGAGTTTCCCGTCAAAAAATACCGATCGGTCTATAAAGAGCGCAGTCAAAACTATAAAAGTTCTAAGACCAAGTTTCCCTGCAGGCAAGCCTCTTTCGTTGGCCACAGTAATGATTATAATTCTATCTTTTTAAATCAACTATGACTTGAATTTTAATCACGACCAATAATAGGTCTAACATATGCAAGGTTACTTGAAATACAGTAGCTCACAGGCTGACACGTACGTCTTATTTGGTCACGCCATTCACTTGAGTTAGGTTCGAACCTAAGAATACAACTATATCAGCTTCGGTGTGTTGCACAGTATCACGCCCATTTGAAGGCGTTTCATATTGGTCCGGCCGCAGCCTACGGATAGTAGAGTCTTAATATGTTGACTTCGATTGCTGTTTGCGCTGTACATATGTACATCGAATGCAAAACGTTGAGTTATTTTCACACGAGGGGGCTATGCTACACCCCCTGACCACTGCACGGCCCAACCCCCCAAGGCGTTTCGCGTCCTCTACACTGGAAAAAAAAGAATCTTAAATGCCGCCAAGAAGTATTTCTTCTTAAATCAAGAATTCTGCTGGTTAATATCAGCTACTTTTTTGCTTAACCCAAGCACTGTTTTTCTTGAATCAAGAAAAAGTCAGCTTAAGGCAAGATAAAAAAAATTCTTGGCGGCAAATTCAAGAATTATCATGCTTGATCCAAGCTACTTTTTTTTCAGTGTAAGTTCGTGGATCTCTTCGGTCAATCGGACAAAGTTTAACGCATCAGAAACGGATGGACACAAAAAAGGAACACCAGCTTCTTCAGAAAAGAAAGAAAAAACATTAAAAATGACACACTTATGCAGAAGAGTCCATCATTGAAATACTATTTTCACAGGAAATATGACAACGAGACGAACGATATTTTGAAGGAGACGCCTTTATAAATATCAGGTCTATCTTTTACAGCTGCGCCCATATGTGCTAACCGTAACAATTTATGACCCCTATCAAGTTTTTGTTAGATTGGGGCGTTTATCGAACCCTGTGAAACGCACGAGTTATTCGGCATCAAAATTTGGAGCTCAAATCCAGGGTGCTTTGAAGGGTCAAAGTCAGGTCTAAGGGTAAGGAATGTATTTGATTCATCTTGCGAAGCCCTTTGCAACATATGCTTCCTTTGCCGAGAAAAAAAACCCTCTTTGTTTTCCTGGATATCCAAGGTTCTCGAATTGTTTAGACTCGCAATAAATGAAATGAAGGGAGGGAAGAAGTGGCTTAGGATGAAAGAGTTTACGTCGGATCGAAGCATTATGTGCTCCTTTGTGATTTTCTAAGAAAGATATTCCAAAACTTTGGGCGAAAATTTGTACAAATATTTCCAAATTTTTGAGATTTCTTAAACGTAAATAGCCAAACTAATCACTACAAGCTGCTGATATTTTTTTCCTCCGCAAAAACGCCTATCTTTCTACGAAGATGAATGGCACATACCTTGTTTCTAAAATGAGCCAGAAATAATAGTCTCTTTTTTTTCAAAATGTATTCTAAATGGACTTACAATAATTTTAATCTTAACTCTTCTTTTCTCTGACTTTACCAAACATTAATTCTCTAATTAACTCTTTTCTTAGTATGTTTTGCTGTTAAATTGTTATATTTTCTTCTCTGAGAAAAAAAATAATAATACATTGGCCGCGTTGAAAATAAGTGGGTACTACCAATTTAAAAATGTGAATCAAACGGGAATGATTTACTAGTAATTTTATTAAATTTGGATTATCAAGATTTATATTTTTAATATCATATTTAATTTTATTCATGCTTTATTAAAACTTTAAGTCAAGTTAAGCTAATAATTTTCAAAATTATAATTAAATTGAGCAGATTAAATTTTAATAAAGAAGTTTAAACTTATGATTAAATTTACAATTTATGTATGTGTTTCACCCTCAAAGTAACTTCATTATGCTCTAAATGAACGAACTTTACCAGAAATAGCCTAACTGCATTTCGGGTTGCCTTCCTTCCATTTTTTCTTTTTAACTAACTGAGTTTTAAAAATCGCCATGCCTCGAAACTGTAAGTCAATTTTCTCGAAATAATCAGGATAGGCTCTAGCCTGAATTTCGTATAATTTTCATTCAAAAATTAAACACGAAGAGACAGAAGACAACATCTAAACCAGTTAGGCCGATTTTGGTTTAATCCGTCCAAATTCAAATTTAAGATTTTAATACTTTGTATAAAAATTTAATTTAATTTTAAATATGAGATTTCCTGTTAAATAACTAAGACAAAAAATGCATGCGTCACTTCAATAACCGACGTATGAATGTTGAAACATTTGCATTGAATTCTGCCGGAATGGGAGGATTAGTCGAAAACTGCGACTTATTAATTTTGGCAGAAGATTGGGAAGTCACGTCCGGGACGACCCGGTTGTCTCTATTCTTTATTAAAAATTCTTTCATTTGTGCGATTCCGCTCGAGGTGTGGGGGGGGGGGGGGATGGAGTTACGAAGATTACGGTTAGTTATGCGTGTGAGTACGTGATTCAATGTACACCCTCATACGTGACGCCCACCATTCCGCCTGGAATGCGACGCGTAATATGCACGGGATCGGAGATTTTAGGCGTCCATGGTCCGGAAACATGAATCTAGTCCGTATTTTGTTGTTGAGGTCAACTGTGTTAATTCATTCTCTTCCCCCAAACTCACAATTAATTAATTTTTTTCTTGTAAAAAGTGGGGAAAACTGAATGAGTGAAATTGGGTATTGGGTGAAATGGTGCACCGGGCAAGCGACAAACTAACGCACTTGTTTGGACGTGACTTGCTTTTACGATAATTTGAACCGGAGTTATGATTTTTTGAAAATAGGTCAAAGTTGACCTTTGACCTATCATAACTCGGTCAAAAATTAAGATATTGATCTGCGGTTTGCGCCAAAATTCTTAGTTTTTTATACTCTTTCGAATGAGGTATCACAAGATAGGGGTTGCCATTTGAAAAAAAAAAGTTGGGGGGGCGACGGGGGGACCAAAATTTTGACCCCCCCAAAAGATGGTCCCTTTTGAGATAGGAACATCCCTAAAGTTTCATTTCCCTAGCTCAATTCGTTCAAAAGTTAGAGGGGGGGTCGGGGACTTTTCGCTCACCCTGTATGATAACTAATACCGGAGCCCCGGTAGCATTCAGCACAAGTGTGGTAAATGCCACCAGGGGTCTGGTTATCTCCTCCGCTGATATCATTGTGTCAAAAATAAACTATGTTTATGGTAGAATTCACCATCTTTTTTTCAGTGAGGTTGCTTCTGAATCGGTCTATTACTACGATTAATTACAATCTGCCTTACTGAGGAAGTGCGCCATATGACCCTTCCGACGTTGCCTAATTTCTCCTGACATCGTATTAATTTCCCGGATATTGCAAGCATTTATCTTTACTTTTTTTAGAGATTTTATCGCAGTTCAATCTAAAATGTTTGAAAATTTTAAGGAACAATTTTGACAACTTCGTCGTCCACGGCACGGCACGAAGTACACGGCAAAAAAGAGGTAGGGGTTAAGTCCAAACTGTTGGATGATATTGACATTCCCAATCAATTGTGGTAATGCCCCGATTAAAGGCCTAGATACACACGGCGATTAATCGCCGCGATTGCAATCGCGGCGTTTAAACGCAGGTGTATTCGGTCAATCGCCGCGACGGGCGAGTGAAATTCTCGGAATTTCTCCAATCGCCGCGATTGAATCCAAAGTAGGATTCAATCCTACTTTTTGGGCGAGTAGATGCATTTGTTGAGTCCTGTTTATTCTTGATGGATGCGAAATCCACCAGTACATGTGGTCTACATGTGTTTTTGTTTACGTTCTTCTGTCTTCGAGGTGCTCGTCAATTAGTTTTATAGTATGTTTATTTTTACATTTGATGCGAAAATTGTTAAAATTGCAGCAGAAGTGTGTCCGTTCATTAGCCACTTATTATTCAAGAGAGGCACCAGAACTTCAGAAATAGGAAACATTATTCGGTTGAAAATCTTCATCTTCATTCCATTAAAAAAAGGCACTAGTCTTTTGGGCACAGTACTTACGACTATCCTGTTATCAATATGATCAACTAGATAAGATGCTGATCATTTTAAGGTTATAATAACATTAACAATTAGCGCTGATCGCGGCGATTAATCGCTAGGTGTATACGTGATCGCACTGATGGCCTCTGTTGATTGTATTGCGTTGAGCGATGCGACCCGAACCAACCCAATCGCGGCGATTAATCGCCGTGAGTAACTAGGCCTTAATTGTGGTAGTATCCCGGTAAATTAGGTTACTAACCCAAATGTTGCGGTACTACCCCAACTTGAGTTGCAGTGCTACCAAAATTAATTGGACTGTCCGTATCATTCAACAAATTTGGGTAGTAGAACAATTTTGGGGGATAACCCCTGACACTGTTTTTCCGCGTCCTATCAGAGAAAATCTGGCAATTTTTGAATGTTCACACGGCGTTTTTTTCAGCACGGCAGCCATGACGTCACGTTTGAATCGGTTCGTGTATACACATACACGCTCGAGTTTTCCTCTCAAAGTTGCATCCGCGGACGCTAGTAAATTCCGCCGAAAATGGGTAAATTCCGCCGATTTTCCATCCATCGAAAGTGTAAATTCCGCCGATAGGTGCCACCGAGCGAGTGTAAATTCCGCCGATGGAGGAAAAGGAAAATGTTTTTGGAACGGCACTCATATTCGGCAAGAGCATCAAGTTAAGATGTTATCTGTTTGAAGGTAGATCTGCGCTCGAAGCCGAAGAGTTGCACTTAGATGATATCAGTAAAACTGATAGCGGATGGTTTGGGACGGAACGCGAAATGTACATGAACTCTGACTTCAGTAGCCGAAAAGATGGAGCCGAGAGTGTCCGTTATGACAAGTGAGAAGGGGAAATTTGAATGAAATTTAAAATTCACCAAGACCGTTTCAAATTTGTTTAAAACAGTTTCATACCGTTTCAGCACAGTGAAAAAGTGAAAAACTGTTGGTCTTCTTACGACATGGGTCTCTTTTATGTTTTATTTTTTGACGTGGGGCTCTCTACACCCTAAATGTTTATTTTCTACGCTCTCCTCTCCGACTTCAACTCATAGACATAGAGGTAAGCAAATTTGCACTACTTACAAATCCTGTTTCAAAAACATTGACCGGCGGAATTTACATTTTGGGTGGACGTCATATCGGCGGAATTCACAAATCGGGGGAATGATAAATCGGCGGAATTTACACTCCAGAAAAATAAAATCGGCGGAATTTACAACCTCCCGCATCCGCACATCAAGCGCACAAAAATCTGAAGAAGGGTTAAACCTATAAAATCCCCGCACAAGCAACTGCCGTGACGGGAATATAAACGCCTCGCGAGGGAGGCACTGAGCTCCGTGCGCAAATTTAATTCAATTGCAGCTCGCCCGGATTCGTTAGCTTTCTTGCGCGGGGAACAATAATTAAGAAGGCAACGACGGGTGGATTTCTAGGAACACCTCTTCGCCTTCCTGGTCGCCTAGCGTCTGCTCCGATCAACGCTCGTAAACAAGGGCTCAGCCTGCAAGTGACATTTTCCCGGATTATTTAATTTCGGGCGTGTTTCGAGTATTTACTTGTTAGGTCTCGCGTGTTCCTCTCGGTTAGAACACTCATTCATGGTGCACTGAGTGCGACGGGAGAATGAACGCTGATTTGCCTGCAATCAGCAGGTTAGACAATTTCGCGCACTTCAACATGAATACCCAATGGCATAGGAATCTGTGTTCAGAAGATTTCGTTGTGAATCTCGCTTAGTTCTTGCGGTTGAATGGACTGCATCTTGCGATAAGGATCTGCCGTTTCTGACTCGTTCTTAAAAGCACCTATCTGCACCGGAAAATATGGAGCCTTTGTGCTTTCTAAAAGGAGTGAGAAATAGTAATTCCTCGTCGCAAAATATAGTCTGAATACGTTTTCAAGGTAGACAGATTAGTGCACCCGAGAAATTTGCTCAAATAGTTGCTCAGTCATTTCTGAAAGGAGGTAAGTCTTCGATTAACCGTCTCGGTAAAAACACTATTTCACGGCTGCCGATAAGATCACTCTGCTTGGCGGAATCATAATTGGTGGCCGTTTATGCTTTTAATCAGCAGAGTTGACAATTTTGCGTTAGTTGACTGTTAACGTATTTCAATTTTTACGCATTAAGGTGTAAACCATTTATGACCGATGAAATCGTCGGACCTCAGTACCATAAATTGCAAAATCGGCAAATTTTCACGCATGTGTCCCCCCAATCAGTTTGACCTTAAAAACGCCGAATATTATTATACACGCTAAAAATAACGTGGACAAACTGACAATTCGACATTAACTGCGACATAAATATATCAAAACTTATACTGAATGTATAATTTCATAAATTGCAATCTTGGTGTTTGTGACGCACTTTAAGGATAACTTTCCCATCAACATTATTCGCACGCCAAGACCACTTCAGCTTCAATGTCTTGGTATGCAAATACGAGCAACTAATGACTCGTCTCATAATACTACAATTACATAGGAATATTTAGAGAAGATATTCACTTTCCAAAATGAATATTATACACCGTCCGAAAACTTCACACAAAGTAAACACTATAAGGTAAACTCGTCCTTGTCGACTGATGATCATACAACTGGAGACTTTCTAACAAAGTTTGTGGTTGGATGGTCAGTTTGTTTTACAGCTTCTATGTTGCATCTCCTCATGATCAGAAATATTTGAATTTTTATCATGGTTTGAAAACCCCGTTATAAAATTCGATTTGGGGAGTGTAGCACGGTCACAGTTGCAACAGGATGTTCACATTAAGTATCTTTCGATTCCTTTAATTTCAACGTATGATTCAAAATTATACTAATATCTGCCGATATTTTCGTGAGGTAATCAAGATGTCTCCAACATTTTCTAGGAAGCAATCCTTTACGAACAAATGTTCAACAATTTTATTCCGTATAACTCACCGAAACGGTATGAATTAAAGCACTACTTTACATCGAAAAACTTATCGGGGACTACACAAGTTAAATATTGAAACAATGTGATAAAATAATTCTACAGAAAAGGCCAACATGTTTAATTAGAATCTAAACTTTCAAGCTCTAATGAGTTCCAGTACTATAAGACTGCGGTGAGAGGGTTCAAAATGAGGGGTAGATAAATGCATTGAAATATTAAATTGAGCTCACGTCGAGAGATATATACGTTTTGGGTCTTTTTAGACCTGATCAGTAGATCACTCTCGTCAGGAGGCCAGCTTAGCATCCCGTTGAATCCAAGACGGCATCGAAACGCCGTCATGAATATGACCGAACGTGAGTTTTTTTCCTGTTAAATGATAAAATGAACACAATTTTTCGCCTCCTCACTTGCACATCGGTTTTTTATTGAGGGGCGGGTTTCAGAGTTACGACTCCATCATTAACCGGAATTGCGCTGCCGGCTGATGATGGAGTTGTAACTCCACAAACGCGTTCATCAATAAAAAAAAAAAAAAAAAAAAACCAATGTGCAGGTGAGGACGCAAAAAATGGTATTCATTTTAATTCACAATCCATGTGTCCACTTCAATATGTTACGTAAAAAGCGATTCACGCACCAGGAAATCCTAAAATTGACTCCTATGTGAGACAAAGATCAAATGGAACACAATTCACAAAACTGATATCTTTTTTGTTTTTTCTTTGAAATGATATTGTCGTTTCATACTTACAATACCTCTAGAATTCATCATTTACAAACTCCCATTTGTGAGAATGATTCTCTGCACTTTCGAAGAGTTAAAATGTAATGAAAAGCTTCAGTTCGTACCTCATCTGTTGCTCTATTCGAGAACTTGTCGCAATTGCTTATTTGGGGAATGTCGCAGTTATTACAGGGTTTGCTCCCTGAGTGTCTGTCGATTATTTACTCGGACGCAGCGGACTGGACCGGAACGCTGCCGCGCTAAGGTAAAACGTCACTTAAACATCCAGACGTTGCCAGATGTCTTTGCCAAAAACCTATTTTTTCCCCAATATTTTATAATTTCCCCCTCACAGATTTTATTGCATTGTCATCCACCTTGTCCCGAAAATGTCAGGGTCCGTTCAAGTATTACTTAACGCACATTTTCCGATTTTTTACCTTCCTCTCCCTCTTGTAACGCACCCGTAACGTAGTCCTACGCTCTTTTTTGAATTATGTAACGCTGACCTGACAACCCCCCCCCCCCCCATTTTCATTCGGGAAAGGTGAGATTCCCAATTATTTGCCCGTTTTTTTTCAAAGCCCCCCCCCCCCCCTCAGCTCGGATTTAGTACATAACGCTGGGCTTGAGTCCCCTTTCCCCTTGCACCGCACTGTGACGCTAGTTCAAACCCCCCTCCCTAAA